>NC_045426.1:381494137-382094137 GCF_902635505.1 Sarcophilus harrisii | reverse complement strand
CAAGGGAGGGGGACTCCATAGTTGAAAATGATCAGTTCCAAAAAGACAAAAAAATACTCTCCTGTGGTCATCAGCCTCTATGCTTTGAGCATTTTTGTTTGCTTAAGACAGCTGCTCTATTTGGAGATCTGCTTCTCTAGATTCCTGGGCACACCTGCTCTTAATATTTACCCACCCATGTCTAGCAGGGAGTATAAGACAGAAGACAACTAGCCTCCGCCCTTGGATCACTTAAAACATCACTGAAGATTTCCTTGTTTACATTTTGTTCTGCTTGTTCTGAATCTGCCTGCTATCTAGATCAGACTTGGGGTCTTTGGTTTTTTTATTTTTAATAATAACTTTTTATTTTTAAAATACATGCAAAGATAGTTTTCCATATTCACCCTTGCAAAACCTTGTGTTCCAAATTTTTCTTTCTCTCTTCCTCTAGTCACCCTCTCCTAGATTATAAATAATCTAATATATGTAAAACATGTACAATTCTTCTATACATATTTCTACCTTTATCATGCTGCACAAAAAAAAAAAATCAGATCAAAAAGGAGAAAAAATGAGAAAGAAAAAAAAAAACCAAGCAAACAACAAAAGTGAAAAAAAAAAAAAGACTATGCTATGATTCACATTCAATCTTAGGGCACCCTGTTTGTCCACTTCTTTGGTTTGGAGTTCATGACATTGACCTTGGCTGGTTCCACAGACTCTGCTTACTGTCTCTCAACCCTTCCTGTTGCTGGTATCCTTGGACACTGGACACATCCTCTTCAAATGTATTTATTCTCAGCACTGATACACTTCTCTACTGCTGATTGACTTCCTGACTTTGACTCTAAAGATACAAGTCTAGACTCCAGGTCTTGATCTCTCCTATTTAGCAAAGAGTCATGACCTGGTGTTGACAACCTGAACAGATACATAATCAAACTGACAGGAATATAAATTTCATTCAGTTACTTATTTCTCTCACTGGAGGAAGCAATTCATTACAAGTGCGGTGACTGGCTTGAAGAGAAAAGGATAAAGTGTGAATCTTAGAGTGTATAAATACTTGGTTCTGAGACATAAATGAGAGGATTTTTTAAAAAATGATTATTCTGCAACTTAAAAACAAACAAAAAAATCTAGGATTGCAACAAAGTCTATTATAAACTTGAAAGTCCTTTAGGATTTCTCTTATATCTTCAGGTGTAGCTGGATCTGTTTAATACTCATTAATGTATTATTACAGGACTTCAAATGAGCTTTCACTTCAAATTATGCTAACATTCTTTTTAAAAGAGAATTTAACCAGATACACATCATTAGCAGCATACTTACATGCTAAGTAAGAATCTTTTTTACAATTACTTTTAAAGCCAGTTTGAGCCATACAAGAATTCTGTCTAGGCACTCCTCATTTTTTGACTACAATGGTATTATTGCCCAGTTTGATGAACAATACCTTTCACTAAGTGGTTTTATTTGTTTGTTTGTTTATTTGCTGAGCAAATTGGGGTTAAGTGACTTGCCCAGGGTCACAAAGCCAGGAAATGTTAAGTGTCTGAGACCAGATTTGAATTCAGGTCCTCCTGACTTCAGGGCTGGTGCTCTATCCACTGCACCATCTAGCTGCCCCTTTAAGAGTGGTTTTAAAAATATTTTCATGTGAATTATCATATTTGTTAAATAAATGGTTGCTAAACTTCCAAGTGATACAAAGCTAGAAAGGACAGCTGATACATTAGAGAATAGAGTTAAGTCCCCCCAAAATCTTGATAGGCTAAAGTTATAAGCATAATAAAATAAAAGGAAATTTAACAGGAATGAATATAAATGTCAATAGATGAATTTTAAAAGTCAGCTTTATAAGAACAAGATAGGTAGGGGGATTTGGGGGTGGGAAAAATTCTGATGAAAAGTCTGGGGTTTTCAGTAGACTACAAATTGAATTGATTACTTGATCTGAGCTAAGTAAAAGAACTAAAGACAAGTATGGTATAATGGATAGAGTCCTATACTACATGCAGGAATGTCTGGGTTCAAATCCTGTCTCTGATACTTACTAGGTGATCATGGCAGTCACTTAAACCTCCTGAATATTAATTTCTTCACTTGTAAAAGTGGAATAAGTTGCATTATTATACTCCTTCCTAAGACTATTGTGAGATTCAAATGAGATTATGTAAAGAGCTTTATTACTAATATTAATTATTATACTTAATTACATTTTAATATATAATTATGCTATCTATCTATATGATTATATAATCAATATACTGAGAAGCAAAGAGTTCAGAGTGAGGGAGGAAATGATTACACAACACTCAACTCTGATCAAATTACTTTTGGTTTGTTGTAAGCATTACATTATGGGCAAAATATAGACAAGAAAGAATTCATCTGGAAGACAATAAGCAGGATGCTGAGAAAATAGAAGGGCATGCCATTTGAGGACTGACTGAACAAAATGGGAAAGCTTATCAAGGAGAAGAGAAGATTTAAGGGAATCACTGCTTTCAAGTATTTCAAGGATTGTCAGGAGGAAAGATTAGACATAGCTTACTGTGCTCCAGAAGGCAGAAATAGGAATAAGGTAAAGAAACTACAGAGAAATAGATTTAGGCTAAGCACAAGGTTAAATTTCCCAATAATTAAAAAGTGTCCAAAAGGATAATAAGCTACCTTGAAAAGTAGAGAGTTCCCCTTCACTGGATGCCATTGAACAGTCACTGAGGGATCAATTATTGGTTCTGTAGAAGATAATATTATACAATTTGGGGCAGGAGTTCTTAAACAAGTCTTTTTTTTTTTTTTTTATCATGGACCCTAAGGTAGTTTGATGAAGTCTATGAATTGTTTATCAGAATGTTTTTTAAAAGTATAAAAAAACCACATAGAATTACAAAGGAAAGCAATTATTTTGAAATACAATTATCAAAATATATATTTTCTAAGTTCATGGACCACAGGTTAAGGAAATAGGACTTCCTAAATTTTTTCCACTCATGACCCTTTTTTACCTGAGCATTTTTTTTGTGACCATGGGTTTATAATGAGATCCCATATGGGATCACGAACCACAAGTGAAGAAGCTAGAAGTTAGAGGGTCATTAGAATCCTTTCTAACTTAGATTCAAAAATCCTGTGCAGTACAGGTGGTATTGTTCCTGTAATATAAATGAGGAAACAGAATAAGAGATTTCTCAAGGAGGTAAAAATTAAGCGTTTTGCCCAGGGTTACACTGTTCACTATTAAATGTTGGACCCCATGCACCAAATTACTTCTAAATAACAATATAAATTAATACAATCCCAGATTAAAAATCAAGATTTGCTACCACTGAGGACATTCAAAAGAATATGCCACAGACTGTGGAGGTGGTTGTAAAGGAGGAGTTTCAAAATATTTTTTAAGCAATTTCTATATTGTTGGAACAAGCGCAAGGTTTTCCAAGGTGACTCCTTTGAAGGGTACAACATTCATTTCACTAAATAAGTTCTGGTATATTTGCTAAAGAGCCAGCCACCTGCTACTTTCTAGTGATACCTGAGAATACAGGATCACAAACCTACATGTAAGGAGGGACCTCAGAGGCCCTCCAGGCCAGCCCCTTCATTTTAAAGATGAGGAAATGAAATGAGAAAAGTGAAATGATTTGCTAACTGTCACACAGGTATTAAGAATCAGTGAAAGAATTTGAACTGGGTCTTTTATAAATATGATTTTAAAAACTTTTTTTAGGTTTAACCATACAAACACTCTTTAATTTGATTAGTCTATAAGAATTTCTTAAGTACTTATTAGGACCCAGGCATTGTGCTAATGAATTTATGTTTTCACAGTAATGAGAAGATGATGGTAGTTACAGAGAGAGATGGTGGCAGATTGGAACAAGATTTCTTCTCTTAAGAAAGCCCTGATGTGAGCTTTTGAAATATTGTTGTTGTCTAAGCCAAGCAACCAGGGCCAGAATCCAATTTTGCCTTGCATGTATAAGTCACTTTATTCTTGTTTTTTGAATGAATGAATTGGATCTGAGCATGAGCTAGTAACATTGCTAAAATTAGAGTCCAAATGGCATTCCTGACCTGATCATCCAGAACTACACATCTAGAATAATGTTCTACATTCTCCATTGAATAACAGCCTGACCACCTAAGTAAAATATGGTTTGCGTATTAGGACCTGAGTTTTTCAAAAAGTTACCTTTTTCCCCCTAAAGACATTAGATTGCCTTGATGCTACAAGGAAATGAAGAATCAGGGATCACTGTTACTTCTATCTAACTGCATCCTTACAAATGGAAAGTGATGAGGAAAGGGATGTCTTATTCAGCATTCAAAAGTGCACAGTGTTTTAGATTTCAGATTAGAAAGGAAAAAAAGAAGAAGAAAGGTCTCTTATTTATCTAGGGTTGACAAACAATAAATTGAGGATCCACAATTATATGAATACTGGTATTCTTTCTACTTTTTGCATACTGTAATTATCACCTCCTTCTAAAACACACACACACACTCTTCTCTTCTTCCTCATCCCATAAGTTATATGAGTTGAACATGACTGAGGTTAAAATTTTCCTCAACCATTTCTCATGGCCAAATCCTATGAATTTGGCTATGGCTGAAATTGTTCCTACTGGTGACCAAATCTCTGGCAACAAGTCTCTTTGAATGTGTTAACACCAGTTTCAGAAAACACATACATGTACACACATTTATACATATAAATGCACACAAATACATACACATTCGCATAGACACATACATATATATATAGCTGGGGCAGATTTTGAAATGTAATCGTTTGTCTTTTGCTGGCATAGTCTTTGATAACCTAGGATTACTTTTATACCAGGACAAGCACCGGAATAGAACTTTGATACAGAAAATGATGGCAGCAACTTATATTTTTAAACTAATTTATAATTTACATATAAACTAGGGGCAACTAGGTTGTGCCATGAAATAGAGTCAGGCTTGGAGGCAGAAAGACTCATTTTTATTAGGTCAAGTTCAGACACTTAAAAAAAAAGGCAAATCACGTCGGTATCTCTGCTAAGAAAACTTCAAATGAGGTCAAAGAGTTGGACATGACTGAAATAACTGAACCACAAGGAGCAATTATGGTTTACATTACCATGTTTGATTCCTACAACAACCTTATGAATTTTGGGTGTTCAGCTATCAGCCACATTTTATAGATTATGAAAACTATAGAGATCAGATGTCTGTCCTGAGGTCATACAACTGGTGAGTAGCTGAGATGGAGTTATGAGTCTAGGAGTAATAAGTTTTGAGTTTATTGCCAGTATTCTTCCCACTCTACCCCATTACGTCCCATAAAGAAAATGAGAACAAGAGGCGGAATAGAATGAATCCCTATTAGGAAAATTTCCCACGGGTACAATGCAAAAAAAAAGGATCAAGTTTAAAATTGAGATTACCAAAATAGGCTTGCCAACTATAGCATGTCAACTACTGATAATAATCAGCGTTGTGTGCTCATCCAGATAAAAGTATATTATTCAGTTAATTAAGTGTTCTTGGCATAATCATATATATGAAGCAATAGATAGCTTTTCTAATAGAGCTACAGAGTATTTGAAATGTTGAGGCAACTTATAAGAGTTATTTGAGCTTCATGTTTTGTCTCGTGCCAATAGTATTGTCTAATACAACCATTTCAAGCCAGCATGGATTAAACTTTAAATGTAGCCAACTGATTAAACTTTTGAAATGGCTGGAACATCCAGCAATCCCACTCTACGTTTTAGTGACATTAATGATTATTCCACTGATCAACTTATCTTATTCTATACATTTAGGCTTTTAAGACACCAAATCTCCTATTATAGAAAAGCTTATGTACTTCCATGACTGTACACTAATAATTGCTTTCCTGATAATCTCATTAGTACTATATATATTTTTTGTTTTTGTTTTGTTGTTGGGTTTTTGTTTGTTTGTTTGTTTTTGCTGAGACAATTGGGTTTAAGTGACTTGCCCAGGGTCACACAGCTCGGAAGTGTTAAGTGTCTGCTGCCAGATTTGAATTCAGGTCCTCCTGGCTTCAGGACTGATGCTCTATCCACTATACCAACTAGCTGCCCCCTATATGTTCTTATTTTAATACTAATAACAAAGCTAACAAGTACCATAAGATGCCCAGAAATGGAAACAATTTGAATGATTATGACCTCTGTTATCTTAGTACTAATTGCCCTACCTTCTCTTTGCATTCTTTATACAATGGATAAAATGTATAACCCTATTTAACAGTCAAATCTATGGGTCACCAATGATACTGAAGCTATGAATATATTGATTATTAAGATCTTAGATTTGACTCGTACATGATCCCAACTCAAGACTTTTTATCTGATCATTTTTGACTCTTAGAAGTTGATAATTGAGTAGTTCTCCCTATAAAAGTCCCAATTTGAATGTTAATTTTATCAGAAAAAGTCCTCCACACACGAGCTGTTCTATCATTAGACTTAAAAGGCAGACACTATCCCAGAACAATTAAATCAAGCCACTCTAACCTTAACCTGCCCAGATATCAATTATGGTCAATGCTCAGAAAGTTGTGGTTCTAATCACAGTTTTATACCTCTTGTCTTAGAAATAATCACTTAAAATTTTTTTTTAAATGATCTTCCAGAATAGTCATTTTTGAGAAGCAAGTGTAATATTTAAATATTTAAAGAGCTCTAATCACTCCTCAAAATCAATACTTTTATATTATTCTTAATCATTATCCTAATCATCCTTGGACTATTCTCTGCATACTAACTAAAAATAACAAGTCAACAACTAATTTCTATTTTCCCTCCTGACAATATCATTAAACTTCCAGAATTACCACTTCATTGAGAAAAAAAAATCAATGAAAATCTATTTGCCCTGTTCATCACCCCTACTATCATAGGTATTTCAACCTTACCCATTATCATTTTATTTCCATGTCTAATTCTCTCAGCCTCTAAACACTGACTTCCAAAGTGAATTCAAACTCTATAAATCTAACTAATTCAACTCATTACTAAACAAATAATATCTATCCATACAAATTAGACCAAATGTGAGCTCTAATGAGAATATCACTAATTTTATTCATTGTCTCTACTAAATCTTCTAGGCCTTGTTCCCTACTCTTTTACTTTAATCACATAACTCTTAATTTAATCACATAAATATCTAATGGATGTAATATGTTAGTAGACTTACATCATCAGAAAATCTGAAGAATGATTTCGAAAAATAGTTTATATAGAAATAAATGAATAAGGATATGTGTATAATGTATACATTCAAAAATAAACTTTGTCTTATAGTCATATACTTCACATGTAGCACTGGGCAAGCAATTCACAATGTTATTAATGATTAAAAGGATAAGGCAAAAGAGCATGGATAGTTCAATGCAAGTGGTCACCACAGATGATAACTACAATAATAATAATTTTCTTAATGATGCTTTTCTTTTTTTTTTTTTTCCTTGTATTGAGCTTGTGATTGTACCATCATGGTAATTTGCTATTAAGGGACTTCCTTTACCAGTGCAGATTGTTACCTTCTTTGCAACTTACAGTCTTAGAACATTGCCTGAGGGCAATGGAAAGTCTAGTGTCTTGGGCAAAATCATACTTCAAATAGGGTTTAAAGGTGAAACTTTCTCCCAAATCTTCTTAATTTCAAAACTTGCTCATTATTCATTACCTCTGTCAGTGCCCCAGTGATGCTAGATGGTTATAAACCATGAAATATTACTAAGGGTCAACAATGTATGACCCAAAGGATAATTGATATCTGCATGGTGGCTGCAAATAGATTGTAGAATGTTACCCAAGATGATTTGCATACAAGAAGTGACATAAAAGATAATATGAAGAAAATGTACGAGTAGAATAAGAAGCAGGTGGCTCAAGGGCTACCTCAGGAAATGAAAACTCAAAATCCAAAAGAAAGACTTCCAGGAAGTTCTACCATGGAGATACAAAGGAAGGCATGGGAAATAACTTAACAAAAAGAGAAGTTAGATATAAGCTATGATTTGTACCAGCATAGGAAGTGCTCTCATGATGACATCATGGATATAGCAAGTAAGCTGAAAAAATAGTGACAGGTCTGCCTAAGCAGATCTTCCTGAGTGGAAAAATAACTAAAAAGTTGCATTCCAGTTTAGGGATATCAGAATATCTCAGCTGTTTATTTTCTTTCTTTAATGGAATAACAAAAATAGCCATGAAAGCATTAAACATCATGGCACCACCAAGGGCTGATTCTAAATGTCAGGGTTCCAGAACTGGTATTCCCAAGAGAATTGTGCTGATCTTGATCAATACAGCAGCATATGTTGTTTGACTGAAAGCTGGGGAGTGGGATCCAGGAGATATAGGTTCTAGTATTAACGGTATTAATCAATTTGATAGTTCTAGACAAGCCACTTTTTATCTACCAACTTCAGGGTCCAGTCAGGTATAAGATAAGGGGTCTGGGTTAAATGAAATAGATGTTCTTTCCAGCTCTGATGTTCTTTGGTTCTACTGATTGCAAGTAAATTTCCTGAAGATGAACAGAAGTCTAAGATAAAAGGATTAAATCCTAAAGTAATAGATTTATGGTCATAATCTTTTAGCTCAACCCCTACACACCCAAGGCAAGTAAATGAAATCAATAATCTCATTTCTCAAAAACCTCTTGACAGGTTCTTACAGGCTTGTACATGTAGTCCTCATTTATGGTGGTTATCATTTTCTACCACTGACTTAATGATAATTGCACAGGAGAGCATTGCTAGTCTAGCAGATATTAGAATCGTGCAGAATTGGAAATTTCTTTCTTACAGCTCTTCTGTGATCATTTTTTTTTATTTAGAAGGAATTAAGTTACCTTGATATATCCATGAGAAAATGATAGGGATTTTTAAAATTTTAATATATTGCACTTCAATAATAGATTGAACTTTTTTTTTTCACACAGCTAGGATGTGTTAGCATGTCTGGGGCAATATTTGAACTCAGATCCTTCTGACTTCAGGGCTGTTGCATCATCTAGTAGCCCCTGAACTCACTTTAAAAAAAAGACTTTTGAAACTATCTTTGCATGTATTTTGAAAATAAAAAGCTATTATTAAAAAAAAAAGAAAGTCTATATAATAAAGAAAGAATTTTGGTTTATCTATCAAAATAACATTTGAATGTAATATAATAAATTCTTTTAGTTCAGGAGCTTGGCTTTTGTTTCATTCATTTCTTTTGTATTTGCTTTTGTATCTTTGAATAGTATACACATAATTACTTAATAAATATTTGTTAAATTGGGGGAAAAGACTTTTGATAACTGTATAATTGCAATCTTATGCACTTTATTTTATATATTTTTTAAAAAGATTATTCTTAGAAGGGGTCCACAGGATTTCCTCAAATTGCTAAAGGGATCCAAGATATAAAAAGGATAAGAATTTCTAATATAAAGCAATCAAGGTGGCCCTTTCTTCTTACTATCACAACAAATAAGAAGCAGGAAAGCATTATAAAAAGAGACTTTGCTTCAGAAGTAAATTCCACTCAATATTAGAATAAAGTGACTGGCCAGATCTGGAAGCTAAGGGATTATGTTCTAGGCATCCAAGTTCCAAAACCTCAGAGAACAGGAAATGGAAACATAAATGTTACAGGGGAGTACTGTGGACTAAATCCACTGTCTATTTCCTGAATTGAGTAGCCTAGCAATAAACATATACACACACATATACATATATATCTTCTACATATATACATATATCTGTATGTATATATATATATACATATATATGTGTATGTGTGTATCTCTCTCTCTCTCTCTCTCTCTCTCTCTCTGTGTCTCTGTCTCTCTCTGTCTCTCTGTCTCTCTGTCTCTCTCTCTCTCTCTCTCTCTCTCTATATATATATATATATATATATATACTTATTCTACAAATACCTGAGGAGAGGAAAAGAATAAACTGGAATTCCTTGAATTCTAATATTACCCATGAAAAGAAATTGTTTGAGAAAATTCCGTGCCTGTGACTGTTAGCAAACAGTATTGTTCTAGGCTCTCTCATTCCTTTGGGCTCAACTAATGTATAAATCCATACAAGACAATGTACATGCAAGGAGTCTAATGAGCAAATTCCTAAATGAGGAAATTCCTAATGAGCAAGATCCTAAAAAGGATCTTATTTATACTTCCTTTGGAAAAGCTAACCATTTATTTCTTTTCTCTTTACTATACCCATAGACTGTCAAAATCTGGGTGAGATCCTAGAGATCATCCAGTCTAACCCTTTTGTTTTAGAAATGAAGAAACTGAGACCCAGGGAAATGATGTCTATTTTAATTTTTATAGGATCACAGAATCATATCTTTAAAGCTAGAAGAGATCGCAAAGGTCAAATCTTGTTTTACAAATAAGGAAACTGAGGCACAGGGAGATTAAATGTCTCATCTAAGGGACAGGGTGAAAGGAAAGAGAAAACAGGATAAACTGTGGGAAAATACAGTTAGCAATAGTAATTACGTAAAGAATTTTGAAGCAAGCTCCTCTTTTGAAGGCCTCATATCTCAAATGTATAGGAAAATGAGTCAAATTTATAAAAAATAAGAGCTATTCTCCAATTGATAATTGATCAAAAGATGTAAACTATGCCCAAAGGGGTATAAAATCATGCATATCTTTTGACCTAACAATATCACTACTAGGAATGAATTCCAAGAGATTTAAAAAAAAATTTTTTTAAGAGATTTTTTTAAAAAAAGAAAATTCCCTATAGGTACAAAAATATTTATAGCAGCTCCTTTCTAAGAGGAATGCCAATTAATTGGGGAATGGATGAATAAATTGTAGCATATGACTATGATGGAATATTATTGTCCTACAAGAAATATGAGTACTTTGCTCTCAGAAAAATCTGGAAATTCCTCTATGAGTTCAAGCAAAGTGAAATGTATTATACACATAGTAATAACAAAGTTGGGGGATGATCAGCTGTAAATAACTTTGCTATTCCCAGGAATACAATGATCTATGACTACTCTGAAAGAGTTATGATAAAAAATGCCATCTGCACCCAGAGAAAGGAAGAACTGATTGTGTCTGAATATAGACTGAAGCACATTTTTTCCCACTTTTTTTTCTTGAAGGGTTTTTTTTTTGGGGGGGGGGAGTAGAGAGGAAGATCTATGTTTTCACTCGCAACATGATTTTTATGGAAATGTTTTACATAACTTCATATGTGTCTTCTCAATGGTGAAGATAGGGAGAAAGGAAGAGAATCTGGAACTCAAAGTTTAAAAAAATATATAAAAGTTGTTTTACATTTAACTGGGGAAAATAAAATACCAAACATGGGAAAAAATTCTCACCCAAGGTCACACTGGTTATAAGTATCAGGAACATTATTTGACTCCAAGCTCTCTTATTCCAGGTCTAGTACTCTTTTCATTATTAGCAAATGTTAACATATTTGAATTTCATTCCAGAGACATTTTACAAGGTTTACATAGCATTTTTTCATACTAGCATTTGCAATAAAGACATAAGGTTGACAACTGTTTACCATTAGTAATAGAAGTGCAAACAGAATTCTAATCAATGAATATCCTAATCCTGGTCTTGGGTTTTTTGTTTTTTTTTGTTTTTTTGGGTTTTTTTTGCTATGCTATAAGGAAAAAATAGATACATTTTACCCTAAAAAGCAGAAGTCAGCAACTGCAGCAACAAGCTAAAAAATGTAATTTAAGACCATATAAAGAGTTGCCTTGACTTCTTATTAAAATGCTTTTAAGCATCAACTTTAATAAATGAAGAATTCAAATAATGGAAAACTTTATCTGAGCCTCTAGCATATGTGCTATATCTAATTCTAGTTCCTTAGTATCATGCCTAAACATGTGTAGTAGATATTTAGTGAATGTTTATTGATGTATTGGTTTTAAATGGGATCGGTTCTATGATGTAGAAGGGCCAGAATCACTTCAGAATACTATATGACAATCATTTCAGCACCTGGCTAACCAAAATTTGAAAAGACTCATCAGAAATTTGTGCATCAAGCAATAACTGATCTTTATGAAGTCTTTACTGAGGTCATTTCCAAAGCATTACTGCCCTTTTATTTAAATAAAAATGTTGGAATTTATTCACCATATTAGCACATCTTTTCTATGTTTTCTACCTCAAAATCTCTATCAAAATCACACATTATACATTAGAGAGCTGTATGAAAAAAAAAAAAGACAAACAATTCCTAAACTTCTAGATGAGGCTAAGAAAATATTTATCCCATTAAGGTTTTTTTTTTTTCTTGGATATCTTTTCTACACGTGCCCATGTCTGTAAGCATATATGTATGTTTGTTATATATAAGGAATAATCAGAACACTGATAACTTATCTGATTGCAGAGTATTGTCAAACTGATCTGTGAAAAGTGATTAAATAAATAACACATCTCAAAGGCCTACTTAGAAAGTTGAATAAGTGAATGAGTTAAAATTTATGTGGAATTTTGACTAAAAAAAGTTATCTGTAAAATAATCTCCACTCTTCTCCCTTTCCTTCTTTCTTTCTTTCTTCTCTCTTTTCTTTCTCTCTTCTCTCTCCTTCCTTCCCTCCCTCTCACTTGCTCCCTCCTTTTCTCTCTCTCCTTCTCTCCTTCTCCTTTTGTCCCTCCCTCTCTCTCCTTTCCTCCCCCCATCTCCCTCCCTCCCCTTACCTTCATCCTCTTTGGTGCATTTGTGACTTTTAACAGTGATGCAGAAGTGGTTGTTGGGGTCCACCTTTTCAGGGCTTAAAGCTTGTCCATTTAAGAGCTTTTTAGGATTTACATTTGATGAATCATCTGAGGCCCGACGGGGGTCATGTCCTTTATCCTGGGAACTTTTGTGGGATCGATCCAAGGATTGAGACCTCCTAGGAATAACCCTTTTTCCAGACACTAAAGAAGATCCACCAGGTCCAAGCCACTTTTCTGATGGCTGGGAACAAGACTTAGGACTCATGTTTCCTCTTAATTCTTCCTTAGGGAGAAGTCTCTCAGAAAGATAATGCTCCTTCTGAGTTGGTTCAGCAGTAGCCCTAGCAAATGCTGTCTGTTCATCATTCACTTTAGGTGAATGAACAATTTGGTCTGAGATTTCCTCGGCTATTGACTCCTCTGAACTGGATCCAAGGTGCATTGGGTTTTGTAAGGCTTCCATGTATGATTTTCGAAATAGACGTCTGGTCTCAAAATAAGTAGAATCTCTCAGCTGCCGCCGTCTAGCACATGGACTGCTCAAGTCTGTGCTGAAAGTAATATTTCTTAGGCCAGTCTTCTTCTCCTCTACTGTGTCAGATAATTCCTCAACATGGAGTGCTCTATCTGCCTCCTTACATATCTCAGGGGATTCAGATAGTTCCCTCTCTAAACTAGAACACTCATGAGCAAACACGGCAAGGTTTACATACTCGCCTTCACAATCCCCAATAGGGGTTCGGGGACTTTCTAATTCAGTTCTACATTCAGGGGAATGGAGTGGGCTGGACAGGTCACTGCCTGAGCTTCCACGGCTGCAGGACAGTGAGGCTTCCATGACTGTGCAGCCAGTGTCATTGGAAGTAGAGCTACCTTGAGAATGGTTGCTCTCCATGGTTTGCGTGGGTGAATGGGAATCCAGATTGTGGAGACTCAATGAGTTTAGCACCGGGCTACTAGAATAATTATGAAGGATGGTTTCAGATGTAGGAACAAAGATGGGGTTCATAATGTTGCTCCATGGGGTACGGTAGACCACTGTGCCTGTGGTCAGCAAGCAACTTTGCAAGGGAAAGTTGGTCCTGTCACAGTTCACATTTTCCAAAAATTCTGCTGTGAAGATACATCCATACATGGTTTCAGGTACAGTGAATTCTTCCATTCCTTGTCCATGTTGGGCAAGGCATTTCAGAACCAGTTTGGCAGATTGTTTTCCCCCTGCAACAACTTGCAGATAGAAATCTCCTGGCTTGAGCCGTACTTTGTGGAGGGATGCTAGCTGTACCACCACCTTTTCATGGATGCACAGGGGCCAGCCTTCATGGTAGAAAATGAGGCCTGTGTACCTTGCCTGAAAGCCAAGAAGAGAGAGACATACAAGTCAGTGAAAACAAAGGCATCCATCCATTGGGAAAACAAAAAACTCTGTCCATTGTCTTGTGAGGTTAGCATGCCTCTTATACACTCTACTTCCTGCCAAGACACAGGAATATTAACTAGTGAACACATACACCCAAGAATACAATGAAATGAGTTTGTAAAACTAGTATGTTTAGTTTTTTATTTGGATTGGTGATTTCCTGGTTATTGAAAATTTCTAGGAGGGAAATTCCTTCTGTCATTGAAGATTCACAATTGCTATCTATTTATAGTATCAGAGAGCTGCTGGGCTTAGCAAGAATTAAATGACCTGCCCATGTGACAAAGTGAACAAAATGCTGGGCTTTGGAGAAAGATGAGTTCAAATTCTATCTCAGAAACTTACTGTGTTACCTTGGATAAATCACTTAATTTTGTTGTGCCTCAATATTCTCATCTATAAGTAAAATGGTGTGTGTGTGTGTGTGTGTGTGTGTGTGTGTGTGTGTGAATTCAATGGCTTCTAAGTCCTTTAAACCCTAAATCTATGATTCTAAGTATCAGAGGTAACACTTACATCCATGTCTTCCTGACTCCAATGATAATTCATTCTGCATAGGAGAATTAGATTTTTAAACAAACTTACTAAACTTTTCATTTTTGTTTAATTGTCTTTATGACTTCACTTGGAGTTTTCTTGGCAAAGATACTGAAGTGATTTGCATTTCATTTTCCAGCTCACTTTATAGATGAAGAAACTGAGGTAAATAGGGTTAATTGGCTTGCCCAGGGTCACACAGCTGAGGCCATATTTGAACTCAGGAAGTTCCTGACTCTAGGTCCAACACCTTGCTGCTCATTACTAAATTTAGATTAGTTAACTCTGCACTTATTGAGTCCCTACTTCTTACTCAAGTTCTACTTATCACAAAGTAAAGTTTAGCTAATTCCACAAGACATCTTGAGTTTCTTGTTTCTTGAATTTTGAAACATTAGAATTCAAAATCAGTGAAACAGAAATCCAATATGCTAATTTTAAGTTCTGGTAAAAAAAAAAAAGGAGAGTGTAGTATTATTGATTAAAAAAGAAAATTAAAAAGGCAAAATCACATGATCATCACAAGAAAATGGTGTCCCTTCCAAAAATTGTATCATTGTGTTGAGAAATCTTCTTTTGATAGCTGCAGTGTCCTAGATGTGGAACTGCCATTACTATCCATGTTAGGAACTCTTATTCTATTTCTATGTTGTCTGAGTTGCAAAAATAAATACTTAAATCAGATTGCTGAGTATAGTAAAGTAGTTCAAGGATAGTACCAATAACAAAAACTTGAAATATAAATGTTCACTGTGAGATCATTGTGAAATAGGTCACAATTTCTTTCTTTTTCTCATTTTGACTAGAACCAGACCATTAATATACTTCAACAACAATACTATATGATGATCACTTCTGATGGACATGGCTCTCTTCCACAATGAGATGAACCAAATCAGTTCCAATTGTTCAATAATGAAGAGAACCAGCTACACCCAGCGAAAGAACTATGGGAAATGAATGTGGACCACAATGTAGCATTTCTACTCCTTCTGTTTTTGTCTGCTTGCATTTTTGTTTTCTTTCTCAGGTTATTTTTAACTTATTTCTAAATATGATTTTTCTTGTGCAGCAAGTAACTGTATAAATATGTATACATATATTGCATTTAACATATATTTTAACATATCTAACGTATTGATCTACTTGTCATCTGGGGGGGCGGGGAAGAGGGGAAAAGTTGGAACAGAAGGTTTTGCAAGGGTCAATGCTGAAAAATTACCCATGCTTATGTCTTATAAATAAAAAGCTATAATAAAAAAAAAGTGTAGCTCATTTTAAATGACATAAAATATAGATTAATTTTTTTCTATAAATGCACTTGGAGATTTACTCACTAATAGTAATCTTTTGTAATGAGGAAAATAACTTATTCCATAGTATATTTTATGAGCTTGGATTTTATCAACCCATACTCTTGGATTTATTTTTTCTATAACTTGCATTTATTGTATGATTTTTGTGAATTTCTCTGAAAGACTGACTTCTAAGCCACCTATCTCCTTGAATATTTAGTTCTGGCTTTGAAAGGGGAAAGGAAGGTAAAAGAAAGCTTATTATATCATAATAACTTTCTAATCAAGCAAATGTATCATTGTTTTAAAGGCAAGGGGTGTTTAATTTCTGCCTTCAAAGCTGTTGGTGATTAACAGCAATCACCAGGACCCTATATAAACTCATGGGGGTATGGTCCAATTTGATATCTAAGAGAGTAAATCAGAGACCATGGGAAGTCAAACCAAAGTTTACTCTTGAAACCAAATCCGGACATAAGGAGGATAGTAGTAGGAAGTAGTCTGTAGCCCTGCAAGTTAATACCATTATCAGGAAGAATATATCACAAAGAGAAGGTGGTTGTAAAGCCATCCATGGTTATAAGTAATGTGGCAAGAGATCCTGAAGCAAGTGAAAAATGTGATCTAATCCCCCAAACATCAACATTTGCTGCCTCCATATTTGGCTGCCCATTTACCCTCATACTTTTAGTCATCACTATTTTTTTTTGGTGGTTTTTTGGTTTATTTTTTTGCTGAGACAACTGGGGGTAAGTGACTTGCCCAGGGTCACACAGCTAGGAAGTATTATGTGTCTGAGATCAGATTTGAACTCGGGTCCTCCTGACTTCAGGGCTGGTATAGCCATTACTATTTTTAAAAAACTGTAACCTTTTATTGGTGAATTTCTTTTATAATGCCTTCATTTCTAAATATAGCCCTTTCCCTCTAATCAGTGAGTCATTCTTTATAAAAATGGGGAAAGGGAGAGGGAAACATTAACAAAACTAACCAACATTAAAGAGTAGCTGGCAGTCTATAAGGTAGTCCACATCAATAATCTCCAAGGCCTAACAAGAAGGAAAGCAGGTTAAGTTTAAATATGTGCAATTCTTTTAAACATTTCCATATTTGTCATGTTGTATAAGAAAAATCAAATCAAAAGGGAAAAAAAATACAAGAAAACAAACATCATTAACAAAAAGGTGAAAATATTATGTTTCAATCCACATTCGGTCTCCAAAGTTCTCTCTCTGGATGCAAATGGCATTTTACATCCTGTCTGTTGGAACTGCCTTGAATCACCACATTGTTGAGAAGAGTCAAGTCCATCACAGTTGATCATCACATAAACTTGTAACTTGTACAATGTTTTCTTGGTTCTGCTCACTTCACTCAGCATCAGTTCATGTAAGTCTTTCTAGGCTTTTCTAAAATCAGTCAAGCAGGTGTATTTTCTCAACTATTCTCTTAGGACAAGCTTGGTCATTAGTAATTATACAGAACCCAGTTGCAATTTTTTCTTTTCATTTACAATATTATAGTCATTGTAATACAGTTATCCCTTCCACATCATGGGGGTTGAGGATGTGGTGCTCTTGTGATTCAGAAAATCCATGAAAATTTCTCAACTCTCCCTTCATACCAGAGAAGTCTGATTTTTTTCTTTTTCATTTGTGGGGTATTGAATGGGGTATGGTATCTTATTGTAAAATTTGAAGTAAATATCTGTTCATAGACTCTGTCACCTACCAGACCGCATGACATTTGTGGCTTCCACAAAACACCCCCAAAATTCTTATATCAATCCATGATTTATCAAAACCATAATCCAAAGTCATGATGTAAAAGGGATAACTTTTATTTTTTCTCTCCTGAGCTTTAATCTCAGATTACTAAATACATATTGTACATTTCAAGTTGCATGTCCCTAACATCTTAAACTCAGCCTGTCTAAAAGTGAACTCACTATTTTTACTTCTAAACTCTTCCTTCTTTCAAACTTCCTTATTTCTGTCAAAGGCATCATTAATCCTCTCAGTGTCTTAAGTCAAGAAGACATAAGTCCAAATCTTGCCCTAGATACTCAGATATCAGATGACTGAGCAAGTCACTTAAAATTATTCAGCTTCAGTTTTTTAATCTGTAAAATGGAAGCAATAATAGCACTTACCTTCAAGAGTTATGAGGATCAAATTAAATATATATGTGCATGTTTATTGAAATTTTATAGTGATATATGTATTTATGTATGATGATAATAATAGTGATGTAAAATACTAATATGAACTTAATTTCTGCCAGAATGATTTTCAAGATGGTGGTCGTTGTTGTTTGTCCTTCATTCTTGAAGAGGACCATGACATCATGCAGATGATTCTATGACTTGCAAGTGATTTGGATTTAAGTGAGAGAAGGCTGTGCAAAATCACCTGCCTCACTTTCCCTTCCAAAACCATTGGGGTTCAAAGCCAGATATAGATCAGGATGACTGGAGATGGCTCTGAATACAAGGGAGATCTTGGCCTTTTTAAGCTAAAGTTAGAAAAAGAGAGGAATAGATTGCTAGAATTTTCTAGGTATAGATGAAAATTTCCACGGAGTTTTCATAAGAGAGAGTATTCCATTTATCTACCTATCTCAAGTAATTGTTTTGGGATTTACAAACACTGAGTTACTGAATTCAATTGTGATTCTTCTATACCTGGATAATTCTACCAATCCACTCTTCTATTTTTCTAACCCAGGACCAAATAGTTTTCATGAGCGCTGCTTTACAATATAATCTGAGAACTGCAAATTCTATTACCTCTTTGCAACTAGCTTTTTCCATTCTTGAGATTCAGCCTTTTTGTTCATTCAAGTGAATTTTGCTGTTATTTTATCAATTCCAGAAAGTATACTTAAGGTATAGCACTACATTTGTAGATTGTTCCTTCTAATATTTCTGATTCCTATATAAAATAGTTAATAATTTTTATGTATTTTATTTGTTATTCTGAAATTTTACTGAAACTTAATTTTCTCAATGTTTCTCTGGTGATTCTCTGGGGTTTTCTTAACCACTATGATTCACAAGTAGTAGATAGTATTTTCTCCTCTTTGCCTTTAAATTTCTTTCTGTTCTCTTATTGTTATCTGTAATATTTTTATAACTATATCAAATAACTAGAAAAAGAGAAAATCATGATTTACTCCTTTATTCAGAAAGCTCCTAGAATTTCCCATTGCAAATAATGCTAACTTTTAAGTTTAGAGATTTACCACAGTAGTAACAATTCTTTTCCAATAGAAATGAAACACTGGAGGTTTGACATGGAATGCAGGACTTCTTAGCTCCACATTTTCTGTAATCATACAAGACTTTAAAGCAAATGGGGCAGATGTTCACATGTATAAGTACAACTAGGTTGTGGCAACAAAGAATTTGTTCTAAGTTACCAAAATTAAGAAAATGTGCAACCATTCAGGAGCAACCCTACTAATATTTAAAATAAATTAGAAATCCTACACAAATATTTATAGAACAGTTAATACTTATACTATATATAATTTTTTCCACAAAATTGGGAAAGAATACATTCTACCAAACTCTTTATATCAAAGATAGCTCTAATGCTTAAAATAGAGAAAGACAAAATAAGCAAACAAAATGCCTTTATAATATGGAATTCTACTCTCTTGTTCTTTCTGGCAGGCACATATCAGATGATTTATTCCACTGTCTGGACCTCTCACTCCCTTTTCACAATGGTTCTCTTAGAAATGGACTTTTAGTATTTTCCATTCTTCTACTTAATCCAGAAGTCAGAATTGCTAGATATGGTTCTGCTCATGTAGCAGAATGATTTTTTTCTTTCCCTCTTCTTAGCATAAACTTGCCACCTATATGAATTTATTTTGTTCTAAAATGGGGATGGAGGGGGAATGGATCAAGCCAGATAATTTACTGTGAACTGCAGTAAATTAGGGAAACAACACAAACTTCACAAATTATATGTTTTTATTCACTGACATGGGAATGTTTAGCTTTCTATGAAGATTTGCTCCAAAGTCATCTTGTAATATATTATAGCAAGGATAGGGAGCACAGGAAGAAAAAGGAATGGCAGGTTGAAAAGAAACAGCAAAAAAGAAGATTCTTTTTTCTTAAATGGAGAGGATATCATGTCTCACTTCCTCTGATATCTTTTCACATACTAGACACCTAACATGTGACTGTTGTGTGTGTTCTTCATTTTGGTTACCTACCTGCCTTTCCTTTCAGTGTCAAATTTCTTTTTGAACAGGTTCTGTTTGCTTTGAATTCCCTACATTGTCAAATGAGGTCTAAAGTAAGTTACTGGATACACAGGTGAAGTGACTAGGAAGACAACGTCATTGGTAGCTTTGTCTAAAAAGATGTAGAGGAAAGAGTGCACAAAGATCTGTTTGTCTGAGATGCATTACTTTACTCTTTCTGAAAGAGTGAGGAATTTGATTAGAATGCTAGGTCTACTTGCCAGGAACTAATACTTTCTGTCTCATATTCCCCATTATAATGTAAGAGTTGTCTTTACACTCAATTGTTCTAAGAAATTATCTAGGTTATGAGGAGAAAAAGCAAGTGATTCAGAATCAGAGAACTTGAGTTCAAAATCTGCCTTCATTACTTTACTCCCTGTGACAGGCCAAATCTTTTTGCCTCTTCTGCATCTTAGTTTCCTTTTCTATAAAATAAGAGCTTTGCAAGCCATTAATGAACTTCCTAAGAAAAAATCTCCAGGAACAGATGGATTTACAAGTGAATTCTACCAATTGTTTAAAGAACATTATTTCCAACACTACATAAACTATATGGAAAAACAGGGGAAGGAATCCCACCAAATTCCTTTTATGACAGATGTGGTGTTGATACCTAATCCAGGAAGGGCCAACACAGAGAAAGAAAATCATAAACCAATTTCCCTAATGAATATTGATGCAGAAATTTTAAATAAAATATTAACAGAGTGCTTACAGCAACTTATCACCAAAATAATACACTATGACCAAAAAAAATTATTTCCAGAAATGTAGAGCTGATTCAATATCAGGAAAATTATCAGTATAATTGACCATATCAATAACCAAATCACATGATTATATCAATACATGCAGAAAAAGTATTTGACAAAATACAATACTCATTCCTATTAAAAACCACTAGAGAGCACAAGAATAGAGTTTTCCTTAAAATGATAAATACCATCTATCTAAAACCATCAGCAAGCATTCTATGTAACAGGGATAAACTAGAAGCATTCCCAGTAAGATGAAGGAGAAAACAAGGTTGCCCATTATGAACACTACTATTCAATATAGTACTAGACATGTTAGTTTTAGCAATGAGAAAAAGCGATCGAGGGAATTAGAATAGGCAATGAGGAAAAAAAATTATCACTCTTTGCAGATGATATGATGGTATACTTAGAGAATCCTAGAGAATCATCAAAAAAAAAAAAAAAAAAAACCCCTGCTAAAAACAATTAACAAGTTTAGCAGAGTCACAGGATATAAAATAAACCAAAATAAATCATCAGTATTTTTATATGTTACTGACAAAGTCCAGGAGCAAGAGATAGAAAGAGAAATCCCATTAAAAATAATTGTAGTAACATAAAATATTTAGAAATCTACCTGCCAAGATAAAGCCAAAACCAAAAGAATACAATTATAAATACTTTTCTCATAAATAAAGTTAGATCTAAACAATTAGAAGAATATCAAGTGCTCATGGGTAGACTGAGCTATATAACAAAAATGACAATTCTACCTAAATTAATCTACTTATCTGAAAACCATACCAATCAAACTGCCAAGAAAAAATACTAACAAAATTCATCTGGAAAAACAAAAGGTCAAGAATTTCAATGGAATTAACCCCCAAAAAATTACAAAAGAAAGTGTCTATACCAGACTTTTAACATATTATAAAGTGGCAGCCACCAAAACCATTTGGTACTGGCTATGAAATAAAGTAGTGATCAGTGCAATAGGTTAGGTTCACAAGATACAATAGTCAATGACTATAGTAATCTAGTGTTTGATAAACCCAAAGACTTCAGCTTCTGGGATAAGAACTTGCTATATGATAAAATTATTGGGAAAACTGGAAAATAGTATGGAAAAACTAGTCACTGACCAACATCTAACACTCTATACCAAGATAAGGTTGAAATGGGTTCATGGTTTAGACATAAAGGGTAATACTATAAGCAAATTAGGAGAGCAAGGCATAGTCTATCTCTCAGACCTATGGGGAAGGGAGGAATTTATGGCCAAAGAAGAATTAGAGAACATTATGAAATACAAAATGAATAATTTTGATTACATTAAATAAAAAAACCCAATGCAACCAAAATTAGAAAGAAAGAAGAAAGTTGGAAAAAAATTATATCCAGTAAAATATATAGAAAATTGAAAAAGTTATCAAACTGTGCATACTCTTTGATCCAGCAGTGTTTCTACTGGCTTATATCCCAAAGAGATCTTAAAGGGGAGAAAGGGACCCACATGTGCAAAAATGTTTGTGGTAGCCCTTTTTGTAGTGGCAACAAACTGGAAACTGACTGGATGCCTATCAGTTGGAGAATGGCTGAATAAGTTATGGTATATGAATTTTATGCTATATTATTGTTGTATAAGAAAGGATCAGCAGGGTGATTTCAGAGAGTCCTGAAGAGACTTACATGAACTAATGTTAAATGAAATTAGCACAACCAGGAGATCATTGTACATGGCAATAATAAGATTATATGAAGATCAATTCTGATGGATTTGGCTTTTTTCAACAGTGTGATGATTGAGGCCAGTTCCAATTGGTCAGTGATGAAGAAAGCCATCTACACCCAGAGAGAGAACTGTGAGAACTGAGCGTGGATCACAACATAGCATCTTCACTCTTTTTGTTATTGTTTGATTGCATTTTGTTTTCTTTCTCATTTTTTCTTTTTGATCTGATTTTTCTTGGACAGCATGATAATTGTATAAATGTGTGTGGGTGTATATATATATATATATATATATATATATATATATATATATATTGGATTTAACATATGTGATTTCAACATATTTAACATATATTGGATTACTTGTCATCTAAAGGAGGGAGTGGGGGAAATGGGGGAAAAATTTCAAACACAAGGTTTTGCAAGGGTCAATGTTGAAAAATTATTCACGCATATGTTTTAGAATAAAAAGCTTTAATAAAAAAATGGAAAAAGTTTTAATTTCTTATTCTGTTAGCTTGGGTATTTATGTTTTCATATATATTCATTCATTTTGTCAATTCTGTTAGTATATAATTGGACAAAAATTGCTAAAATTTCTTTTATTTCTTATTAATGCAAGTTTTTTCATTTTTAATAACTAGCTTTTATATAGTACTGTAAGGTCTGCAAGTATACAATGTATATACATAATAACAATAACATAAATACATTTTGTTTTATTTAATTCTCATGACAACTTTAGAGATACTATTATCCTCATTTTAGATACTGACAATTTGGTTTTCTTGTGTTTCTTTTTTAATCAGACTAGCTAATTATCTATTTTATTGGGAATCCAGTCATATGTAGGTCAGATTAAGGTAGTTGGAATGTTTACTCTGCAATAGAAGGATATGATAGCAATCTTCAAACTGATAAGGACTCTCTAGTGGTTTTATGTACTCCTAAGGTGAATACTAGGAGTGATGGTTAAAAATTACAAAAAAGCAAATTTTGACTCCCATAAGGAAACTTTTCTCACAATTAGAATGTGTCCACAGTGGAATGTGATTCTTATAAGTAGTAAATTTTGCATCACTGGAGGTCTCTAAATGGTCACTCATTAGGGAAATTACAGATGATATGCCTGATAAGGTACATTTTGGACAATGTGACCATTCTAGGTCTTCTGCAATTGACCACTGCTTACTACCTAGAACTTTGTACTTTCTATCAACACAGATTCCATCACAGGTGTCCTTCCAAGGTTTCTGAAAAAAAAATGTAAATAGTGCTAGCAATGCTTTCTTAAAGATCTCATTATTTGCATTTTTTCCTAACTAGAGAAGTACTCTTCTTTTTCCCCAATTCAATTACAAAAACATTTGCTAAGGACCTACAAACAACTTTGCTAGGATTTAGAATGCAAAAAATGATAGACTCTTTGCCATCAAAAATGTGACATATATGTTGGTAAGTATAATAAAAAAGAGAGTATGAATTGGCAAAAGAGAGATGAGGTCAGGTTTGGGGAGCTACCAAGAAATCATTCTGGCTATAACATATTGTCCATGAAAGAGAGTAATGTATAAAAGAAAGCTGGAAAGGTAGGTTAGAGCCAAGATGCAAGATGTAAAAAGCTTCACATGCCAAATTGAGGTACCAAAAGGACATACTATAGAGGCAGAAATGTCCAATAATCAGATAGAAATGGAGTAGAATTTTGGGGATAGATCAGGGTTAAGTATAAAAATTTGAATTATCATTGTGTAAGGAGTAACTGAATCCATGAGATCAGATGAGAATACTAAGGGAGAAAAAAGAAGACTCAAGACAGTCTTAGGGTATATCCCTAAGGATGATAATGGGATGAGAGGGTAAGGATAATAATGATCCAGAAAAGGAAACAGAGGGGTTGAGAAATAGGCAGGAGAAGAATTAGGAAAAAAACTGCGCCAGAAGTGGAGAGGGAGAAAATACCTAGAAGGAGGAGATGTTGAATGCTGCAGAAGGATCAAGGAGAAGGAAAATTCAGTTTTTCTGTCATCCAGAATTATCAGGTAAGAAGATAGTAGCCTTTGCTTTTTTTGTTTCTAAATCAGTTCTTCACATACGAAAAAAGTTTTCCCCAAACTACAGTTTCCATTTTAAATATAGCCTTGCAGTTTCCTTTTCTGTATATATTTTGTTAATTGAGTTTTTTTCAGACATATTCAACTCTTCATGATTCGATTTGGGGTTTTCTTGGCAAAGATACTGGAGTGGTTTGCTATTTCCTTCTCCAGCTCATTTTACAGAAGAGGAAACTGATGCAGTCAATATTAAGTGACTACATAGCTAGTAAGACTCTGAGACAGGATTAGAACTCAGGAAGAAGCTTTCTGACTCCAGTCCCAGCCACCATTTACAATGCCACCTCCTTTTGCATACTTTACACCTGGGTTTATTTATCTTTTCTTCAACATACCAATTTAAGTAATTCGGTGACTGTATCCTTTCTTAGTAATACTACCAATTTGCCCAGTGTAGAAGACAGGTACCAGAATTTGAGGAGTCATCAAAATAAATGACTAGAAATGAGATTTCTCAAAATTTATTTTTTTCCTTGTTATCTTATCAATAGAGGTTCTCACTAAACAAAATAAAATTGGGCTAAATGGGTGGAGGGTGTGGGTAGATAGCGTTTGGTGACATTTAGGCAATCAGCATAATCATTAAGCTTGATTAGTTTGTTTTTCCTCATGATTTCTTTTGCTTAACCCTGTTTCCATTAGTGTAAAAGCCTCTAGGAGGTTATTTATTTCCCTGGATTCTCTTCTATGACAAACTTCCATCCGCTTGTAGGCAACAAGGAGACTCACTCAAGGTGTTCCTCTATTGGTGGGAATTGTCTGTTCTGATAATGGCATGCCAATTTTTCCATTCCAATTGTCTCCTCTCAAAGTACAATGTTATTTCTACCACATAGTCTACTGATTATAGTGACCTAAGGAGGAATGGTTAGTAGTCCATTCCAAAAGAACTTCACATTCTTTCACCATGTTATTAGGCAAATTATGGTTCACTTCATACAAATTATGGGTATGCCTTTATACAAAAAACAAATGTACTCAACAATTATGTCTCTTAACATTTATGAGAAATATGGTAAATCTCTTCTGCTTTTCCCACTGATTTTCTTATGAAAGAAAATCAGACCACAAATCTTGAAAGATAAAGTTACACAATAAAAACATGAAATCACGTGGTTTATGATGTATAAATTGATCTTGTTTTCTGACCCTGTGTTATTAAAAGAATTCTACTGCTTGGAAGGTACAGATAGCATAAATAAATAGTATAGTGAAAATAGCTCTGAATTTGGAATTGGGAGGCATGGATTAGGATCTTAGCTGGTATATACTAGCTATGAGACTATATGCAGTCTCAACCTTTGTGAGCCTCAGTCTCTTTATCTGTAAAAGAATTTGACCTCAAATTATCTCAAAGTTTTCTTTCACTTCCAGATACCATTTTCCCCCCATGGGGAAATGGGGATGGTTAATATCTAGTCCCATAGTTTTATAGTTGTAGTGTACCTTAAAATTTTTTTTTTTAAGGCAGCTAGGTGGTGCAGTGGATAGCTCTGAAGTTAGGAGGACCTGAGTTCAAATTTGGCCTCAGACACTTAACACTTTCTAATTGTGTGACCCTCAGCAAGTCACTTAACCCCAATTGCCTCAGGAAAAAAAATCCTTTCTCTTTACTCTCTAGTCATGAGTGAAAAATCCTCTTACTACCATTGTAGATTGATTGATGATTGAAGTAGGGCTAATAGTCTTAGAAAACTGCTAGGGGATTCAAGAAACTTTCTGAGTCACCCAGGCAGTATATGTCAGAAGTGTGACTTGTACTGGGGTCTTCTGGATTTGAAGGCCCTAGCCTTCATTACCGTACATCTGGCTTTATCCAATGATATGCTCCTGTGAAATATATTTTTCAGAAAATGGTATAGTTGATTAACTTTTACTAATATAAACCGAAAAAGAAAATGAAACCTGTCATGGGTTTACTACAAGATACAAGTGATTTATATTTTGACAGCTGACATCACATATTGGAGAAAAACAATTTTTGCCTCGTTTCTGTACTTATTTTTTTATGGGTTATTAAGCAAGGGGCATTTTAGCTCCCAGAAAAACCACTTTCTGGGCACTGGTTCCATATTTCCCTTTTTTTTTTTTTTTAAAAAGGGCCTAACAATATTGAGTTACTAGGGAACCAAAGAACAAGAATAAAGAGGCTGAAGAAAACTAATCAACCAAGCCTGAGTTAAAAAGTTGTCATAAAACCAGTTTTTTCCAAGTCACTCAAAGAGCCAAGAATATACAGGATAGGCCAGTAGGCAGACAGAGAAAGACTTGAAGACATCAGAGGAAAGCAAAATTATCTGACGCTCCATGGCTTCTTTTGATAACCAAGAAATTCTGCTTCCCCAAAGTTCCATCTCATCTGAGCCCTTTAAGCATAGAAAGTAGCAGTCCTATGAATTTGGAGTCCAACTCTTTCTCTCCTTCCCCAGTTTATATAGGTAGATGGCTAATGAGGCTATCATTAAGCTGACCAGAATGGAAGAAGATTATCATATAATTATCTTCTTCCACAGATGCTCAGTCCTAATTTTACTTTAGAATTCACAACCCTTTAGGCTTAAACATGAATGTCATACAGAACTGGAAGACTGTAAAATAATTCTTTGGATGTTAGTGTGTTATTCCATTTTCCAAAAATTAGACTCAAACTTAGTTGTGAACTTGTATGAGCATAGATCATAGATCTAGCACTGGAAGGGAGTTTGAAAACTGTCTATTCCAAATCCCTTATTTCACAAATGAGGAATCTCTTGCTCAGGTTATTTGCTCAAGGTCACATAGCATAGGAAGCAGGATTTGAACCCAGTGCTCTTTACCTCTTCAAGACCTTTGGGCAACCTGATTTTTAAAATATCTTTTGGACCTTAAAAAATGGAGCTTTTAGAAGAGGCAAAGGAACCCAAGGTTATGAATTAATTCATTATTTAGTACTGGGTTGGCCATAGACTATTTCAAGGCAAAAGGAATTCAGTTTTTGTACTTCAAAGGAATCCTGGAGCACTATAAAGCAATTTCTGGAGAGCTCTTACCATCAAGGAGGTAGGTATAAAATATATTCTAAATTGTTTTCTTTACTATCCAATTGTTCTCCCTCATTCTTCATTCTTAGAGTTGTAATTAGAAAAGCAAAACAACTGAAAAAATGAAAAAGTAGCTTTGCCACTATAAAACATACTCATAAAAGTAAATTTTTAAAAAGCCAAATTAAATTACTTTTAATCACCATGTGTTTTAAAAAAATTTTGTGCACTGAAATGGTTTGTCATCAGGGAGTAGGAAGGCACTTCAGAGATTCTCTCATCTAGACCAAGTCTTATATAAGGAACCTCTTTATAATATCCTTGACATGACAGGTGATTAGTCATTAAGCCTCCTGAGGAAGAAGTGAAGAGACAAGGAACAAGAGCAAAGAGGCTGAAAAAAATTAATCAACCAAGCCTGAGTTAAAAAGTTGTCATAAAATCAGTTTTTTTCCAAGTTACTCAAAATGCCAAGTATATATAGTATAGACCAGTAGGCACATAAAGAAAGACTTGACATCAGAGGAAAAGAAAATTATTTCTTATCTTTAACAGGTCACTTCTATGGCTTCTTTTGGTAACCAAGAAATTCTGCTTCCCCAAAGTTTCATTACTTCCAGAGTAGTCCTCCAGAGGCAGTCCATTACTTTTTTATCTAATGGTTTTTCCTTATATTGAGTTGAAATCAGCTTTCCTTTAACTTTCTCTCCTGTGGATCCTAATTCTGCCATATGATAGCCAGATAAAACTAGATTAAAAATTTATCAAGAAATTAATATATACCAGGCACCATACTAAGCCTTGGGAATACAAATACAAGCAAAAAGAGAGTTAGTTCCTGTACTCAAGAAGTTTACATTCTACTAGATTAAGACAACATATCAAAGGGAACTAAAAAAAGAGAGGGAGATTTGGAGGCTGAGGTAGGTTGGAGGTTGGCTGGCTGGCTGGCATGAGGGATTTCTCAAATAGATTTTCTTAGAAGGAGCTCACCAGTCAGAGGAAAAAGAAGTCCCAAGAGTAGAGATGTCGTCTGAGAGTTCCCTGATAGGGAGGTAAAAATTGGTTTGGAGAAGTTTAGGCTAAGCAGGATTAGATGTGTCACCTACTTATCCTTGCAAATAATTGATAATAATCAACTTTCCTGTACATCTCTCTTCTCCAAGCTAATTATCTTCAACTGATTCTTGTTGGAATGTTTCTGAGTTCTTTCAACCCCTGGGCTGTCTCTTCTAAATGCCCCTAAAAATAGTCAATGTCTCTCTCTTTTTAAAAATTTATTTATTATAATAATATCTCTTTTAAATATATACATACATATATTTTTTCAGTTACACATGAATACAATTTTAACATTCATGTAAAAATTTTTGAGTTCCAAATTCTTTACCTCTCTCTTTGCTTTTTGCCCTCCCTGACAACATCTCTTTTAAGATGCATGTCTAGTCCTAGGTTTCATTTTGCAATTAAGAAAGGTAAAATGCAGAGAGTTTGTGGCCTTCTTAAGTTTACTTACTAAGTAGCCTTAATATACTCCAAGCCCAATATAATTAGAAAAATCTTTCAAAATCACTAATGTGCTTTTAGCCTGCATTATTAGAAGTATAAGGGCTTTAAATCAATCATAATAAAAGAAATGAAGTTTCATCTGACAAAGTGACAAAAATTGGCAACAGTCAATACTGAGAGAAGTTATGGGAAGATCAGCATACTAAAACATTGTTGGTGGAGCCATGAAATAGTACAACCATTCTGAAAAACAATTTGGAATTATGCAAGTTAGTTGACTAAAATGTCCATATCCTTTGAACCAGAAATAAAATATTAGAAGGATATATTTTCTTATCATTAATTTTATTTTTCAAAGTTCCTAATTTCCTCTTTAAGCTAATTTAATACATTTGATAGATATTTAATGTTTAATTTAATTTATTATAAATACAAATTCATGTTTGTTTGTCCTCTGTTTTTCTGAAGGTACATATCAACTTCCTTCATAAGTCTAAGTCTTTCCATATTTTTCTACTCCACCAGCTCATCATTTCCTATATCACAGCAACATTCCAATCTTAAAGTCTGACAATGCAATCTTTCTCATGTGTCCCTTTGAGTTGGAAAAAACTTCAAAGGTCATTTAATCTCACCTTCATTTACAGATAAGAAAATTGAGGCTAAGACTGATGTTTATTGTCTAAGGTCACACAAATACTAAGCAGCAGAGAATTCAAACTCAGGTTCTTGGAACTCTAAACCCAGACCTCTAATTGAAGTGAAAGTAAAGGTACCAGAAGTGATAATAATATGGGAGGCATAATGGCTGGTGACACGCAACAACTAAAACACAGACATCCATCACGGAAAACAGAGATTACATCATTCTCCCAGTAGGTGACCTGTCTCCAGTTCAGATGCTACCACTTCAGTGAAACCCTGATCTCCCTTATGGTTTTTTGCTCCTCTTAACTATCATTATATACTGTACCTCTCTAAGTATATACAAACACACACATATACATATACATACATATATTTATATATACATATATTACACACATATACAGTCACAATACATATATTTATATATACATTATATTTATATATACACACACACACACACACACACACATATATATATATATATATATATATATACGCAAATACGTATACACATACATACAAAGAAGGGATTCAATAAATCTTTGAGTAGAAACAGCAGGATGGTGGTATGAAGATTAAAATCTTTGTTGTTTATATTACAAAGGAATTAAGTGACATACTAGATAGAATACTGGTTCTGGAGTCAGGAAGACCTGAGTGCAAATCTGCCTTCAGATACTTACTGTGTCACCCTGAATAAACTACTTACTTTGTCTGCTTCACTTCTCTGAATTGCAAAATGAGGTTAAATAATAGCAGTCAGGGTTGTTGTGAGTATAAAATGAGATAATATTTATAAATTATTTTGAAAACTTTAAAATACTACATAATTGTGATTATTAATTAATCTATAATATATAGCTTATAAGTAGAATCTTTAGTAATACAAGGGAAGCAAGAGGTAAGAACCAGTCCTTCTTTCCTATTCCAACAGGATTCTATATTTCAGAGGGAAACCAATCCCAAAGTTTTGAAAATAAATCCTTTGATTATACTCCCCAATTCACTCCCTGCCCCCTAAGGGGATTCTAAATTAGAAAAAGTAACCATTATAAATCTTCAAGTCATTTTCTGAATAGTTCCAGTCCTGAGAAAATTCCAGTTTGTAAAGTGCAAAAGTGGGTAAATCTTCCTCTTTCTCTTCCTGTCCTTGGCTTTGAATGTTTTCTCCAATGCTAATCTAAGCTTATTTACACAGTGGGTTTCAACAAAGGATTGTGTTGGTTTTTCCCTTTTCTTTTATTAAAAAGAAAAGTTGTCTTATTCAAAAGAACATGGAAGAACTTTGTTATCAAAAACCTTACTCAGCTGCTTTTCTAATATGTGATGTCCTGCTTTAGCAGGAGACTAACAAGGAGATGAGGAATTAAATTTCAAAAGACAGCTAAATCTTCCCCAGGGTGGTGAAACATTAGTTTAAGTGACAATAAATTAATCACAGTAACTATGTCAACATTCTTTTAAAAAGTGTAACTTGGGAAACCCCTAGGAAAAGACAGGGAATGTTGCTATCTTTTCCAACTTCTTAAAGAATACATGTTTCTAAACTTAGATTTAATCTTTAAATAGATTTCATATGGAGGGCCACAACCCAGTTTTACTGAGGAGCAATAAAAAATAGATGATAATAATAATAATATCAACCACAGTAAAATTTCACCTCAATAATTGGTACATTTACACAGAGAGAAAAAGTTAGAAGGGCAATTAAATAAAATATTCATATTATGCCTCAATTTTTGGTGTTTCATTTTTTTTCATGTATCTTCATTTTAAAACTAATGTCCAGTACAATCAAAATCTGTAAATAGTCAAGTATCTCTGGACCCTTCAGAGAGTGTCTTATTTATGTAATCATTCACTCACTTATCCAAACATCCATCCATCCATCCATCCATCCATCCTTTCATCCATCTATCCATCCATCTAGGAAAGGTGTGGGGCAGATTAACAGCAATGGCACTATAGGAAAGGCTTTTCAGAGAAACTTAGGGCAGGTGGAATTCTAGGAACTTAACATCACAAACAGTCATTCAGCCAGTACTTTAAATAGCTTAAAAAAAAAAAAAAAAACACAACAGAATAAGGCAAAGAGTGAGAGTCCAAGAGCTGTGATTGAAGGGTCATATCTCTAGGTAATATTAGAGAAATTTCATCTTTGCGAATCAGGAGCAAGGAGAAAAGAAGTCAGTTATTCAAATGAGTATTTTGGATGAGAAGTCATCTGTCTGCCTGTAGCTTTATAGAATAAGAAAATTCAAGTTGAAGCCATTAATACATTCCTGAACTAGAGGAAGAGATGCCAGACATTACTCAGCAAACAATACTGTACTTTCATGTGTCTTGGGCTCAGCAAAGCAGCCTCCCTTAAACTAATGATAATATTTAGCAAGGCTGAAGATAAATATTGGTTTCACCAAGCTCTTGTGAGGTCATGATAACCCCCTGTCACCTTCTTCTGTCTCATGTAGTTTTATCTGTCAGCACAGAAGGGATCAGGTGAATTAAGATAACAAAAAAAAGAACTATGCTAGGCTTGAATATCAATTGAACTGTAAATCAGTGCTATGGACTCATTTACATAATATAGTGCTTGAGGAACAAACATTAAAACCTCCCAAATGTGAACTTCTATAATTCAAAATTTGTAATCAGTTGACTAAGGGCTCAATCATGATTCATCTTTGTTGGCAAGTCCTTTTGTGAAAGAAAGTTCAATTAATTAGCAAATACTAGGCAAGAAGTGCAATGTTTAAATATTTAAGAGCAGAAAGCTTTCACATTCCACCTCCTTTATTTTTAGGTACTTGGAAAGCACCTATTCAACAATCCAAATCCCAAATAACTCTTTCGAGTGGCTCACTGGAGCTGTATTTATGCTACTTCTCCGAGAGTGGGATTGTGGGATATCTCCCAGCATGCTCTCTGGCCCTAAGAACTTCAAGGGAGGTGTGAATTCGGTTATTTCATACTAAGCCCTGAAATCTCCCAAACGTGTGAACTCCATTGAGTACTTAGATACTTATGAGCTCTCTAAAGGTGTGAACACAAGCATCGTTTCTATCAGTTGTATTTAGTACCTTGTTTCAAGTTCTGGCCCAAAATATCTCCTTCTAAGATCAAATCAATCATATTGAACCATGCTAAATTAGATAATTAATGTTTCTATCAACTCTAATGGCTTAACAGTTTGTAAAGATTCCAACAGTAGATTTCAAAGTCAGGATTCATATTCAAGTCTTTCAGTCTCTAATTCAGCCCTCATTCATCTACAACATTCTATGTTCTCATTATTTCCTCATTTTATCCAACTCAAAGATAAGCATTTCCTGGAGAGACTTACATGAACTGATCCCAAGTGAAGTAAGTAGAATCAAGAGACCACTGGACACAGCAACAAGATTATGTGATGACCAATTCTGATGGATGTGGATCTTTTCAACAATGAGGTGATTCAGGCCAATTCCGATAGACTTGCAATGGAGTCATCTGCATCCAGACAACTGTGGAGACTAAATATGGATCACAACATAGTATTTTCACTTTTTTTTGTTGTTGTTTGCTTGTTTTTTTTTTTTCTCATTTTTTCCTTTCTCTGATTTTTCTTGTACAGAATGATAAATGTAGAAATATGTATAGAAGATTTGCACATGTTTAACAAATATTGGATTACTTGCTGTCTAGGGGAAGGGATAGATAGAGAAAGGGAAGGAGAAAAATTTGGAATACAAGGAACAAGTGTAAATGTTGAAAACTGTCTTTGCATATATTTTGAAAATAAAAAGCTATTACTTAAAAAAAGAAGTTATGCCTTTAGCAAATCTGAGCCTCTTTCTATCTTTTACTGAGCCCTCTTCCTTAATGAACCAGTTTTGAGTCAGAGAACTTAGGCTCTGATTCCATTTGTTGTCCCTTTGACACTTTTATGATCTTGAATAAGTCATACTCTAGGCCTTAGTTTTCTCATCTAAAAAATGAGATCTCTAGAACAAATGATCTCCAAATCCGTTTCCAGCTATGTATCTTATGACTCTTAAGTAATCCATGTAGCCTTAATCATTCCTATCTACAAATGAGTTTTTCTTCCTGTCTTGTATACCTTCTTTGGGTTAGGGAACCTTTCTCATTAGATATGGGTCATTTCCTTTTTTTTCTTTGCTATTTAAAAAATTATAATAGATTTTTATTTTTCAAAGTACATGCAAAGATAGTTTTCAATATTTATTATGGGTTTTTTTCTACCCTAGACTCAGAAGCCTTCATTTTCTTTCTGAACCATATGTAGTCTGAGAAATGGGGAAACTGGATCTCAGAGATGAAACATGACAGACATTCAATTATTTACCATATGACATGATAATCTGAATTTTAGCAAGCTGGGGGAGACAGAGGAGGGCTGTAGGTTCTATATAATGATCTTGAAAGACAGGTTTTTGCCTGATTTTCCTTTGTTGAAAAAATTTCTTTTCTTGGAACAAAATAAATGACCAAAAATTCTGAAGCCCTGTGTTCTAATCTCAATCCTGCTGTTAAGTAGCTTTGTGACTCTGAATAATTCATTTCCTTTTTCCATAGCATCATAGAATCCATCTCTAAAATGCAGGGATTGAACTAGTTGGTCTCCAAGGTCCCTTTTTAACTTTAACTCTATAATTCTATGAATAGATGGTCTGATTTAACAATGGTGAGATTCTTCTCTAATTCAGAACTAAGTTTCTTCATCTGTAAAATGAGAAGAATGGATAACTAAATGATATTCAAGATTGCTTATATCTCTAAATATTATGGAATGGAGACCTAGAGAAGCAATTCCTTGATGGTATGAGTAGGATTTGAACTCAGATATCCCGATTCTACGTCGTGGGCATTTTCCCCTAAAGAATACTTAAGCTGAAAAATACAATTGTGTCTTTTCTTTCTCCTTTTCTTTTTTTTTTGGGGGGGGGGGAGGTTAAGTGACTTGCCCAGGGTCACATAGCTAGGAAGTGTTAAGTATCTGAAGTCAGATTTGAACTCAGGTCCTCCTGACTTCAGAACTGGTGTTCTATCCACTGCACTACCCAGTTGCCCTAAAATTTTGTCTTTTCAAACTGACTTAAGTCTTTTATTCCTCAAGGTTGATATTGTATTTTGATTTACATATAATATTAACTAGACTTCCAAGTCATTATTACTGTTCAAAATTACTGGATATTGTTATGACATATAAAGCAATTAGTATTTTTTTAAATTGGCATTAAAAATATTCAAAGAGCATAGTAGATAGAACATTGATTTTGAAGTGAGGAGGATCCGAGTTCAAATTTGACCTTAGATCCTATTAGTAGCTATGAGATCCTGAACAAGTCACTTAATCCCAATTGCCCCCCCCCCAAAAAAAAGTTCTACAATTCAAGCTTTCACCAATTAAGATTGGCTTCCTCTCCATTTATCTTGATAAAGGAAAGCTTGGCTAAAAGAGATTGGAAGGAGTCAATGCAGAATTTATTTTCAATCTAAAATTATAAATTTGGAGATGAAAAGAACCTTAGTATTCCCCTAATCCAATCTTCTTATTTCACAAAGAAACTAAGTTCTCCTAAGGTTAAGTGACTTATTGGAAGATGAATAATTTTTTTCTTTTTTTAAATAATAGCTTTTTCTTTTCTTTTTTTTTTGATTATAGCTTTTTATTTACACAATATATGCATAGGTAATTTTTCAGCATTGACAGTTGCAAATCCTTTTGTTCCAACTTTTTTCCTCCTTCCCTCCCTCCCCCCCAGATGGCAAGTTGACCAATACATGTTAAATACGTCAAAATATAAATAGCCTGTGAAGGAAATAAAAAATGCAGGCAGACAAAAATACAGGGATTGGGAATTCTATATAGCGGTTCATAGTCATCTCCCAGAGTTCTTTCCCTGGGTGTAATAGCTTTTTATTTTCAAAATTCATGCAAAGATAATTTTCAACATTCACCCTTGCAAAACTTTGTTACAAATTTTTCTCCTTCCCTTCACTTCCCTCTCCTAGACAGAAAGTAATCCAATACATGTTAAACATATGCAATTCTTCTTTACATATTTCCACAGTTATGCTGAACAAGAAAGATCAGATCAAAAATACTATGTTGTAATCCACATTTAGTCCCCATAATTCTCGTTCTGGATGCAGATGAGTCTCTCCATCATAAGTCTATTGGAATTGAACTATCAATTCGCCAAGTCTATCATAGTTGATTATCACATAATCTTCTTGTTGCTGTGTACAACGTTCTCTTGGTTCTGCTTACTTCACTTAGCATCCGTTTATATAAGTGATTAGCAAATATTTAGCAGCAATGGTTTTGGCTGAATTGTTTCTCTTGTGTATGACTCTTCACGAACTCTTTTAGGGTTTTCTGGGGAAAGATCCTGCAGTAGCTTGCCATTTCCTTTTCCAACTAAATTTTACAGTCAAGGAAACTGAGACAAATGGGATTAAGGGATTTGTTCAGGATCAGAGAGTAAATGGGATCAGATTTGAACTTAAGGAGATAAATCTTCCTGACTCCAGGCTTGGCAATCTGTCCAGTGCATCACCTAGTTCTCACAGTAGGGCTGGGACCAAAATCCAGTTTAGGATTTTTTCTATTAGGCCATGTTGTCTCTTTCTCAAGGCAGAAGTTTAGAACAAAACCTTCCAAAATATTCAAGTCTTACTCAGTGTGTAAAGAGAGTGTGAAAGAACAAAAACAACAATTTAAAATATTTCTACTCTGTGTAGAGAGGGTTAGCAAGAGAAGGTTGGGGCAGGAAAGGGGGAGCTGACAGAAGGGAAAAGTTTGGATGAGAATGCCATATTATTATATATATAACATAATTATAATAACCTTCTTCTTATTACTCTCAAGTACTCACTATGCTTTTGCACAGGTGAGTATATACTGGTGGTACATGAGCATCTTACTAACCATTTATTAAATTAAATTGTATATATATATAATATACATGTACATATATATATTCAATGTATATGTAGTCTATTATACTCAATTCCTGCTCTGATGGCATCATAGAAGTGACTATTCTCAGATGACTATGCAAGTCAAATACAAACTCTAACATGGCCTACACCAAGCTGAAAAGTCTCATATGTTTATTATATCAATATTTGTTATTATTACACTACTGTATCATTATACATCATATATTATATCATTGTTATATTTATTACATCATATTTATTATACTGTATTTATTGTCCTAGGACCAACTTTGCAAAATATGGAGTGGTTCATAATCAGAACTCTGGTCTCCAGATAAGTTAATTAACAATAAAAAATTAAGCAATATTTATTCACTTTATTAACTGCCAGTAAACATAATAGTTATTAATAAAAATAACATCAATCATAAAAATAATGCAAATGTTATCTAATTTAATCCTCACAATAACCCTGGAGTGAGAGTTATTATTATACTCATTTTTATATATGAGAAATCTACAAAAGAACTTAATTGATCTGCCCAGGCTTAAACAGCTAGTAAGTATCTCAACTTTTAATATCATCAATAAGCCATGAAGATCATTTACTAAAGAGAAAAGGAAATTGGGGTCACATAAGTACAAAAGGTAGGGCCTACCAATGCAGTCTTTTATTTTTCGGAGTCACTTCCTACGTTACCTTTGTGTGAATTTAGCTTATTGGAATACCTTTACAACTGGAGTTCTTAATCTTTTTTGTGTCATGGATTCTCATGGCAGCCTGGTAAAACAAAGGAATCCATTTTCAAATCAAAAAGACATAAAATAAAATATCCAGGATTACAAAAGAAACCAGTTGTATTGAAATATGGTTCACAATATATATTTTAAACAATTTATAGATTCCAGTTTAAGAATCTCTGGTGTACAGGACTTTAGGAAGTAAAAAGAGTCACTCACATAAACACTTTTAGAGGAAGTCAATTTTTGAAACAGGAGGGGAGAAAGGATGTACCAAAAGAGAAGAAAAAGCTGGCTGGGCTATTATTTCCAGTAGAAAAATTTCAAAGTGAAAAGTTTAACTGTGACTACATATCTATGAGTCCTTTTTATATCCATCAAATTATATTCATGAGTCCTTTTTAAATAAAGCTCATAAGAGAATAGTTTTAAACTTTTATGGGAAAATGTGATATGTTGCTCTACTTTTTCTTCTTTTTTACATCAGTTCCTTTCCTGATCTTTGATTGATTTTTTATATATATATATATGTATATATATACATATATATATATATATATATATATATATACACACATACACACACACACACACACACTAAAAATAAAGAAAATTTCCCTGGGTAGGATGACCCATTTTCCCTAAAAGACAAAACTAAGTCAAAGTTGATTTTCTTCTAGCTAACTCACTAAATATTGATTGTGAAAAAATTTAATGAGTAAAAGTAGTTCACTGGTAATAAAATTACATAATTAAATACAAATGGAGCAACAAGATAGGCCGATATGTAATAAAAACATTGTTTGAGAACTATGCATAAACTTCCCACTACCCCATGCCAATAAACACATAACTTAGCTACTGTGCTGCTTTATCTCTACCTCAAAATACTCTGTAATAAAAAAAAAAAAATTACAAGAAGTGAACTAAACACATAAGAAATCTATTAAGTAAAACTTGTATACACTGGATTTGCTCCAGTAAATTGGTTGTGATGATTAGATCAGGGAATGATTCACTTCCTTTTTTCCTGCTTCCCAATAAGAATCTCCCAGAAGAGCCAGGGAGAATTGGATTTACATATAGGGAACTCATTATGACCTTTACCCAAGGTACCCCAAAATAAAGACTAAGAATATGAGACTAAGAATTTGAAAGGGCATGGAAGCATGTTTAGAAGCAAAGTTTGGGTCAGGAAAGAGAGAAGGAGCATGAAAGGGAGGAAGGAGACAGAGGTAGCAGAATTTAAGATATTTATTCCAAATGCACTCACTATCCCTGACCTTGTATCCAATTTTTCTATGCTTTGATTGTACTTCTTTGGGTTATAATTTTCTCATTTGACAAATTTCACTGGACTAGATGATTCCATGGTTGCCTCCCATTATCACATTTTATGCCCCTGTGATTATGTTTTACTTTGTGCTAAGATTGGATGTGTGATCATTTCAGTGGATAAGATGATCACAGGTGGATAGGAGAAGAATAAGTAGCTACTTTTGTGCCCAGAGATGTTTTCATGATCTATACTGTAATAATAGTGTCAGGAATGCTAAAGCTCAGAACAAGCTAAGGCTAGCAATGATCACTAAGGATAGCAAAAATGGCTTTTAGAGCTATATGGTAGGGAAAGGCAAGATAGTTGAGACAAGAAGAAGAGCAAAGAAAACCAGAGAAGCTATAACTGTCTCAAAAATAACCTATAATTAAAGCATAATGAGAAGCAAATTGAATTCATTAATTGAACAATGAATGGATGGCAACACAAACTATTTTCTTTTTGTTTTCTACACAAAATAGAACTCAGGATTGGGAAGGAAATAATAAAAATGGTTAACAGAGAGAAGAAACTCAATATAAAGTGAAAGAATAGTAAGAAATTATGCCTTCAACAAGTTCAGATCTTAGGATAGTAAAAGAATTGGTTATCTGAGTGGAGAACAAACCCAGTATGAATTAAGAATGTTGTGTTTAGCCATTTGTATTCAGTGCTAATACTTCCTCTCCTCATTGAAGCCTTTTGCAATCTAGTTTTCAACTTGATGATTCAATTGAAACTCCTCACATCAAAGTTATCAATATTTGCTTTAAACTGTCAAATCTAATGTTCTTTTCTTAGTCTTTTTGGACTTCTCTGTATCACTGGGCAATGTCAGCCACTTTTTCTTGCAAATTCCTCCTCTTTGGAGTTTCATGACCCCACCCTCTCTTGGTTTTTCTTTTTGTAATGTTTCTTTTTAGACTCCATTAAATTTTATGTCCATCTCATGTCCATTAATTGTGGTGGTTCACCAAACCTCTGTTCTAGGCCCTCTTCTCTTTTCTCTCTTAACACTTCTTGCTTGATGGCACTATCAACTCCCTTGAGTTCAAATATCATTTTTATGAAAATTATTTCTATATCTTTGTCATCAATCCCAATATCTCTCCTGAGCTATGGTTACATAAGGTTAATTACTTATTGGACATCTCCATAGGCATCTTGAACTCAACATGTCCAAAATAAAATTCATTATATTTCCTCCCAAGTCTTCCCTCTTCTCAACTTCTTTATTATTGTTCCCACCATTTTCTCAGCCACTTAGATTCACAACTTGATTGTCACCTTGAGTTCTTTACCCTTATTCACCCTTCCCCCATATCCAGTCAGTTGCCAAATCTTGCCAATTTTTCTCTCCATCCTTTCTCCATATGACTCCTTCTCTCCACTCCCCTAGGTACCATGGTAATTCAGATCCTCACCATCTCTTGCCTGAATTATTACAAAAGCTTTCTCATTAGGCTTCCTATCTCAAGTATCTCTGCACTCCAGTTCATCTTATTTTTCCAAATACATGTAAATATTGTTTTCAACATTCATTTTTGTAAAACTTTATATTCTAAATTTTTCTTCCTCTTCCCTTCCCTCCCCAAAACAGCAAGCAATCTGATATAGGTTAAATATGTGCAATTCTTTTAAATATATTTCCATATTTGTCACACTGTGCAAGAAAAATCAAATCAAAAGGGAAAAAAAACAACAAGGAAGAAAACAAACAACAAAAAGGTGAAAACACTATGCTTCAATCTACATTCAGTCTCCATAGTTCTCTCTCTGGATATGGATGATATTTTCCATCCCATACTATTAAAATAGCCTTGAATCACGACATCCATCCCAGCTACCAAGTGGTTTTCCTTAAGAATAAGTCTGATCAAGTCAACCTTGCACCCCCAAAATAAACTCTTAAGAAGGAATCTTATCTATAGGATAAAATACAAACTACTCTTTTGGGTGCTTTTAGCTTTTCATAACCTGTCACCTTTCCATTGTTCTAATCTTATACTTTAATCCCCTTCACAAACTTGATGGTACAACACTACAATCCTATTTGTTATTCCTCTGACATGACGTTCCATCTCCAGCTTCCATGCCTTTGCTGTGGCTGTTTCCCATCTTGGGATGATTTCCTTCCTAACTTCTGATTATTGGTCTCTCTGGCTTTCTTCAAGTCACAGTTTCAGCCCATTCTGCAGGAGGCCTTTCCCAGCTGTACCCCGCAACTGCTCCTCTTTTTTCCTTTCAAATTATCTCCCATTTACTTTGCATATAACTTCTATATATGGGCAAGTAGGTGGTACAATGAATAGAGTGCCAACCTGGAGCAGGAAAATTTATCTTCCTGAATTCAAATCTGGCCTCACTATCTGTCTGATCCTGAGAAAGTCCCTTAATCCTGTTGCCTCAGTTTCCTCATCTATAAAATGAACTGGAGAAGCAAATGGCAAGCCACTCAGGTTTCTTTGCCAAGAAAACCTCAAATGAGATCATGAGAAGTCGGGCATGACTGTGATATTAACATACACACTTAATATCTTCTATATACATACTTATGTCCATGCTGTCTCCCCATTAAAAAAGTAAGTCCCTTGAGGGCAGGGACTAGTTTTTCTTTTTCTTTGTATCTCCCATGCTTAGTGTGGCACCTGGCACATAGTAAAACTTACTAAATGCTTATTAATTGCTTTCATAAATGAGGGCAGCCAAAAAACCTAAAGAAATCTGAGGATGAGCAGTGTCCAGAACAAGAGAAACAACATTCTGCCTTGTACCTGGTTCTACCTCAACTGGAATACAACGTTGAATTCTAGGTACTTTATATTAGAAAGGACATTAACAAAATGGATTATACGCAGAGAAAAACGAAGGACTGGAAACCTCTTCATATTGAAGAAAGGCCAATTGAAGAAAATGAGAATGTTTCACCTGTAAAAGAAAAGACTTAGGGAAGAAAACAACAGTTTTTGAGTGTTTGAAGGATCTCAATTAGAAGACTTTTTTCAGGTCTCCAAAAACAGAAATTAGAGGAAAAGACAAAGTTATAAAGAGACAGATTTAAGCTTTAAGGGAAGAAAAAGATACTCCTTAATGATTACAAGTGTACTCAAGTGGAATGGACCACTTTGTCATGTTCTACATCTAGAAGCGAGTCATTTCTGCACCAGAATGGTAACCCTGGGAAATGACTCTGTCCTAGTTATAGGACATGGCTTTGGGAGATGGTTTTTCTTCCTATCTCCTTGGGGATGTTTCTTTAGAGAAACATTCTCTTTTTTTTTCACATCCTCTATGGTTTTCCTTAGCAACGTTTAGGAAGCAGCAAATGTTTAAACATTATATGTCAACTCTTATTTCTGGCCCAGTTTTAAAAGGTTAGAAACTGTCTATTGTCACTATCATCAGATGCCTAACATTTGTACTCTTCCCTTATCCAAAATTCGTTTTGCTTGGCTCAGAAATTCTCCAGTTAAGAGATTCTATTCTCTCTTATCTCTTTTCTCCCAGTCAGGAACATAAAAAGCCTGTTTTGGCCAAAGGAGCTAAACTTACACAGGTTTCTTGCTGAATACACTGTAAGATCCTCTTGGCAGGAACAAGGAAATCAATCAGGCAACGCAGACCATCTCCTCCATACAGCTTTTCAACAATAGTGAAAAGCTGCCACAGGACAGTGGCAGCTGTTGCCTCAAAGGGAGGATACAGCGCAGAGAGTGTGTTCTGAATGTAGGTGTCAAGGGATTCAGAGTCCTGTGGGGAAAAAAATAATCATTAGGGACATTCAAATATATAGTTTTGACAAGGCACAAGGAACCCCTTAATAATACTGCTATTGGAAAAGCCTGTCTTCCAGGCTACCCGAGCAATGTTGGGTTTTTACCCTGTAGAGAATTCTTATAATACTGAAGTATGTTAAATGGTTTTATCATTCCTAGATTCATCAGTGTTATACTAAAAACCAGTTGTCAATCACTCAGAAATACATCATAATAGGACGCTTTCTCTCTGAGAAGTAGAATTTAAATGCCAAAATGAAATTCAATATTCATGGAAACCTTTACAAAATATCTAATGCCACTATAACAACATAATTGTAACAAAGATTTCATTAGTTTGTATTTGTTCATTAAATGTTTATTCAGTTCCCAAGTAGAGGAATAAAGATGTTGTTTATGCATCTGTACACTGATTACACTTCCCTGTTTAACCATTTAGCTCCTGCCTATGTTTTCACAATTTACTCTGTTGCAGATGAGCTAGAATATATTTGTTTAATTTTCATTCATTCATTCACTGATATTAGAAAACTACTTTTATTATTTTTAGGGTATGTCTGTGAGGATTGTACCTATGTTTTCTTTTGTATAAAAAAATGCCCTCTTAAGCAACTTCCTCTGCTATGGCATATTAATACCAGTTTTGCAACTTATTGCCTTAGAGTGTTTCTTGGGACACTAAGAAGTTAAGAGACTTACCCACACTGTGTAAGTTCCCACAATCAGCAAGTCTCAGAAGTGGGATTTAACCCAAGACTTTCTGATTTCTAGGTCAATCCTCTATTCACTAGGATGCAATATGGAGGCAGTGTAGCATAATGGAAAGGCTCCAAAATCAGAATTAGGACTGCTAGAATTTAATTCTGGTTCTGCCATTTACAAGCTGTGTGATTTCCAGATAATTACTATATTTTGTGGTTGTTCGGTCATTTCAGTCATGTCTGACAGGCATATTTTGAGGTTTTCTTGGAAAGACCCTACAATGGCTTGTCATTTCCTTCTCCTGCTTATTTCTACAGGTAAGGAAATAGGGGCAAAAAGGATTAATTGACTTGCCCAGAGTCACACAACTAGTAAGTTTATTCTTTTCTAAAATTAGGAGTTTAGATTAGATGATCTCTAAAGTCTTCTGGAGAAAGTTCTAGGATTTATGAATTCATTTTCTTAATACTGCTGAGGAAGAGCTACCTAGTTTTTAGGTAGCATGGGAAACAATTTTATGGATAGCAGATGGATTTCAGTTGCACTAGTGACTGATTTTTCCCCTCTCAAAAATAACATTATTTCTGAGTTAGACAGGAGGCATAGTTCATTAAGGTCACATAATTCTTCTCATAGCAATTTGTTGCGGTAGGTTTTTTTTCCCTCTGTAATGAGGGAATGCTGTTCTCCCAAAATTATACTATGATTTTAACAGTGCTATTTTTAGAGTAGACATTTCCTGAGGAAATACCACAAGATATATTTTTGTTGGAAAAGAAATATAAAAGTAGAAAACACTTTAAAAAAAAATCCAGAGGATCAAAAATGAGGAATCAAAATTTAAAAACAAGTGTTCCCCATCTGAATTTTCCTAAAAGGATTTTTTAAAGGGAAAGTAAAGAGGAGTATATATGAAACAAAAATTCATTGCTCACTAGATGACTGGCCCAACTTCCTGTCTCAGATACAAGGAAGGGTCTTTTGGCTCAAACAGAAACGAATAGAGAGATAGGAGGACCTTAGAAGAGAAATATAGCAAAATTCCAGGGGAATGAAAATCTCAAAAAAGCAAAAATGAAAAAAAAAATTAATGAATGCCCGCTTCAAATACTAAATCAGTGTTCTTTGATTTTCAGTAAAACATGCAGACTCATTCTAGATGTTCATCTAGACTATAGAATATTTCTACAGAAACAAATATTCCCATTTCTCTCAGATTTATAAAGACTGAGCAATCTATTCATAATTAATTCAGCTTGATTATGCATATTTGACATGAGGGTTTTGTTTTTCTCCCCCCCTCCATAGGGGAAGGAAAGAAGAAAATAAAATAAATGTTTGTTATTTGAAAAAAAATTAATAAATACAAAAGAACTAGAATTCTGGGGAACTTTCTAGTTATAATGTTTCCTCCAATATTTGTATTTTCAAATTTCTAGTGCTAAACTTTTGTGTTTTTAAGTTTGAAACAAGAAAAAGGGAAAAAAGAAAGACTGAGAAAAAAATCCCAAAGGAGTAGGGTAATGAAGGAATATTGACCTAACAAAAATGATAGCAGATATGATCAGTCATTTCATTTGGGAAATATTATTTTAATTGATATAAGCAATTTATCTGACATGCCCCCAAAGTCTCTGTATAAGTGCACAGTAGCATGAGAAAATGAAACCATCAAATCTAAATGCCTTTAGAACAATTAGCACACAGACACAGGCAAGAAGTAATTCCTTAGCTAGGTTTGTATTCAGTCTTCCAAAAGATTAAGAAAAACAGAATTCCCTTAAAAATTCTCACACCCTTGTGTTCTATTCTCTGACATTATTCTTTAATAGATCCTTGTTTTTGCATGTTTCTGGAATAATAGGGTCTCTATATCAGACAAATCTGTGTTATATATTGAACAAGGCACTTTATTAGAGGAATGACCTGCCATGCATATGATCATAACATTTTTTTGCCAATAACATTGTCCTATTGCACAGACCTCGAACACTGCAATATGGTGAAGCTCTTGCCAATATTCATCTGAATTTGTCTCTTGTGCACCTTGGAACAAAAAAGATCCACACCACACTGCATACCATTAACTTTCACGTCAATATGTCAGAGTGTCACCCATGATTTTTCTCAGAGTGAAATCTAAAATTAAGAGTTTTACACACAGAGAACCTCCCTTAATACCAAAGGCAAAGGCTTGGTTAATTAATTACCTTTCCACACATATCTTATCATCCAAATCAAGTTTCATTAAAACTCAGGTGCTGCCAGATTTCTAAAAATTCCAATATATGAAGATCTTGTCTTAGAAAAAATGTAAATGAAGAGCTAGCATGCATTTTCCAAGATATTCTTGGCTTTGTAAAACATTAGACTTCCTGTTTCTTTTGAACAGTGAATGCTAATGCATTCAAGTGATACAATCTACCAAAATTTAATCCAACCATATACTTTTAGGAGCACGTCTATTGTTTCCAAGAAGAGATTATCAAACACCACAACACTCTTGAGTAAAAGCTGAATCCAATTAAAATGTAACTAGGAGATATTTAACAAAATAAATAAAAATATAGTAAAACATAATATATTTTAAAACTAAGTCAATATGTAGTAGTCAGTGATCCTTATCTGTGAATCAATGGTCCCCATTTCAATTTATCCTAAAGTAAGGCATACCTTTCCTAGGCATCAGAAAATGTCCAGGAAAATACATCACAAAGCAATGGCGAAAGTGTTTTGGAGGGAATAAGCTAATTTGTGAAAGCAAGGAGAGAATAAGAAATAGTGAAAATGGAGAAGGCTATGCAGGTAAAAACAGAGATATTAAACCTGATAAGTTGAAGAAACTTTTTTTTTTGTGAAACTATTTTTTTTCAGTTACATGTAAAGAGAGTTTTCAACATTTATTTTTATAAGATTTTGAGTTCCAATTTTTTTCTTCCTTGCATCCTTCCTCCCCAAAACAGCAAGCAATCTGATAAAATTATTCATGTGAAATCATGTAAATATATTTCCACATTAGTCATGTTGTGAAAAAAGAAACAAAACAAAAGCGTAAAACTACAACAAAACAATAAAAGAGTGAAAATAGTATACTTAGATTTGCATTCAAACTCTATAGTTCTTTCTCTGTATATAGACAGCATTTTCCACCATGAGCCTTTTGCAGTCATGTTAGCTCATTGTATTGATTAAAAGAGCTGTCTTTCAAAGTTGATCATCACTCATTACCATTACTGTGTACAACATTCTCTTGATTTGGCTCACTTCATTCAGTATCAGTTTATATAAATCTTGGTGAAGAAATTTTTTTAAGCTGTTAAGCAGGAGCATATTTTGATTTACCTCACTGAACATCTGACTATTGTTTCACAAATTTGCCTGCCATGAATTAATTAGAAAATGGCCATAGTTTTTATTTCCGTTCTAGACTTTGAGTTGTAGGAAAACTAAATGATCTTTATTGCTTTTGTTGTTTAGTCATTTCAGTCAATCTTCATGAACCCCATCTGTGCCTCAGTTTTTGCTTCTGTTAAATGTCTATTATAATGCTTTCCCTGCCAACCTCACAAGATCATTATAAGGATCAAGTGAAAAAACCAGACATCAAAAGTGCGATAAAAGCATAACGCACTAATATAAATTGTAAGGTATCATTAGAATATGGGGCCTTCCTCTCAGATCTCATGAAGAACACCCTATTTTGCAATTGTCTAATGCACTTGTATGATACTATGTGTTATAGTTATCTGTATTTGTACCTTATCCCACTATGACTCCGAGTTCCACAATATCTCCTAGTTATGTGTCCAGTGGAAAAATCACTTAACTTCCTGAACTCAACATTTCTATAAAATAGAGATACAAATAAGTTGTGGACCATAGTATCATCATAGATCTAGAACTGATCCAATCCCTTTATTTTTTCTTTTGATTTCTTTTATTTGTCTCTCAGGATTTCTATTTTAAAAATAACAGCTTTTTATTTTCAAAATATATGCAAAGATAATTTTCAACACTCACCCTTGCAAAACTTTGTGTTCCAAAATTTTCTCTCTCCCTTTACCCTCATCTCCTCCCCTAAGACAGTAAACAATCCAACATAGTTAAACATGTGCAATTCTTTTAAATATATTTCTGCATTTAGCATGCTACACAATATCAAAAAAAGAGAAAAAATTTTAAAAAGCAAGTAAACAACAACAAAATGGTGAAAATACTATGTTGTGTTTCATATTCAGTCTCCACACTTCTCTCTCTGGATGCAGATGTCTCCATCAAAAGTCTTTTGGAATTGGCCTGAATCACCTCATTGTTGAAAAGAGCCTTGTCCATCAGAAATGATCATCATGTAGTCTTGTTATTCCTGTGTACAATGTTCTCCTGGTTCTGCTCACTTCACTTAGCATCAGTTCATGTAAGTCTCTCCAGGCCTTTCTGAAACCATCCTGCTGATTATTTCTTACAGAATGATAATATTTAATAACATTCATATACCATAACTTATTCAGCCATTCCCCTACTAACGGGCATCAACTCAGTTTCCAGTTTCCAGCCATTATGAAAAGGGCTGCCACAAGTATTTTTGCATATGTGGGTCCCTTTGCCTTCTTTATGATCTCTTTGGAATACAGACCCAGTAGAAACAATGCTGGATCAAAGGACATGTACAGTTTTATAGCCTCTTTGGGCATAGCTCCAAATTGCTCTCCAGAATGCCATCCTATTTTACAGTTAAAGAAGCCAAGAAACCCATTTCAATGCTTTTCTTGCCCGAGATCAAACATTAAGTATCACAGGTGGGATTTGAACCCAATTCTTCCAATACTAGAATCAGTGATAGCTCTAATTTCTCTCTTAAAAGGTTATTGTGAGGATCAGATGAAATGTTTATTGTCCTTCATACTCAAAGAAATTTGTCAAGTGAGACTACTAAGTCAACTGTCATTTATTAAGTACCTACTATGTGTCAGGCACTGTGTGAGATGTTGAGGATATAAAGATAAAAATGAAAAAACTCCTGCCCTCAAGGAGCTTACATTCTTTTGGAGGGACTATCTATCTATCTATCTATCTATCTATCTATCTATCTATCTATCTGTATATAAACATACCCACTTTCACATATACACAAACATGTATATATGCACATATATAAGTACATATGCATATGAGCATGTAAATCCAAAATAAATATCTGGAAACTTTTTGGAAATAAGGCAATGGAAGTTCTGGTTTTTATAGCAATCAGGAAACATCTCATATAGAAAATGGTGCTTAAGCTGTCCTCTGAAGAAATTGCTAGTAATTGAAGAGGCAGAGATGAGGAGGAAGGAACCATGCTGCAGGCAATAAAGGACAATTTTAACAAAGTCATAGAGAGAAGATAGAATATCATGTGGGAGGAACATCAAGAAAGTCAGTTTAGCTGGACAATAGCATGTATAAAGTGGAATAATAAACAAGTCCAGAAAAAGAGATCAGCAAGTTGTGAGGGGTTTAAATAGAGAAGCTTATATTTGTTCTCAGGGCAATGGCGTCTCAGGTTTATTTATTGCAGTTTATCCAACTATTACAGGGCAGCTAATGTGATGCAGTGGATAGAATGCCAGGTCTAGAATCAGAAAGCCTGAGTTCAAATCTGGCCTTGGACACTAATTTTGTGATGTTGGGGAAATCACTTAACCCTATTTGTAAAGTCACTTAGCTTCATTTGTAAAATGAGCTGGAGAAAAAAAATGGCAAAACACCTCTATCTTTGCCAAGAAAATCTGAAAAAGGGTTACAAAGAATTAGACATGATAGAAATGACTGAACAACAATAAATGTTCTTACTATGCCAAATTCCATGACACTTATCTTGAGTGAAAAAATCACTTAATTCTGAACCTCAAACTCATTAAACCAGTGGGAAATTAACATTGTAAGATCTGAACTTTAGGAAAATCACTTCAGTTGCTCTGTAGAGGTTGGTAGGTGTAGATATCATCCTGCAAACTTTAAATCAAAATAGATTTCAGGAGATGATGATGATTATAAAGAAGGAAGAAAGAAGGAAGAAGGAAGAGGGAAGAAGGGGAAAGAGGGAAGAAGGAAACAGAATTTTATCTAAATTTTGCATCTCACCCAGTGTCAAGCTCAGTGCTCTACACACAGTAGGTATATGTTTTCTTAAGGGACGACATTCAGAGTTTTCCAAATGATTTGAAAACTCAGCTGCACAGGTGATTAAGATTTCTTATCACCTTGTCTACTATGACTCGGTTTTCCTGAGCACATAGGTTTTGTTAAAGAGAAACTTTCCAGTGGATTAGGCAAACTGCATCATCTTGACTTCCTCTAGCAGCTGTGACTTGTTTATTCCTCTGTTTGCCTTGAAGTTTCTGGGAATGTTTGTTGAAACTGTCTCCTAGAGAAAATTAATATTCTGTTCCTCTGACAAGGATAATTGCTTTTAAACAAGCTCAATTTCAATTTAGTCTGTCATAGATGAAGTACAAAACAGAATCATGATTTGATTTCTTTCTCAGAACATCTGGTGCCCAGCCTGAGAAGGCAGAATGGTGAGCCAGACCAGCCAGGGAGAGAAGGCTGGGAGGCTAATGAAAGCAAAAGAAGAGGGAAACACGTCTCTTGGGAGTCTGGAAGGGAACATCAGAGCAACATGGTACAAGGAAAGCAGTATGGTGTAGGGAAAAAATTCAATTTACAGTCAGAGGACCCAGATTTGAGAACTGTCAGCTCCTACTTTCTTATTGTTCTGTCATTTCAATTGTATCCAGCTCTTTCTGATCCCATTTGGAGTTTTCCTGGCAAAGATACTGAAGTGATTTGCTATTTCCTTCTCCAGATTACTTTATGGATGAAGAAACTGAGGCAAGCAGGATGGAGTGACTTTCCCAGAGTCACAAAGGTAGATCTGAATTGAGGCCAGATTTAAATTCAGAAATATGAGCCTTCTTAATTTCAGATCTGTTATTCTACCCACTTCTCTGCTTATTTCCCAGCTGATCAAATTTAGGGACATCACATTTCTTGGGGTCTTAATTTCCCTAACTATAAAATGAATTGTATTAGGGATTCCTAAAATTTTTTGCCTCATGTATCCCCTTTAGCAATCTAAAGAAACTAATGGACTCCCTTTCAAAATAATATTTTTAAATGCATAAAATAAAGTACCAAGATACAAAATAAAACAAAACACAAAAAGCCTTAAACCAATTATTTTGAAATACAGTTGTCAATATTTTAAAGACCAGAACAAGAAAGCTATGTTAATTATCCTGAATTAGATACTTTCTAAGGTCTCCTTTCAGCTCCAAATCCTATGATTTTTCCAGGAAGGCCTGGCTTTCTCCTCTTTTTCTTGTGCCAATATTACAGAAAAGGGTCAAGTCAATTGCACTTTTGGACTATTAACTCAGCACTATCACTGTCTGTCCTTTTTAAAAGTCCATGTCATCTAGCTATATCACTTTGTTCAAATCAGTGATTTAGACTAGCCAATCTCTACTGTCCCTTGCATTTTTAAATACATGATCTTAGATCTTAGATAAATACAAACAAAAAGGGTACCATTAGTGTCTAGGACCAGCTTTACTTTTGACCTTTGAAACATCTCTTGCTTCTGGGTAAGAAGAAAACCTCTATGAGGAAGGCAAAGGTCTGTTCAGAGGAACCAGAGACATCTCTATAATGCCTGGTTCTGTCAATAGATTCAAATGTTTTCAGGCCAGAGTGCAAGCCAAACCTGCCTTGCTTTAATCAAAACGTGTGTGTGTGTTCATAGTTGGAGTTAAACACAAAGAGACAGACAGACAGACACACACACACAGAGACAGATAGAGAGACAGAGAAACAGAGAAAGAGAGAGACAGAGTCGGGGGAAGGACAGAGAGACACAGAGAGACAAAGATACAGAAAGAAAGAGAGAAGAATGGTCACTCATCTAGGACAAGGATTTGTCATAGAATTTAAGAGCTGGAAGGGTTCAGAGATAATATATCACATTCTTTTATGGAGGAGCAATTAGATCCAGACAGATTAATTGAATAACCCATCATAAAGCTAATGAGATCTAAATTATAATTTTTCTTAAAAATAAAAGTTCCTCTATTTATGTTTTAGTGTAGAGCTATCTATTTTTCCCCTTAAAAAAAGATCCCTTTTCAGGAGTATAGCATGTATTTGTGGTGATCATGCTGAATAGCCAAAAGCCTTCATTTGAATCTGCTCCCATGACTTTTGTCATAGTATTAAACTAAGGTGCTTTGACATACAGCTGTAGCTATGGAACTTCTGAGTCAATGCTACCATGGTGATAGCAGATTACACCAGAAAAAATTCGCCTAGAATAGTAAAGTTTTGTTGGTGGACAGATTTCTAAAGGGCTATTAGAATAGTTGTTGCTAGCATGACCTTTGTCATACCCATTGTCTCTTCAGGCAGCTGTGTGGGCAGGTTTCCATAGAATGAATCTTACTATCATAATCCAGTAGATTATTCTACAACTTGAAGCTCCATGCTGTTACTCTTGGGTGTGGGAGAAGGGAGAAGGACAGAAAGCTGCCTGGTGTTTCTAATGCTTCTTCCCACTCCCACAAGAAGATGAGGATAGGGTGGTTATTGCTAACAGCATTGAAAAGAATGAGCATGTGGAAATGAGACTCTTCCTATCATTAAAGAACCCTGAACTTGAAGAACTTGGGTATAAATCCTGTCTCTAACCTTTCCAGTTCTGTGATACTCAGTTTTTTAATCCTCTCAAATGTGAATAATAGTAGTACCTAACTCATTGGGTTGGGTTTTTTTTTTTTTTGGTGAGGATTATATGAAATAAAAATTATATATGTCAAATGCTTTGCAAAGCTTAAAATGCTAAGTAAATGTTCATTATCATTATTCTTCCTATTGTGATTAGATGTACCATCTCTGACCCCCTTCATTGGTTTGTTATTTCGCTAAATTGAAAACACTTTTCATAATGGGTGGATGAGGAAGACAAGAAACGGGACTGGAGAAAAGTGGTGATCTCCTATTTTCCTCCACTTTTCTATGTTTCCGTTTATTATTTAAGTTCTCAATCTCACACCTGGCTTGGCATTAACTAGACTCTCTGATGCCATTTTCCACTCCACTTTCCCATCCAATCCACCAGAGCCACTGATGCTTCCTGGCAGCTTTTTTTTCTTCTTAGGTAATACATGTGATATAATTGTCTGGTTTAAGAATTTGTAATGGTTCTCTATTGTCTAGTGAATTAAATTCTAACTCTTCACCTTAGCTTTTGAGGCCCTATAATAATCTTTATTTCTCTTATTGCTCTGATCAGACCCCTATACACTAATATCCATGAACTTTATAAGACAGTCACTCAGAATTTTTTAATTCTTCTTTTGCACATAATTTGAACAAACTTGATGTTTTGGTTTTACCAGCCCATAGATGATAAGAAAATTGGAAGAGAAAAAGATCATAGAATCAGAGATCTAGAAGTGAGCTTAGAAGTCATATCCTCTTATTTTAAAGTTTGGGATAATGAGTCCCAATGGGTAAGGTGACTTGCAGTAAACATAAGAAATGGGATTTGAACTCAGATCTTTTGACTCCAGAGGTAGTACTCTGCACTGTACAATGTTGCCAGCTATCTTTGGGAGATATTGTGGATAATGATTGCAGAAATGAAATCTAAGCTATAGTCTACTTCTTTGACAGTCAGCAAGCGGTTATTAAGCACTCTGAATATAATATGCACACTACTAAGCATTGATAATCAATGAAAAATATAAGTAAGGTCCATATCTTCAAGGAGCTCACATTCTAATGCAAATGACCATATTCATATAAGGCATATACAAAGCAAATCTCAGACATCCAGTGTGATTTCTGGTTATTGGGATGTCTTGTTGAAGAAAAGATAAAAAGGGGCTACTTCTCACTCATTATTTATTCCTATGGGGAATAAAACACTCATTGAGAGGGAGCATGAGGAATGAGTGGAAAGCCATTTTGGAGACAAGAATATCTGAGTTCAAGTCCTATTTTTTTTAAACCAGATATAAGTTCTGTAATTAAGGGCAAATAACTTAACCTCTTAGAATCCAATGCAACTCTTTGGAGACCATACAACATAGAAGAGTTTTCTAAAAGTCTTCTAGTTTCCATTCTGGAAATCCCCCACCATGGTAAAATCACATAAACAACAACAAAAATAAACAAACAAAAATCTATTTAAAAGGGACAAGGAAGAGTTGGCTTACTAGATAAAATACTAGACCAGCATCAGGAAAACCAGAGTTCACCTCTGCCCTCAGACACTTCCTAGCTCTGGAATCCCAGAAAGTCAAATAAGACAATATTTATGAAATGATTCACATACCCTAAAGCAGTATATAAAAGCCAACTATTATCACCACATTAAAAATGTAATACTTGAAGGAAAAACTGGAAAATTCGCTTTACAAATAACTTTCAGTTGCCTGGAAAATTCACTTATAAGTAACAATTCATTACCTGACAAAGTTAAATAGAAGAGAATTTTGCCATGTTATGAAACTTGATCTAAGCACAAAATTGGCGCACAAATTAAAAACTGTGATGAGCATGATTACAAATACAGGTGGGATAACAGCAGATTCCAGTTATCTTGCAAACCAATTCCCTTAATCAAAAGACTAAGGGAGTCAGCAGGAAAAGGAGAGAGGGAAGAGGGAAGGAGTACATAGAGATAAATACATGGGAGGGAGGCAGCGTGTGCAAAAATGTTAAGAGCTGAGGAAGAGTTAAAATTGTGTATTAAAATATATTTTTTGAAAAAGAAACTTAAAAATTAATTGCTTCCATTCCTATGCTAGGGTTAGAAATCAGTGAAAATGTAAATTTAAGACAACAGATTAAATGTGTCTTGTGATAAGCCCCTTTAAGTGTCCTGACAACTATATTTATGATTTCATTTTACTATATACCAAATCCTACCATACCACTCAAAGAGCTATATTTATGATTTAATTCTACTTTATACCAATTACTAGCATACCATTCAAAGCACCCATCAGAGAAGAATGGTAGAACACAAAGAACCATGTCAATGGCTTTCTTGACACAAACAATACTGAGTCCTCATATATCCCAGAATACTTCTTTCAATTGGATGTGTGTGTGTGCATACATTCGCACACACACACAAACTAATATGACTGAGAATTAAGAACTTTTTGCTGTTTACCAGATTGCTAATGTTGCCTGAAGATACAATTATCTATAAACATAAGCTAGAAAATGGGGTTGATAAATGATAGAAAGAACATTTAACTTTAACTTTAATTTGACTTGTAGTTCTGTATCATATTTATACTCCATGAATCCACATATTGGAAATGTAAATTCAATGTAACAATTACTTTAGACATATAGATAAAATAAATCCCTGATGATTACATATCATATGAGTCATACTAGCCATATTTTTTAAAAAGACTGACAATATCTAACACTTTTGACATTATCAAGTCAACCAGAATGCTTCCCCCACTCCCTAATCCCTGTCCCATCACCAGATTCCCTCCTAAATATATATATAAATATATATGTATATATATATAATTTTGTATATGCTTGCTGTCTTATCAGACAGAACATAATTTTTCTGGCAATTTAATCATTTTATTAACAAGGCCAATGGGTTATTTAAAAGGATGGTCATTTGGCCATTTCCTTTAGACCAAAGACAAACATTCATCAAGAGTTTCTTTGGGACTTATGAAGGGAGACAATGTGAAAGGAAAAATGGAAAAATGGATGACCCTTGATGAAATTAAAGGGGCCAGTCTCCTTTAATAAATAGACCTTACAGATAAAAGGTGCAAAAAGGAAAAAAAGTGGTCTCCCTTCCTCTAGAAACATCTAGTGCAGTTCTGTGACTTTGATCTATTCCTCTCCAGCTCAGGTCACTTGTAGAAAGAACATACTCTTTAAAGACTCAGCTGTTTTATTTCTGTCTTTGTATCCCCAGTGTCTTGCACAGTGCTTGGCCCATTGTAAATAATTAATAAATTCTTATTAATTAATATGAAATAAGATGTCATGGCCTGGGGAATAGTTGGATTCTTCAAATATATTTTTGCCCTCTGAGAGCTAAGCTGAAGTATAATGCCCAGGGACAGAATACCTTTGTCAAACTTTAGTCAAAGAATGACAGTCAAAGTACATACCTGATAAAGGAATAATATAAAGGAAAGCAATATAGAAAGATTTTGGAACTTTGATAAACATATCACCCAATAATGATTTCAGGAAACAGGATAAAGATGCAGAATGACACATATATTACTAGATATGGCCAATGCATTCATTTGTTTTGTTTACCTCCTTGTTACAAGGGAGGGTTCTGTGTGAATGGAATCACTGGAAATTGACATGAATTTTTTTTTTAAAGTAGTTTTTTTTTTTTCAAAAGTAGATTGATGATGGGGAGAGCAAATTCAGAAAAGCACTGTCTAGGTAGGGACATCTTTGATAGAGCTGGGAACTGGTTCAACCAGAATGAGAAAGTAGTTAATTTATTCATATCCTTGCACCCAGCAATACTTCTACTAGGTCAAAAAATAAAAATAAATTGAGTGTCTACCCATTGGGAAATGATCAAACTGTAACATAAGAATGAAATGGGCTAATATTATACTAAAAGAAACAATTATTCAGAGAAACTTAAGATGACTTGTATGAAATCCAAAGAAGAGTGAATCAGAACTAAGAGAATAATATTCACACTGACTACCATGATAAAAAGCGAAGTTTCTTAAACTATAGGCTGCAACCTCATGGAGTTGCATAACTGAATTGGGGAGGGGGTCAAAAAATTATGATATATTGTCAGTAAATGTTTGATGTACGTACCTATTTTGTATACTTATATGAGGAACCATGTAAAAATTTCTTGAACAAAAAGGAGTTGCAAGTGGAAAAAGTTTAAGATACCCTGATATAAAGGAAAAAATCACTTAAAAAATTAGCTAGGTGACAGAGTGGATAATGCACTGAGCCTGGAGTCAGGAAGACTCATCTTTTAAGTTCAAATCCAGTCTTAGATACTTTGTAGTTATGTAACCCTGGATAAATCACTTAACCCTGTTTGCCCCAGTTTCCTCATCTGTAAAATGAGTTGGAGAAGGAAATGGCAAACCCCTCCAGTATCTCTGCCAAGAAAACCCCAAATGGGATCTCAAAGACTTGGACACGACTGAAAAAAAAATAATTAAACAACAATAACTACTTGCCTTTGGAGGGCTGAAGATCAAATATAGTTCCTCTTTCCTGATAGAGAGGGTGTAGGTTTTAGGTGCATAATGAAACATGCTGTCAAATATGGTTAATATATTTATTCTGCTAAACTATACTTTGTTATAAGGAGAAGGTTATATTGTAAGAAGAAGCTTATGGAGAGGTAACAAAGATACCATTTTAAAGATGGTAACTCAAGACCATTTTTCCTTTTTGGATAGGAAACTGTAGGTGAAAGGTCCAAAAGCAGAGGAGACCTCTTCATGCATAGATGAATTTCAACCTGGAAGGTGACAAATTGAGATTACTAATTATTATCAGAAGTCTCAGAGCAACAGACACTTTGTACCTGCTTTGGTCTGCCACTACAGAATCAAGAATATAATGATGGGCAGCAGATCTATATAGTCATTGGTGCAGTTTTCTAGAGGTTTTTGAGGTCCCTTTGGCTACTGGTCAGGGACCTCAGATTCCAGATTCTCTAAGGAAAGGGATATGAAGGGCCTTCTAAGTCCTCTCCTGAGGCTATTCTCTTTTCAATTAAAAGAATTTTAGCTGGGCAATGAAAAAGGTTGGGTGTGAAATCCTATTCTCTCCAGGAGGTTTATCATAGGGCTATTAACCAGGCTATATCCTCTCAGGTGCTATAAACAGTAGTATTTGTTCCTTGGAGACACAGATAGACCTTGAATGGCAGATAGTACTCACATTCTTTCATTTACTGATATCCATCTTTTCCATCCTGTTTGCATAGAATTCAGAATCTACTTTTTTCCTTTTAAAAAAAAATTTCAGAAACCTGTCCGCCTAGTTAGGCTCTGTTTGTCTACTTGTCTATACTAGTTCTTTGTATTTAGCATGGGCAAGTCTCTTGTGTGTTTTAGAGTCTTGGCCACCACAGTATAAGCAAATTAGGTTTTTCAGGTAGTTAGCCCAGAATGTGTGCACAGAAAGATTTCTAGCAGTTTTTTTCAAGTTTTCATTCTTTACCTTTATGTGGTCTGGTGACCCGCCTGAGAAACCCAATAATCAACAAAATAAAAGCATGATAGGATGAATTGTGCAATTGACACTCAAAATTAATTGGTTTGTCTTAAAATTACTGAGCAAGATCCTTCAAGTAGAACATCTCACCAAGATAACCTTTATAGTCAATAATTTACTCCTCAATCAATATCATCTTACTTTAAAACTTGAATGAATCTGAGATTTCATCAATGGAGGTGCCTCTTCCAAAAGGTACAAGATCTAGGACTAGACTTATTCATCAGATTTCACATTTCCAAAATTAATATTTTTCTTTCAATTCTACTTGAGGCCAGAATATGAATATCAAGTCTGAACTTTAACCAGACTCTGAGCTCAAATGAGCTAAGAAGCAAATTATCCCTTTCCCCTCAATGTATTTTAAAAGATTGTTTATATATCCAAGCTTAAGGTTTACTCCTCCTGATTGTTCTACAGCTGTTTAAACAGTAACATGTTAACCTCATTTAGTTGAAACCAAATCTGTTGTGATCAATAACCCAGAAAAAAAGTGTGAATTCAGTAAGCCCCTGGGAAACTCTGCCCTTTCCTCCCAAATGTTATGATAGAAAAAAAACAAACCAAAGTATCAAGATTGAAGTAGTTCAAGGATCTAATTGATCCTTAGGAAAAATTCTCCCTTGAGTCCAGCCTGAGACAGAATTTGGAATTTGTCATCATCCCTTCATTGTCAACAACAGAAAATGTTTTTAGTCCTGTGTCCAGATCTAATTCATTGATGCTCTCATTACTGTAGTATACTGCAGTATTTCAAGACTCAAATGGCCCAAAGTGCTTTGCTAGACTGTTCAAGTGCCAATAAATTTCCCCTTTAATTCATTCATTTTCTGATTCTAATTCCTACATTGGTAAGGGAAAAGGGAGCACTCACAGGATAATTTGAAGTGAGGGGCACTGTAGAGGAGGAGCACAAAGTACAAATAAGGGCATAGACGATATGGAGATCCAGAGTTTATCTGTGGGTTCTATTTTTGGCAGACCCTGTCATTTTGGGCAGACATTCTACTTTGAATACTAACCAGTGATGACCACCCTCCTTAAGAGTTTAGTTGTTTCAGACTCTGAGTGGAGACCTGGAGATCAGCTGAAATTGATCCTGTCACTGAAAGAAATTTTAGGCACTTTTTGGTATAGTCAGTGAGGACCCTAGGTGCACCAGACCATTTTCACACTAGCTGAGAGCTGGAATCAAGGGTGTCAGTTTGTAAGAGGCAGCAATCATTCATTACAACCTCTGCTCATCTCTGGTAGTCATATAGATTCCTATGTGGTTAGGAAAAAAAGAAACATTACTTCAGAAATCCCACCATGCTGAGTTTTCAGCATGCTGCATCCTTAACTCTCCTGTAATGTGTGGATGACCCTGATAGGTGGAAAAAGACCCCAAATTAAAAACAAAACCTTAATCTTTCAGCCTGGAATGTCTTTCCTCCTTTGTTATTAAATTACTATCTACCCTCAACTCAGATGTCACTATTCCTAATGTCTCTGCCTGGAACAATCCTTCTTGGAACAATGGAAAGATCACTTTCTTCTGTAACCCTTTAGTGCATTTATCATGCATGAATATCTATCCCTCTTCTAGAGAAGAAGCATGAGAGCTGGCCTTGGATCAGGTAATGCTCTAAGCCTGTTAATTAAAAATACATGCTAATTTGGAACTATGCTCAAAGGGCTATCAAACTGTGCATACCTCCTTGATCCAGCAGAGTTTCTACTGGGATTATATCCCAAAGAAATCTTAAAGGAGGGAAAGGGATCCATATGTGCAAAAGTGTTTGTGGTAGCCCTTTCTGTAGTGGCAACAAACTGGAAACTAGAAACTGATGGATGCCCATCAGTTAGAGAATGGCTGAAAAAGTTATGGTATAAGAACATTATGGAATATTATTGTTCTTTAAGAAATTATCAGCAGGATGATTTCAGAGAGACCTGGAGAGACTTACAAGAACTGATGCTAAGTGAAATGAACAGAACCAGGAGATCATTATACACAGCAACAGCAAGACTATATGATGATCAATTCTGATGGACGTGGCCATCTTCAGCAATGAGATGATTTAGGCCAGTTCCCATGGTCTTGTGATGAAGAGAGCCATCTGCACCCAGAGAGAGAGAGGACTGTGGGAACTGAGTGTGGATCACAACATGGTATTTTCACTTTTTGTTATTGTTGCTTGCATTTTGTTTTCTTTCTCATTGTTATTCCTTTTTGATCTGATTTTTCTTGTGAAGCACAATATTTGTGGAAATATGTATAGAAGAATTGCACATGTTTACCATATATTGGATTACTTGCCATCTAGGGGAGAAAATGGGGAAGGAAAGGAAAAATTTAGAATACAAGGTTTTATAAAGGTGAATGCTGAAAATTGTCCATGTATATAGTTTGAAAGTAAAAAGCTTTAGTTGAAAAAAAGTAGATGCTAATCTGTATTGGTAGTGGGAATTTCCTTATTAGGAATCCCCTATGCCAGTGAAATCATAGTTTCCCTTCCCTTCCCTACCCCAAAGAAGCCTCTTCTTAGCCTACTGAAAGTAGGGACTATATTTTTTCTGGATTTTATTAATTACATACAGCATAATTTCCCTCAGATGTTTATTGATTCAATGGGCACAAAGAGTTAGACATCAGTGTCTCTAATTCTTTTAGGAGCTAATGGCCTCAGAAAGCCATTAGGTAGGCAAAAAACCCTAGAAAAATATAAATCTTGATGTACAAGTAGAATTGAGTATGATCATATCCTAAAAAAAGAAAAAAAAAACATTGAAAGTAAAAATTTCAGAGAAATACGAGAAGACTTGTAGGAAATGATTCAGGGAAGTACAACTAAGACAATACACAACATCACCTCTAAAAGGCAACTCAATTCACATAAAATTCCAAGGGAGAGCTATTAAACATACTTCCCTCCTTTTGAAAAGAAGGAAGGGAACAAGTATTCATTCATTTAGCATCTCTGATGTGGAAGGCACTGAGCTAAGTGCTTTAAAATATTATCTCATTTAATCATTACCTCATTTGATCGTTACAAGTCTGTTACATAGGTGCCATTAATGTCCAGTCTATAGTTGAGGAAACTGAGGCACATGGAGATAAAATTATTTGCTCAAGTTCAGATAAGTTTCTAAGACTAGAATTGAACTCACTCCATGTCTGAAATCTTTATCTCCATTGCCCACCCCCTTATTGACTCGATAGGTGAATAATGCTTCATATTCACTGTCATATACAGTTACCATGTGGTTTCTTTTGCTTAACTCTTTTTCTTAGTTACATAGCAAAGTTCTAGAGGGGTGAGACATATTAGAGAATGACTGATGTGCCCTAACCAAAAACCATCAATAAAATTTAAAAGAAAAAAAGACAGCCACTAGAGGATAATAGCAGGGATGGCTGGAGGGAATGGGGCGATGGAGATAAAATAGAAGGATTTGTTCAGAAATTTAAAAAAAGATATCAATATAAATTTTAAATATTTAAAATCCTCTTTGAATGCTTGGGTTTTTAAACTGTACTGCTAATAAGCTTGACAAATAAAAACCATCACCTTAGTCTTTCAGGCAATGCAAACTAAAAACCTACCAGAGGTTAGTAATTTTTGAAAATGGCTTGGGAGTCAGAAGATATTGCTCTGTATGATCTCAGATGAATATTTTCACCCTTCTAAGTGTCATTTTCTCATCCGTAAAATACTGATTTGATTCATCTTCTAAGGTTATTGGAGGAGGGAAGTTCTTTATAAGCTATAAAGTACTGTGTAAATGTGATCTATTATTTCAATCTTCTCTGTCTTCTTGCAATCACCTCCAGGTGACTCTAGGGTCCACAAGTTTATGCTTCTAAAGCTCTAGCAAGTCCTTGTAAGCAACAAAGTTTGGTCTATCCTGTAGCTATGCATTGGTAACATGCTGTGTGTCTTAACATTCAAGGATCTGCCAAGCTAATTCAATTCAATTTGACAAATATTTTAAAATGCCTCCTGTACACAGGATACCTTGAAGTGAAGAAAGGAGTAAATTTAAAAGTTTAGACAAGAAATGGGAACTTTGCAGGGGCTTTTAATGGAGTGTGTCTGCATAGATGAACATGCATTATGGATCTCTTTGGCAGTATGATGACATTTATGGTCCTATTCTCAGAGTGATGTATCTAATGGCATAAAATATATAACATTACAAAGTAAAAATAATTTTGCTGAAGTGGTTATCAAAATATTTTTTGTAAAATAAGTTCACGTGGGTTGGACTTGGCTCTTCTCAACAATGTGGTGATTCAAGGCCATTCCAAAAGACTCAGGAGGGAAAATGCCATTCACATCCAGAGAGAGAACTATGGAGACTGAATTTGGATCGAAACATAGTATTTTCACTTTTTTTGTTTGTTTGTTTTTTCTTTCTTGTTTTTTTCCCCTTTTTGTCTGACTTTTCTTACACAACATGACAAATATGGAAATATGTTTAAAAGAAGTACACGTTATTTAACTTAGATTACTTGCTGTCTTAGGGAAAGAGGAGGTAAGGGAGGGAGAAGAAAAAATATGAAACAGTCATAAAAATACTGAAAATTATTTTTACATATATTTGAAAAGTAAAATACTATTAAAAATTTAAAAATAATAAATTCATGGACTCCCTAGGTTAAGAAGTCTAGCAGAATGGAGAAATCCATAACCAGAGACTTAACCACTAGGAGATTTTTTTTGGGAGGTGGGATGGGATGGGGGTGCTTTTTGATTATAGCAACTGATGGAATCCAAAGCCTTCAGATTGTGGTATGGAAGGGCTGTAATCCAAGCCAGCAGACAGAGTACTCAAATTAGTGAAATCATGGATCTTTTGAAGTATTGGCCAATAAGGTATTGAATCTGACTTAAACCCAATGGCTATGATGAAAGCTTAATATTGACAAGCTTTAGAGTGATCATGATTTCTGTGGACTGACAACTGTTCCTTGAGTAACAAGCAAGACAAGAGCATAATCTTGTACTGTAGCTGGCTGACCATTGATAATGAAGTCCATTATGTCTGACTCCTACAACCCATTGGAGGTGTTTAGTGCCTGCCAAACATTCCAAATAGGCATACTTGAAAAAATCCACACATTCCAGTACACTACCCACTATCTGCTTTGCTCCATGGTGGAAGCAAAATCATCTTGCAACAGTACTGATGATATCAATGGACACTTTGCTTTTTGTCTTCTGCCTTCCCAAATGCAAGCACCTAAATGGCAATCAACAGGCTGCATTTTATATAATCTCTTCTCAGAGCCTGCCCCCCCATCTCTGTTTCTCTGCTTGTCTGAATGACTCTCCTTTCTCTCTCTCTCTCTTTCTCTCTCTCTCTCTCTCTCTCTCTCTCTCTCTCTCTCTCTCTCTCTCTCTCTTTCTCCAGAGCTTCACCTTCTGCTCAGTTTTAAACCCAACCTAATATTCTTCTAAAATGTTATATCTCTATCTATGACATGAAATATATGCTTTGGGAACAATACAAAAGCCTGGTATAGTTTACATTTTCCCCCCGAACTTCCAAATTGAAATATCTTACATTATAAAGCTGATAAAAATAATCTGTAAATAGAAGCTGTTGTTATTTGTCACAAGATCTGAAAAGAAAATTCACCATACAAACTTGTTTCCTGGAGCTGACCTAAACCATAATAAAATGACACTAAGGTGCTATTTAAAGTTCTTAACTGTCACACCTACAACACAAATCATTACTTTAAAAGTTCACAAGGACTCTGAAAATCTTATCTAATGTGACCCCAACTTTTCTGAACAAAAGCCTTTAAATGTGATTTAAATGACAAATAAAGTTTTAATCCAAAGACTGTTTACCCTTCTGCAAAATGGGAAGCTGAGAGAAAATGATTCCTGAAGATCACTTCCAGCTCTAATAAATAATGTAAACTCCTTTATTAGACTAGAAAACTTTGGAAGGCAGGAGCAGTATATTACTCTCCATTTTATCTTCCCTTTACCCATTCCGTTTGTCTTATCTGGTCAATAAATGGTCAATAAATTCCTCTGAGGTTGAAGTCTTGCTTTTTGTTTGTTATTGTTCAGTTGTTTTTTTATGCCTGACTCTTTGTTATCCCATTTGGGGTTTTTCTTGGCAAACTACTGGGTTTGTTTGCTATATCCTTCTGCAGATCATTTTATAGATGAGAAAACAGAGGTGAACAGGATCACCCACCTAGTAAGTGTCAGTGACCAGACTTGAACTCAAGAAGATGGGTCTTCCTGATTCCAGCTCTGGCACTCTATTCACTTCTAAATTTCCAACTGAAATTAGGAAGGGTAACATGAAATTTCTATTCTTTAATATATAGAACAAAAGCATCTCAAATCCTCATCAGATTTTGTAAGGATTTAATGGCAGAACCCAAGATTTTAGAATCCCTTCCAATAAAAATACCTTATTATTCCAGATCTTTCCTTTTGTAAAATTCACAAAATACTAGATTTGAATAAAAGATGGGAGTAGATGAACAATCCTGTGATATTTCAAATCAATTAGATTTTCATTTTTAATAAATATATAGAGAAAATGAAACAATGTGTATTTCTTTATTGAACTTATCAGAAAAGTTCTCATTAAACTCATGAAAAACACATCAAGTACAGTCATGGAGGGTTTATAAGGTGCCTGTTATGGGCCAGGCACCCTGCTAAGAGCTGGTGATACAAGAGAAAGCAAAAGAAAAAATCCCTGTTATCAAAGAACTCACAGCCTAAAGAGAGAGATAACAAGTCCAATCTATGTATATGCAAAATATATAAAGGAGAAATTGATGATAATCCCAGGAGGAAGGCACTAAAATTCAGAAAGACTAGGAAGGTTTCACTTAGAAGGTAGAACTTTAGCTGAGATTTGAAAGAAGCTTGGGAAGCCAAAAGACAGACACAAGTTCCAGGCATGAGAGACAGCCTCTGAAAAATACCCAGAACCGGACATCAAGAATGATATTTATCCTAATATGAGATCTCTTATTTACTGAAAGCAGAAACATTTCCATTGTTTATGATGCCCTCTTTCTTTCCCTCATGATTTCCCTTGCTGAATTCTTTCTTCATCTTTTTGCAAAACTAAAATTCATTCTATTTTCTGAAAGAATGCATGTGTTTATACTAACAGATTGGTGGTTCTAGAAAAAAAAAACTTGTGAATAATCCACAACTAGAAATCTCAGGATTCCTTTCAAACCAGAAATGAGGCTACTGAGATAGCAAAGAATATATCAGAAGTTGAAAGCATATTATGGGAATTACTGATAAAAGATTATTAACTTAAATATTAAAAACCCAAACTTTTTACTTAAGGGTAAAGAATTTACAAAGGCTATTCCTCCTCACCCGCATATTTGACTTTTTGCTTGAAATGGGTATACCATTGAAGATTGATGCTGATGACGGATTGAAGATAAATAATATATAAATACATGCATATATACATATATTTACTTATAAAAATATATATTAAGCAATCTAACTTCATCTCTAGAAATTCTGACCCCATCTCTGGGCAGTTAATCCATAAAGCTTTGGAACTCCTGACTTGGAGCTGAGATATCATAATTAGTAACTGTGTGGAAACTATTATTTTTAGCTAACTTCATCCAGATCATACTTCACATCCCATCTAGGTATCAACTTAGGGCAGTATTACCATCTGCCATGCTACCATACCACACACTAAACTCCTTCCTTCTCCTACCTCCATTTCCCTCCTCCTCTTCTGAATATATTTATCAAATTAACACTGCCATTACTTCCAAAAAATTTTTTTTAATCACTTAGCTTCTTAATAGTCCCATTCACCATTCTTATGATTCTTCAGAACAAAATTTCTTTCTCTGGACAGTCCTCTCCTATAATTGCCATCTACCCCTAATAGAATATAAGTTCCTTCAAGGCAAGGTTATTTCACTTTTGTTTTTATATTTTCAATGCTTTGCAAAGTGCCTGAAAAAAATAAGAACTAAATAAAAATTTTTCCATTCATTCATTCATTCAAAAACAAACTTTTAAAGATTTAAAAAATCCCCCCAAATAAACAACAAACAACAACTGTAATTATTCTTGGAATTACTAGACCTTAGACATTATTGATAACCTATCTGAGGAAAACCAAGAGCAAGTTCAGCTAGCATAATTTAGAAAGGTAGGATTAAACAAAATCCAACTGAGCTAGATTTCCACTTGCTCCCTGTGATGGTATGTCCTATATGGGATTTTAATAATTATATTATTTTAAAAAACAGGCATTTATATATTTGCTAAGAATTATACATATACATTATCTTATTTGAGCCCTACAAAAAATTCTATAGTAGTTTCTACAGTATTGTTATTCCCATTATAGAAATGAGTGAGATTAGGTGACTTTTTCATATATACAAGACAAGAAAATGCTAGAAGTAAAATTTAAATGCAGGATTCACTTGATTCCAAGTCCAACATTTTTTTCTCCATTACAACATGCTGCTTCCTCAGTTGTGAAACTAGGCACACTCCCAAAAAACACAGACACATATGAAGACTTCCCTCCCCGTCCCTGGTTACCCCCAAACTTAGCTAGAAGGTAGTCTTTCCTTGTAGCAGACACTCCAAAAATATTTGTTGAATGATTGAATAAACGAATGGATAAACAGACTGGAAATGTTGCTAAAATCGACCTAACAAAAGGAGAGGGCATCAGGAGTATGTATAGAAAATCTGCAGTCACAACAATGCCAGACAGGAAGCTGATGAGTGGTTTGGATTCGGGGAAAATGATAGAGGATCAGTTTCCTTTCTGTTTTTTAATCAGGGTTATCACGTCAGAGTAGATGCACAATGGCACCATTACAAAAGGCTGTTGTTGAGTGCAGGTAAAATTGGGATAATGGATGCAAGCCTCTTGGAAATGGTTTTTCAGAAGGATCTTATTTAAAAAAAAAAAAGATAAGAGGCTCAAATAAGCAGCTGGGGGGGATATATATATACTCACCACAGGATTGAAATCCATTGGTTCCATTAGCAAGCAAGGGGATCTGGAAGATACTCAGTGGATTCTGGAAATAACCTTAAGGGCTGTGCAACAGCTACCCCTTTGCTTTCATTTAATTCTCCTCCCCCCACTTTTTCCCAAAAGATGAAATTGCTCTCAAGGAGACCTTTGCTTCTCCACTGTTTGGATAATTGTTTATAAAGGTGTGACCTGCTTTAAATGAAGCTCAATATACATAATGCATCTATGTAATATAAAATCATAAAAATATAAAATTAGAACATACTTAGATGTGACCCTTTACAAAGGATTCTTTCATTTATACAAGAGGCTTCTCTTCAGCCCTCTTTTTAACTTAAGCTCTCCTGTATCAGCTTAAAGTAAGATTTCATTTACTAATGCTTGGTTAATAGACATACATTTTTCACTTAGCTCTGGGTGGAAAAATGAACAGTGTTATTCCCTAAGACACTGTGAGACCCGGTTCTGACTGCCTATGTGTTTGAGAGCATGCATGTATATGCTTGGACAAGTATAACAAACACTGTTTGTCTACCCGGATCCACCCTTCAGTGAACCTGATCTATCCCTGCTGAACTCCCTGTACTCCACCAGTCACATTACTGGACTTATTTCATGCTTTAGGAAGAGTGATGGTGATTGTTACAGATAAAGAAAGAATCACTGGCTACTGATTAATAGGTAATTAGTAACTGGAATGATTCACAAGTAGTTACAGTTTGAATGTAAAGTTGTTTAAACTATTTGAAAGCAGAAAGTAGATTCAGAGGGAAGAATATGGTATCATCTATAAATGAGATATTTCTCCATGATAATCATGGGCAGCATGGAATTTTGGCACGTTTTAAGTGTTTTGGGAACATTTTGGTCTATTAGATTGTAAGCTCCATAAAGGAATGGATCATTTCATCTTGATTTTGTGTTATTTAATCCAACCACAATGCTATGCTAGAGGGTATATGCTTAATAAATGTGGAATTGAACAGGTCATAAGGTGCCCTGCTGGGAATCCCCCAGAACCTGGGTAATTTTTAAAGCCTTAAGGGGAATTTTAAGAATACTGGTTCTATTCTATGTTGGGAGCAGTACATAGGAGGTCCATAAGGAGGTCACATCTCCAGAGGAGTTCAAAGTGACTACATTTGGAATGACTCATTCTTCTTCAATAAAGATCTGGAATTCCACTGGACCCCTAATTCAGTGCCCTCTCGGAAGCCTTTGGAAAAACAGGTCCAAGTCAAAATGCTTCCAAAATGGGGAAGATTAGGTCTGTTTCACTTTAGATGTAAATCCAAATCTCCCTAAGAGACTGAGGATACCTTTGAAATACCTTAAGTCAAAGTCATATACTTCTTCATAACTCATAAAGCTTCCCTTACTGAGAGGGAACAATGGCCAATCCTAAGGCAGAGGGACAGGATAGGAGAGCATGGGTATAAAAGAACTCTAGCATCCTGTACTCAAAGAGATGCCATGTTTAATAAAACATCACTTCCTACTTTCCATGAAAAGAACATGGAATATGGAATATTATAACCTGATCTGCCACTTACTAGGTACAATCTTTTGATTTCCAAGAGTTATTATCAATGAAATGCTTTCTTAATCTTGATGAATAATACAAATAAGAATCACTAGCAAAAAAAGAAGTCTTACTTGATCCTTATAACTATGTGAGATAGGCAACATAAATATTACTATCCTCATTTTGTAGATGAAGCCCTTGAGGCTAAGAGATGTGGTTCTTATTCTATCCATCAAAATACTGAATAACAACCACATCCCAGAGTCCTCATCTGTAAAACGGAGGTAATAACACTTATCCTGCCCATTTCACTTATCTATTGTAAGGATTAAATGGGGTAAAGTATGTAAAGCAATTTATAAAATACCATACTGCTGTCAGCTGTTACTATTATTTAACTGAAGAAGGGTTAAACAAAAGCAAAGTATTCTAAATTTAAATTCTTATGGGGCATTTTCTTAATGTACACATTGCTTATCAGACAGAGAATAAAGCACTCAAACTGCCAGCATTCAATAACTTTATAGACAGTGTTTAGATTACAGTGGATTAGAGAGTGTTGGGGGTGCACTGTCAATGATAAATCCGTTAACAGATCCGAACAGTTCCAACTTTACTCCCGGGCAGCTGCCAATTTCAGCATGCTGGGACTTTTCACTTTGGTAATTAAACTGAAGTTGCTCAGCTCTGAACTACTGCCAGGCCAACTTCTTTCTCAAGTTTATAAGAAGGATGAAGAGAAAAATTAGAAATGAGCTTGTATTGCTTTTTTTGCTTTTCTTTCCACCCTCCCCCAAATTCATTGTTTCTGTGATTTAGTCTTCATTAGACCACAATCCACCTAAAAGCATGGACTTTCCAGATGGCTTACATTCCACTATTGGAATTTCTTTTTTTTTTTTTATTAACTTAAATTTTTACTGCTTATATCCTTTATCACAGGCTAATTTAGTGCTATGAGCAGATGTTTAATGAAATACCTTTGAAGAATTGACTAAAAGTTGTAATAAGAAAAGCAGACTTTTGACAGTTTGGTTGGTACATCCTGGAAGAAGAGCTCTGGCTCTGGCTCTGGAAAATGAAAGACTACAGAGAACCTTTCTCCCACAATTTATCTCAATCAAAACTAATTACTTCTATATGAATAAGGGATTGCATATGCATAATGTGGCTTGGACTTTAGCTATGGGGAGTTAGGTTGTACAGTAGATAGAGTACTGGGCCTACAATCAGAAAAACTCATTTTTGCAGGTTCAGCTCTGGCCTCAGGCATATACTAGCTTTTTGCTTAACTTTAGCCCTGTTTGCCTCAGTTTCCTAATCAATTTCCTAAAATAAGCTGGAGAAGGAAATGGCAAACTACTCTAGTATCTTTGCCCAAAAAAGCTCCAAATGGGATGTGGGAAAACTGGGACACTAATGTATTGTTGGTGAAGTTGTGAACTGATCCAGATATTCTGAAGAGAGCAATTTGGAGAGAATTTAAAGCTCAAAGGGATATAAAACTGTGTACGTCCTTTCATCCAGCAGTGTCATTACTGAGTTTGTATCCCAAAGAGGTCATAAAAGAGGGAAAAGGGACACTAATGCAAACAATGTTTTTAGCAGCTCTTTTTGTGGTGACAAGGAATCAGAAATAGAGTCCATCACTGGGGGAATTGTTGAATAACTTATGGTATATGAACGAAATGGAATAACATTGTTCTAAAGGAAACAATCAGCAGGATAATTTCAGAAAAGCCTGGAAAGATTTACATGAACTGATGCTGAGTAAAGTGAACAGAACTGGAAGAACATTGTACAAAATAACAGCAAGATTGTGTGATGATCAACTATGACAGATTTAACCCTTCTCAGTAACATGGTGATCCAGGATAATTCAAATAGACTTGGGATAGAAAATGCTATCTGCTTCCAAAGGGAGAACTATGGAGACTGAAAGAGGATTGAAGCACACCATTTTCACCTTTTTGTTTGTTTGCTTTTTCTTTCTTTCTTGTGGCTTTTTCTTTCACAATATGACTAGTGTGGGAAATATGTTTAAAATGACTGTTCATGTGTATCAAATTTCTTATTGTTTTGGGGAGGAGGGGAAGTAAGGGATGCAACTCAAAATCTTACAAAAATAAAGATTGAAAACTATTTTTATATGTAATTGGAAAAAATAGAATACTATTAAGTTCAAAAAAAAAAAGAAAATCCAAATGGGAAAGAATTGGACATGACAAACAACCAAACAACAAAAGTGCTCAGTTTGGTTAAAATGTATGTATCATGTTCATTGTAAAGCAACTTTGTTTGGGTGCAATGCAATGTAAAGATGCCTGTCTTATCATTCTTTAGCATCCATACCCCCAGTGACTATCAGATGACTTTTTAATGAAAGGACTTCTCTTTATGCAGAATAGCTTTCTCATTTTGGTCTCTTAAGCATACTGTTCTTTCATCCAAATATAGGCAGTCCTCAACTTTTTTTGCCAAAAAAACCACAGTGTAAAGTAGACTGGCATGATGCAAAATGGATTTTCCCATAGAAGCAATATTATAATTGAAGGTGGTGTTTCAAACCATGGGCTCAGCAAAAAATAAATCACAGATATGGTCAAATTGCTGTCAGAGAAGCAAAGATACAACTATAAACCCCCATAATCACCTTGGATGGTAAGTATATGCTCCTAATTATAGTGATAGAATTATAGAGGCAACAATACTCTTGAAGATCATGTAGACTAGAGCTTCATAAACTTTTTCTACTCACTACACCTTTTTATCCAAGAAATTTTTATGACTACGTGTATATAAGTATATAAAACAGGTATACAAATCAAATATATACTGATAATAAAACATAATTTTGTGACCTCCACATTCAGTTATGAGTGCCCATATGGGGTCATGAACCACAATGTAAGTTATAGACCAATTTCTTCATTTTATAGGTAAGCTTTGAGAGATTAAAGTCATATGAATTTATGGAAAAGTTGGGGCTAAAACCCCTCTACTGACCAATCTAGTGGTCTTTTATGAGTCTTGCCTTCCTTAAATTAAAATGTCTTATGAAATGATTCTACAGAGGTTCCCCAATGTATTATAAAAGAACATTAAATATTCCTCAGGTTTATCTAGCTAAAATGAATCAACTCTCAAGAATAAATGTTAGATATTTAATTAAGAATAAGTTGGAGGATTTTTTCCCTGAGAATATAGGAAGAATCTGGGCTGATAATATGGGAACCTCTTCAGAAAAAAAAAGCTACACAGGCATCTCAGTCCATTATAGTTGGTTGGGGAATATTTTGAGAGAAAAGCTAGCCAAAAATTCTAAAATGCAATAGGCCTTATAAAAGGCAAATTTGATTTCAAACAAGGGAAAGTGGCAAATTTTAAAAACTGGGGGAGACAGACATGAGTATGAGAAAAAGAAAAGTTAAAGATGGTGGGCAGAGAACAGAACTAAGGCCATGATTACTCATAAAGTCAAGGATATAAATAGAACTCTTGAGAAAGTAGGATATATGATATCCAGGCTATAGATATGTTGTGAGGATCTTCAGGTTCAATAGGAAGAGAAAGGAAACTAGTGAATGACATATGCAAGAAGCACTTCCATTTTGACTCCTTAGCATATCAAGCTCTTGATCACGCCAATGCCCCCTGAACTATTCCCCCTAATACTAATTTGAAAGAGGTCAGATATTTTATAAGGATGGAGGGGTCTTGCTTAGGAGCATTTGATTTATTTCCAACCCCTGATGTTACAGGCAGGGAAGTGTCAATGAAAAAGATTGCATAGGTGATAAAAGTTTTCAGAATGGATGATTTCTGACTCATACATATGTATGTGTGTGTATCTATGGAAGTATTTATGCGTCTGCATATTTATCCATGGGTACACAGGCAAGCAAGGGGAGGAGAAGGTCTCCAGAGAAGGGACAGGGAACAGGTAGCAGACAGGAAGAAGGGATAAGAAGAGGTATAGAGCTGCCACTGCCAGAAAGTCAAGATTCAGAAAACTCAGATTTTTTAGAACTACCACAGCAAAGAAATTTGATCATCTGCCTTCACCCCTCCTTCATAAATTTCCTACTAGCAATTGTTTGCTGTTATTGTGCATCCTTCAATCTCAAAGAGGACCAATGAGGTCTTGACTTGCAAGAGAATTGTATTTAAGTGAGGTAGGACTGTACAAAATCATTAGCCTCATTCTATCCTCCAGAGTTATCTGGGTCCAATGGCAAAATAGAGGTCAGGGTGACTAGAGATGTCTCAGGATGAAATGGGAGGAGCTTGACTTTTTTAAGCTTGGGTCTTTTCCCAGGCCCCTCTTTGTCTGAGATGACATTCATTCAGTTGTTAAAAGCTAGGTAAGAATTGAGGTAAAAGATGCAGTGGCAATTAGAAGTATGTAAAGTTATATCATTGATAATTCTTTTAAAGAAAAGCAGAGGAGCATCTAAACATCTGAAAGTCTTATAAAAGAATTTCATTCTGAGAAGGTTTAGATAAACTCTTTTGAATCTGTTCTTTTTCACAATTTTCTTATCCCCTTCCTTTCCTTATCTTTGTTCTCCCCCTCTTCTCTTTCACTTTAAAACAGTTATGAAAGAGTTATAAAATGGCGATCCAGAAGAGATCTTGCTAGCCTTGATGGTGGTGTGGAGATTTACTGCTTGAGATGTAATCTATAAAGTGGTTATCGGCCTTAGATTTTTTTATTTTTTAAACATCAGTTGGTCAGAAACCTGTCTTCTTCTTCCTACCTATTAGGCTCCCATGATGAGTTCATAGCATAGATGACTTGGGAATTATTGATATGTGGGAGTGAAAGGGGATAGTTGACATTTCCCAAGAGAGAAAGATTCAGAAAATATTATCAAAATGCACCTTTTTCTATCCCTGTTATACATTGTCATCTTTGGCCAGTCCTTTGCCTAAGCCTTAAGGCAATCCATGTCACAACATAAGGCATAAGACTTTACCAGGAATGCACATATTACAGATGCATAAATAAAGTCACAAAACTACAATAGGGTCCTACATGGATCTTTTGTGTTCTTCCTATCAATTCATTCAACAATCATTTGTTGAGCTCCTGCTATGTGCTGGGAAGCATCTAGGTAGCTCCATGGATAGAGTGTTAGGAGTGTAGTCAAAAAGATCTGAGTTTAAATCTGGCCTCAGATTCTTACTAGCTATATGATCCTGTGCAAGTCATTTAACCGTGTTTGTTTTGGAGTTAAATTTGTACTTAAGGAATATCATTTTGGCAGCTGTGTGGAGGATGGATAGGAGAAGCAAAAGAACAGAAATAGAAAGAACAATTATTCTACTTTTTCATTAGCAAAAGGTGATGAGGTCCTGAACTAGGGAAGCAGGTTTACAAGTGAAGAAAATGGGAATATATATGAACGATTTTAGTGACAGCTAGGTGGAATAGAGCACTGGTCATGAAAGAGAAAGATTCCCCTTCATGAGTTCAAATCTAGCATCAGACACTTAAAAGCTATATGAACTTGTACAAATCACTTAATCCTGTTTGCTTTGGTTTCCCCATCTATAAAATGAGCTGGAAAAGGGAATGGCAAACCACTCCAGTGTCTCTGACAAGAAAACCCCAAATGGGGTAACAAGTTAAATACAACTGGAAAAAAAATGATGGCAATAATAGATTTTGGAGGGAGAACAGAGATACTCAGCTTTGGAGTCACAATATAAAGATCTGTCTTCCTTCCTGTTTCACTGTGCATACGGGTCCTTATACAGAAGCCAGCAAATGAATAGATCAAGGAATAAAGAAGAGATGAATAGTGGTGAAATAGGAGTCAAGAAAGGTTCCTGTTTATGAAAAAGGGAAATTGGGGTTTATTGTGGGGACACACAAATCCAGGTAGAGCAAGCAAATGGTGGTCTTGATGTTAGCTCTGTCACTGACTAGGGCTTTGGACAAGAGCTCTGAACTTTCACAATAGCATTTAGAAGTGGAAAGAATCTTTAGAGATTACAATCCAACCTTCTCATTTTAGAGATGAAGAAATGGACGTATGCAGTATGGAAGGGACTGCCCAATGGCACTCAGATATTATGGTCAGTATCCAAGCCAGGTTTTGTTTTTTTGAACCCTAAATCTACTTTCCACTCTACTCTGTTCCTGTAGTATGTTTCCTCATTTGAAAAATGCTAACCTTGCTCATGGAACATTCTGTGAGGGCAAGTGACAATTATCAATCACAGAGATTGTAAAGTTCTTTTGTCATTAAAAAAACCAAACTACTTTTTTGTTACTAACACTCTGGCCTGTTCCAAACATCTTTGTGCAGCTTTTAAGCTTTAATAACTTCAGAAGTATAATTGCAACAAGCTTATTAAAAATTTTTTATAATTACCTATATATTAACTATTTCCTTATATAATTATGATATGTAATCATATAATTATCATTATATAATTATATATCTTAATTACCTCTGAATTGAAAAATGTTAATGTTTCTTATTAAAATTCAACATAACCACCTTCTTGTGCTATATATCTCTATAGTAAAATTTCACACTCTGTATAAGCTTTCATCAGCTGCTACTCAGTAAGAGAAAAGATCAATCTGTCATACCAGTCTTAATATTATCAAAAGAATCAAAAGTTAATGCTTACATGATAAACTGGATATGATTTCACAAGAAAAATTCTAATGGGGATAAATTAGATAGCCAGGATAGACAAGCAGACCAATCACTGGTCTGAGAAAATATTATCCAGAAACAGGGCATATGCATTCCAAAAATGATAGGGTGACTATTTCTTTAAATTAAAAATAAAAATCAGTTATTTAAAATTGATAAAATTAAGTAAGTATTAAAGAAATCTAGAAATCATTTTAATAAGTTTGTAGTGTTTATATTTCTAACATTATGAAACCTTAAGGCTACACTAAAACTTTTGAGACACGACACAGCTAAGACATGTATATATGCTTCACAGTATTAGTTTCATAACTGGGAAGCAGGATAGAAGAACTGGGTTCAAATTTCACCACTAATAGTACTAACCCCGAGTAAGTCAACTAGCCTCTCTTTGTCTCTCTTTTCACATCTATGAAAAAAAGAATACTGGACTGGAAGAACTTTGAGGACCCTTTTAGATCTCCATCTATTATCCTGTGAATTAATAAATACTAAAAGAATAATGAACTAGAGTCAATATTATCCCAATCCAAATAGGGTCTCTTCAGTTTTCTCCAAGATCAATTCAATGAAACAAAACTCTTCTGATCTTCTACTCAATGATGATAACTATTGACTATTCAAATTAAATTCTGTCTTAAGGATTAGCTCAGTTGCATGAAAGTTCACCTTACTAATGCTAAAAGGCATTCCAGGAAACATCAGTGAATAGGTTAATTTTAGCAGGTCAGGCATCTCACTAGACCTCCATTTCCCACCAATAAAACAAAACTATGGATAAATGGATGATTTTTAAAGTGCCTAGAAAGCACTGAGATTGGAAAGAAATATGTTCCCTAAGCATATGTTTTCAGTATTCCTTCAGGGCTTTAAAATAATCCTTTCTAATATCCTAAAGTCAAAGGTGGAGAAACAAACATTGTTTTATTCTGGTCCATGAAAGTATTTTGTTTTTGTTCATTCTCTTTCTCTTCAATTTCATTCACTTAAATCTAGCCAAAACAAACTAGCTTTAAAGATGAACAAAAATGTCTTTTGTATGAGTCAAACCACCTTGCCAATGTCTGTCTGGCATCCTGTCTTCAAACAACACACCTGGCTTATTGCTCCCTTCCCAATGGATGTTTCCCAATAATATAACAATTACTCCTTTTTAGTATTTCTGGATGCTTTAATTTTTCTAGCTAGTTACTCTAACTTACAAATGAGAGCAGAACCACTTATTATAATAATTTTAAATGAATTTTCTTTATTTTAATTTTAATCTATTACTATGGGCAAGATTTGTCATAATAACTGATAGAAACACTAAGAGCAACTATATGTTTTTAAATTACTGGTGAAAAGTACGTTCTCTTCTTTTTAGAAATATGAATACCATTGTATTATTCCAAGTAAGACTAGTGGTTGTATCTTCATGGTACCTAATGTATACATATACATACTACTTTATATGTGGTTGGTACTGAATAATCTTTTATTGAGTTGATGTGAATAATAAGAAAAACAAATGAATAGAAAATAAAGGAAAACATTTTAAGAACTATGACAGTATACTTTTTAAAAAGAGCAGCATAATTTAAAGTTAATCTTTCAGGTTGAATCAGACAGTTAATGACTAATATTATGAGTTGTTTTCCCCCAAGAAGTTATGCATATCAAATGAATTATTAGTAGAAGTTAACCCTGAAACCAACTAGGGATATCACTATGTATATAATATTATACCTGATACGTTAAACATATTACTTTTCCAGACTGCATTTTTGTTTAAGAAAATTTTTTTTCTTTTCCTATTAATATTTCTGGCAAATATTTCATTGAATAAGAGTCCCAGGGGATCTTATTATTGCCAAAATTGCATTTTAAAAATCCATCAACTTTGTCTTGTAATACATGATATATATTTTTATAAATCACTTGATTGGCAATGATTAAAATCCTTTCACACCATTTGTCATTGGGATAGAATTTTTGGCATATGTTTAGCCTTTTGTTTTTCCCATTAAATTTTCCACTCATATAACTAAATTTTATTTACCCACTATTTTTTTATTTTATATTTTCTAATAAAAAAATTTGAAGCCAAGCTATCTTTACAAATACTAACAATCCTTTGGCCATCAACAATTAGTGATGAAAATTATTAGCCTTTGGTTCTAGAGAACTGATGATGAAAAGATACACTTTTTTTTCCTCAAGACAGAAAAGTGATATACTGAAGAGTTGAATTTTTGTTTATACTATTGTTTCAGCATCGATTTCTTTTGCTGAATTGTTCCCTATATTATAAGAGAAAGTTATAGTGGAAGAGAGGTTACTGGGAAGTGACATTGATCTAAAAAAGAAACATAAATAAAACCTTTAAAGAAAATAAGAAAGTTAATTTCTTATCTAAACAAAAGTTTCAGAGTAGTGGAAAAATTGCTAGACTTTTGAACTGAGTAAAAAATCTACTATTCTGATTAATAAGACATTTACAAGCTGTGTCATACTAGGCAAGTCACTTAAATTCACCTAACTTCAGCTTTTTTATCTGAAAAATGGGGGCAAAAGTAACATCTACCTCACAAAAGTGTTGTGATGTTTAAATATGTAAAATATCTGTAAACCTGAAAGTAATATTTAAGGGCCAGTTTTTTTCTTTTGAGAGAAAGACAGACTTGGAGAGTTAAGCCCACTGAATAATGGACATAGCCCTAGACTTACAATCAGGAAGATTTTGGACAGAATCCCACATTAGACACTTGTTATGTGACTCTCTGTGATTCCAAGAAATTAATCCCTTTCAGCATCAGTTCCCATGACTATAAATTGGGGATAAAATAACTCTAACATATATCTCACATTTAATTACCCAAAAGGAAAATTTTTATGTTGCTATTTGTCATATAGAAGAAGATACAGGTACCCTCATTTCTTTTAGATTTTGTGGAGACTAAATTCCTTTGTCCTATTTCCTAATTTTCTTCCTCACTGTCATTTTTCTTTGAGAAGCACTGCTACAGGGGCAGTTAGGAGACACAGCAGTTACAGCACTATCTCTGAAGTCAGGAGGACCTGAGTTCAAATGTGATCTCAGATACTTAACACTTCCTAGCTGCGTGACCCTGGGCAAGTCACTTAACTCTAAGTGCCTCAGCAAATAATAATAATAAAATAAATAAAATAAAATAAAAAGAGAAGCACTGCTACATAGTTCATAGGATTAGTTCAAAAGGACTTTAAAAGACTTTCTAGTCCAACCTCTTCATTTTACTAATTTGGAAACTGAGGCCTGAAAGATTAAGTGACTTGTTCTGTACAACACAAGTAGTATCAGAGGTAGAGTTTTAAACCCAGGGTTTCTCTTTGTACTCTCCCACCATACAACAAGCAAAATTTTGTGATATAATGGATGTAAAGTTTTTTGCAAATCTTAAAGTGCTTTATAAATGCCCATTATTGTTGTTGTTGTTATCATTATTATTAATTAGTCACCAGGCTTCCAACCTGATGATGACTATATTCTCTGAACCTTCTATTACTCTCCTGCTGAGCTCAAGCAATGGTGACACGACATTATAGGAGACCACTGATCAATGTTAAACAATGGGCTGGGGGTGGGAAGATATGTGTACAAACACTTCAAGTTGAATCTGCATTATTAAAGCTTTCTTAAATCTAGACAAAGGCAGATAGATAGCATAGTGGATAAATTTCCCAATCTGAAGTCAGAAAAACTCACGATCTTGAGTGCAAATCTAATCTTAGACATTTACATTTGATAGCTGTGTGATCCTGGGCAAGTCACTTAACTCTATTTGTCTCAGTTTCCTAATCTGTAAAATTAGTTGGAGAAGAAAATGGAAAACCATTCTAGTATCTTTGCCAAGAAAACCCAAGCAACTAAACCATCACAATAACAAAAAGTTTAGATAATCAATAAAACAATTAAAGCAAGTCCTAGTTTTAAGAAATTGCCAATTACTTCTCACAACGAAACTGAACACTTGCCTGTTAAGCAGATTAGAGCTGACTCTAGCACACCACAGCCACACACTCAGCTAAGAGTCAAGGAGAATCAGGTTCATGTATTGGCTCTGCTAGCAACTTCTGTGTGACTTTCAACTTATTTTCTTTCTTGGTTTATTTATCAGTCAGGTTTCATCCTACAACTTCAACAGCTATATCTATATAAATGATTCCCAAATCAAAATCTCTAGCCTGAAGTCTCTTTTAAAAATTAGTCTACAAAATTTTTACATGGATGTTCTGCTTATATTTCAAAATCAACACAGCTAATTTCATCATCTTACTTCTTTTGCCTCCACTATTTTTTCCTATGACATATTATTTACCATGTAGCTCATGTTTGAAACTTTGGGGTTATCTTCAATTCTCCCTTATCTTTCATTTCTCCAGTCTAATAAATGATTACATTCTGTCAATTCCAGATCTGCAGCATCTCTTGAATCAATCTCATCATTATTCCCAGTGGTGCCATCCTATTACTGACTTTCATTAAAACCTTCTTTCAATACTATAATAGCCTCCTAACAGGTCTTCTCATGTTCATTGACTACTCTCTCTAATATACTTTAATCTTATTGTATGATATATGTATATATAATGTTTCATATATATTATATATAAAACATATATACACACATATCATATGTATACTCCAATATAGAGATATGTATATGTATATATGTATGCATATGTCCTATAATTTTTATTTAAGCTTAGCAGTAAATAAGATGACCATTTTCACATACATAATAGACAGAAAAAAAGGATTGTAAATGAAACTGAGGAATCTCTGATGTACAGCTTGTGATTCTTTTTAAATATAGAATCAGTTAAAATTGTAACTCTCAAAGCTGACCTGTTCACCTGTGATTCTTTTTAACTTTCCTTCTGTTATCTTTTGTGCATTAAACCATGTTTCAATAAAACCCCCTTTTCTTTTTCCTTTTTTTAAACTACCAGATTTCTAATCCCTCTTTCTTTCAATCTCCTTAAGTTGAGAAAAAAGAGAAAAAGAAAACCAACAAAAAATTACTAGAATAATTTCAATTTACAGACTTAATCATGTAACTCCTCTACTTGGATGTGTTTGGTACGCTTTTAATGTCTACTAAGTAAATTGTTAACTACTTAGCTTGTCATTCAAAATTTTCTATAAAATAGTGCTACCCTTTTTTCAGCCCTTTATCATATTACTCCCCTCTATGCACTCTATCCTTCTGCTCAATTGGACTATTCATTATCCACAGGATTCACTTTAGTTCTTGTGTTTGGAAAGTCTTTTCTTCATATGTTGGTTTTAAAGATCAATTTAAATGCTACCTCCTCTACAAAGATTCTCCCAATCTTCAATTTTAAAGAAAACATCTTCTATGGACATCACACAAAACTTTTGTTCACAACTTTCTCATGCATTTAATATGTGATATTAATATCTGTATTTGTGTCTTAACTTCTATTAGAGTGTAAGCTCCATGAGGGTAGGTGCTTTGTCTCATTATCTTTTCCTCATTACCTTGCACAGTGCTCTGTATACAGTGATCAATTAATAAAATATCTCTTGAATGAATTTTGAACATTATGAAAATAAGACATGATAAATACATGATATACACATAAAATGCATAAATTGTATTGTAGCCATATTGAACATATTGTAACCATTTTGTAGCCATAATGAACATAAATGGGAAATCTATTGGAGCTTTGTAAACTGGTAAGAGTTTCTCAAATTGCATCTCAAAAAATGGAGAAATGTGTTTTGACAACATTACACTGTTAACATTTTCTCCATCACTTCCCTAGGTCTAGATAACCAACAAAACAATAAATCAAACCCTGTTTTATAGCAATGTCAATTGCTGAAGTGTAAATGCTCACACTGAAAATTTGGCAACTGGCTCTCATGAACCAGCTCAAGTTGATTTTAGCAGCGAACCCCTGGGTGGACTAATGTTTTAAGAAGAATTCACCTCCAGCTCTGCTTGTTGTCATAAGCAAGGGGGAGGAAAGATAATAAGCTCTGCTCAAGAAATGTTGAATTTGAGATGTCTATGGGACATCCAATTTTTAAAAACAAATAGGCAATTGGTGATTCTGGACTGGAGCTTGAGTTCAGCCATAGCTACATCTGCCATGTCATCTGCACAGAAGTAATGGATGAAATCATGTCATCTTGTAAAGTCACCAGAGGAGAGAATAAAGAGAGAGATGAGGAGAGCCTAGGACAGACATGTGGGGTAACCCATTGTTGGGTAATGGGATAGTAGTGATGATCCACAAAGGAAACTTGGGAAAGGTTAGACATTTAGGAGGAGAAACAAATTAGGGCAGTGTCACCAAAATCCAGAGGAAAAAGAGGAGGACAGAGCATTCAGTGTTCTCAAATGCTCAGACAGGTAAAGAAAGATGACAATTGAGAAAATACTATTGCATTGGATGCTTAGGTGATAATTAGTAACATTTGTGTTTATAGATAAATATTTTAACAAGATGGAATGCATGTATGTCATTTATTTAGACTTCCAGGATTAACAAGGTACTATACTATGCACTATTTTTAAAATATTGAATCAGCATAGGATTGGGAGTAATATTTTATATAGACAAGGAACTGGCATAGAGACAGGAAATAGAAGATAGAGATAAATGAGTATTCTTCATGGATTGAAAAACTATAAACAATGAGGTCACCTAGGTATGAACACTAGGATTAGTCTTATTTAACATTTCAAAAAATATTTTGAAAGGGGAAAACATAATGAAGTAGTAAGTCTCCAAGCTTAAAGATGATGTTTAAATTCTTTTAAATTTTGATATACTGGTTAAGCTGACAGATATAAATTGTAGGAAAATCTCTTGAGGTTAGATATGTGGGCAAAAAAGTTTCAATGTGGTTAAGTGTTAGTATATTAAGGGAAAGATAAATCCAAAACCATATGTATAAGACTGAATATAAAAGTAAAGATAAAACATTATACTTATTTTAAACCACAAAGTGTGTGCAGTTACAATACTCTACTTTGGTAAACTTTACATAAGAGCAACTAAAATGATTAAAGAATGAGAATGATGAAATACTGGGGGAGGGAAATAGAAAGATGCTCACTAGTCACTAAATGAGTTAGAAACCTTTAATCCCAGAGGAAATAATTGATGTGTCTAAAAGTACAAGAAGAATAGGAGTGGAGTAAATATAGGTTTTTTCCATCAAATCCTAGAAATCAAGCACTAAGGCAAAGCCTTTGATGCACTAAAGAAGTAAATTTATTACAGGTTAATGAATTAGTGCTTTATAAGGTAAATAGCAATTCAGGAAACTCATTACTTCAAAAAACATTACAGGGTCAAAGTATAAACAGGATGAAAAAGGATTTATAAAAATTCATTAAAATTTGTTTGCAGTACATACCTTCCAGCTAATATTGGGCTGAACAAAGCATTATTTTATCTTATATTATGTTCATATCTAATATAAATTGATGTGAGCACTTTGTGAATGAATACATCTGAGATAAATTGGCTAGTACAAGTTATTATGGTGTTTTATCAGTTTATCTATTCTTCAGAGCCCTGGTTCAGAGGAAAGTTACCTTCCATGTTAGTAAACCTTCTAAAGGAGACATTCCCTATTAGAGAAACCTCTCTGAGATAGGATTTCCTAATGTCTCTATTCAACTTCCTAAGTTCCCTTGTGATTCTTTTTTCACCCTAGTTTTTGCCTCAAAGAATGGTCTAACTTTTCAAAAGGCTATATTTTCAATTTAGAAAGGCTGCCATAAGAACACTGCTGGGTGAATAGTCAGCCTCATGGTTTCAAGTACAAACTATGTCTTATCTTTCTTGAGACTGAAGACAGTAGCTATCCACTCAAGACTCCACCAAAGTATAACCACAGCTGACCCCATCTTTTTCTTTAGATAAAAATATAACTTCATGAAAACAGCTAATCTTAAGCAAACATTAAAGCAAATAAAGCTTTGAAGCAAAATGTTTATTTTCTCAGACTTTCTGTGGCCTGTATTTTTGGTTTCAATTTGTGTCTTACACACAGACTGAATAGAAGTTGGTTCATGTTCCTCTGGTGCATCAAGAAATAGGCTAAATGGCACTGGAGCCTTTAAGACATAAATAGTAGGTCAAAGGAAGTCTTTTCCATTCTATGTCTGAGAAAATAGGTAATGATCATCTTTTTTAGATATAGAAAGATAAACAGTATTACATATAGACTGAACAATGAAGACAAGTTGAAGGAATTGAGGATCTTTCATTTTAGGTAAGATCTAGGAGCCATTTTAGTTTTCTTTAAATAATTTTTCTGGTTGCCATGTTAAAGAGAGGTTAGATTTATATCACCTGGACCAGAGGTCTACTAAAATCAATGAATAAAAGATGCAAAGAGGCTTAACATAAGGTAAAATATGCAAAATTGGGACGAGCTACTTTAGGAAGTAATCATATACTAGACCCTCACCTTTCTCAAGAGGCCAGAATTTTAGGGAGAAATGGTATTCCCTGGAGTGTAATGCAAGAAGAAATTCTGAAAAGATCAAAACATGTAGGAGCACTGTGGGTTATGAATGGTTTAAGATGAGGAGATGGGACAGTGATAAGGTGAGGTGGATGAAAAGATGAGGGCAATGGAAGGTTTTAGCAGGTTCCTTTACCTTTTGCCATACCACAATGCTACATACATGGTACTTAGGCACTTATTTAGAATCACAAAATCTTAAAGTGGGGAGGAATCTTATGCAACCTACTGCCCAATATAGATATTATTTTTATAATATGTTTATCATATTATTTATCCAGTCTCTTTTTAAAAACTATTAACAAGACAGAATTCATAACTCTATATGAAGACTATTCCATAGTAAGACAAATAAAGCTTTTGCAAAGTTCTTCCTTATATTGAGTTGGAATTAACCTCTCTATAAATTCCAACTATTCATTGTCTCTTTCTCTGACTTAGCATGAAATAAATTATTCTCTGATCTCCTTAAGAATTCTTTAAATACTTGCAAACATCTATCATAGCTTCCCTAAACTTTCTACCTTCCAGGAAAAAATCAAGTTCTTTTGACTAGTATTGGAAGAATACTTCATACGATGCTCAAGTGCAGTTGGATATCAAGACATTCTGCCATCTTTATCAATTTATTCTAGGTGAATTCTAGTATATCTATATACTTTTTAAAAAATTAGGACTGGAATTGAATGCCGCTCTCTGAAGAATGATCAGAATGATTCACAGTACAATGGAAGTATAACTTCCTATAATCTAGATGTCATATTTTTTCAATACACCCAAAGATGGCATTGGCTTTTATTTATCTTAGTAGCTGCATTATAGTTTTGACTCATTAGTTTGTAGTCCACTAGAAACCACCAGATCATTTTTTACAATTTATTTTTCAAACTTAAATCCAAGACTTTACATTTAATTCTTTTAAATTACATCTTCCTGTATAAAGTTCTATGCTGAAGCCTCATTATACTATCAAAATGACCTGGAAGTTTGTGAAGGCTGGATTGAATAGATGGTGCAAGCTCCTGGAGGGCTGACAAAGCTGAAAAACCTTTTATAGAGGTTTCAGATTGTCTCCTGCCTCAAAAGCAGCCAAGTTAAATGCAGAGGCTTATAACTGGAATTGTAGCTACTTGTTGATTAATTTTTTGGCCAATCCATTTGGTTCTATTTTATGGATATAATAATATGGATATAATAAAAATGGTATTTAGTCCTAAAAACTATTTTTAAACAACCTATAATTGTTGATTTAATTTCCCTGAATCCCCAATTATTAGTGTTTTACCTCAATCCTTGAAACTGCCTTTTAATAGCTATTTATATGCTCTGTATGTCTTTATCACTGTATATTATATTCTCCTAGGATTATAGAGGATTCCTGAAGGCAGGAATTTTTTTTTGCTTTTGCCTCTGTAAGCCCAGAATGTAGCAGAGTTACAATGATAGGAGCCAAATAAATGCTTACTGAATTGAAAGACACTATCTTATCCATGTTTTTGTTCTTAACTATACCTAAGAGAGGAATGTGGAGACTGAGTGTGGATCACAACATGGTATTTTCATCTTTTTTATTGTTGTTTGCTTGCTTTTTGTTTGCTTTCTTATTTTTTTTCCTTTTATGATATGATTTTTCTTGTGCAGCAAGATAATTGTGGAAATTTGTGTAGAGGAATTGCACATGTTTAACATATATTGAATTGCCATCTGGGGCAGGGGATGATGGAGAAAGGAAGAAGTGAAAAGTTTGAAGCACAGGGTTTTGTAGGAGTGAATGCTGAGGACTGTCTATGCATATGTTTTGAAAATGAAAAGCTGTAAAAAATAAAATAGAAAAAAAATAACTTGGTTATTTCACTTTTCAGTGGTTATGATAAGCAAAAGCAGACAACTATGAAAATAATTTTTGCTTGTATAATCCAATATTTGTTCCAAAGAATCAAGGAGGAGAGCACTCTATGAAGAATTTACCAAGACCCCACAAATGAAATTAATGCTATATTTAATTAATTTGGTGACTTCAATTCCAGATGGCCCAGGGGAAAAATGGAGAAAATTGTATTTATGTCAAAGACATAAATTATTCAGAAATGTTATGCCTGGTGACACATTTTTTTCCCAAGAAGAAAGTCAGAAATCTCTTGCCATGGTGAACACTTAATTATAGCACACACACAAAAGTTAACTTTTTTTTTTCCTGAAGCAATTGGGGTTAAGTGACTTGCCCAGGGTCACACAACTAGGGAGTGTTAAGTGTCTGAGGCCAGATTTGAACTCAGGTCTTCCTGATTTCAGGCCTGGTGTTCTATCCACAGCACCACCTAGCTGACTCAATTTTTTTTTTTTTTAAGAAACAAAAGGATTTGTTACAGATATAGCAGTTGTTTCAAAATCAGTTTGTATTTGGAATGTATAGGATATTGGATCTGGAGTCAGGGAGTTATGAGTTCAAATTTGGCTCCAGACATTTAATAGCTTTGTGGTACTGTGCAAATCACTTACCCTCTGTTTGCCTCAGTTCCCTCATCTGTAAAAATAGGGATAAAATGACACCTTATTTCCCAAGGTTATTGTAAGTATCAAATGAGATAATAAGTGTTTAGCACAGTGCTTGTTACACAGGAGGGCTATATATATGTCAGTGATGATAATAACGAGGAGGATGTTAAATATTATCAAATCTTTATGCATTAGTGCAAGAGTCCAAGTAAATAACAATATAGATGTAGGCTCACCTCATATGAGCACAAAACTCCAACCTTAGTTGTTTAAATATGCTATCAATTGAAAAATGCAAAATGGATGAAAAGCATTGAAGTAATATAAGAACTACTGGGTTCAAATTTTTGAATTTTGGAAAAGTCATGTAATCTCTCTGGGATTCAGTCTCCTCATGTTAAAAAGAAGCAGTCAGACTAGATATAGGGTTCTTTATGACTTTGAATCCTATTTATTACAAAAAATTTGACTTGTGTAAAGCAGTAACCATGATGGAAGAGTCCAGAGCTAAGATTTGGTCTCCTCTTTCCAAAGGAGCACAATATCATTGCTTTAGAAACATTATAGGAGGAAAATAAAGATTAAAAACACTACTGCTCAATATAAAAATAAATGAATCTGCAGGGATCTTGATATAAGATCTAGCTAAGTCAAATCGTCCTGAAAAAAATATTGATGATACTAGTATAACAAACCGAAGCAAAAATAGAACAGATCTTTCACTATCTTTAGAGTGATCTCTTCTCATCAGTGGCAAAATTACCACATTGACTTCTATCATCATCAAATCCAATATATTTTGTGAAAAAGTGGCAGTTCACTTTAATTCAAAAAGCTTTGCTTAATCACCTATTATAATACTAGGTTAGGTGCTAGAGATATAAAGACAAAAAAAGGAAATAGAATCTACTCTCAAAAGGTTATCACTATTATTATTATTATCACTAGAGAGATACAGCATATATATACAGATAAGTAAATAAATACAATGAAATTTTTCAGAGACGTCAGGGGGGCTTTTGCTAACACTTAAGAAAGGCATTTTCTAGTGGGTTACCTGAGATAAACCTTGAATTGATTCCAAGAAGTTGGGGTAAGTAGAGCCTTCTAGGAATGGGGCAGTTTGTACAAAGGATAGTAGTAGGAGATGAAATATCATATATAGGGGAGTAATAAATCAGTCTAGAAAGACAAGAAGAGGCCAATTTGTGGTAATCTTACCTACTGGACAGACAAGTTTCCATTTTATCTAGATGAGAATTAAGATCTCTTAAAATTTCTGGGGGAATAAAATGGTCAACTCTGGGTTAAAAAAAAATAGCATTTCATGTAAATTAAGACAACTTGAAGATACCACTATACACTCTCAGATTGGCTAAGATAACAGGAAAAGATGATGACATATGTTAGAGGGGATGTGGGAAAAGTGGGACACAGATACATTGTGGAACTGTGAATGGATCCAAACATTCTGGAGAGCAATTGGGAATTATGCTCAAAAAGTTATCAAACTATGCATCAAACTTTGATCCAGCTGTGTTTCTACTGGGCTTATATCCCAAAGAGATCTTAAAGGAGAAAAGGGGACTCACATGTGCAAAAATGTTTGTGGTAGCCCTCTTTGTAGTGGCCAGATACTGGAAACTGAATGGATGCCCATCAGTTAGAGAATGGCTGAATAAGTTATGGTACATGAATGTTATGGAATATTATTGTTCCATAAGAAACGATCAGCAGGATGATTTCAGAAAGGCCTGGAGAGACTTACATGAACAGATGCTAAGTGAAATGAGCAGAACCAGAAAATCATTATACACAGCAACAACAAGATTACATGATGAGCATTTCTGATAGATGTGGGTCTCTTCAACAATGAGATGATTCAAACCAGTTCCAAATGTTCAGTGATGAAGAGAGCCATTTACACCCAGAGAGAGAAGTATGGGAACTGAATATGGTTCACAACATAGCATTTTCACTCTTTTTGTCGTTGTTTGCATTCATTTTATTTTGCTTCTCTTTTTTTTCTTGTGTGGCATAATAATTATATAAATATGTATACATATATTGGATTTAACATATAGTTCTACCATATTTAACATATATTGGATGACTTGTCATCTAGGGAAGGGCATGGGAGAAGGGGGGAAAATTGGAACACTGGGTTTTGCAAAGGCTAATGTTGAAGAATTGTCCGTGCATATGTTTTGAAAAATAAAAAGCTTTAATAAAAAAAAAAAGAATAGCATTTCATCCTCTATGTAGAGAATGAACTGAAGAAGAAAGAAGCTATAGGGAGGGTAACCAATTAGGAGGAAGGAGTGAATGAAGGAAGGACAGAATGGATGTGAGTAGAAAAAAGATGGTTGTAAGAGATGTGGAGGCAGAATTAATATGGAGGTGAAGGAGAATGAGAAAACAAGGGTGACTCTTAGATTGGGAGCCTGGAAGACTGGAATTATAGTAATATGCCAGGTAGCAATAGAGAAATTGGAGGAAAGATGGGTTGAGGAAAATCGTTCTTGAATTCTCTTTTAGATATGAGTCTGAGATGATTATGGCATATGCCAGTGGAGCTGTCCAAGCAGGTAACTGAGTGATTCAGATTGAAGAGAGATAATGAAGAATGCATATATACATCATACTTAAGATGAATTTAGAAAGAATGCCTAGAGATGAACAAATATATAAAGAAAAATAGTCCACATTTGGGGCAATATATTTTAAAGGTGCTCAAAGATTGATTTCCAAAATTTCAAAGAGAAAAGAATCAAAAATTATAGAAAAGATCATAGATGGTGCTATTATAAAAAAAAGTAAAGATGTAAAGAATTTGGAATATCAAGCCATGGTTAATATCTTATATCCATAAAGTAGGGGTTTTTAACCTCAAGTATATGGACACATTTGAAATTTTGATAACTATATTTCAATATAGTTCAGTTTTCTTTGTAATCACAAATATTTTTTTTTTTAATTAAGAAGGATTATTCTGAGAAGGTATCCATGGGATCAATCATATTGCCAAAAGAGTATTGTGGCACAAAAAAAGATTAAGAACCCCTACCATCAATTCTTAATAATGGTTTATACTCAGATAAATATATTCTTAATGAAAAACAAATTTTAAAAATAGGCAGGCTTTCTGTAAATGACTTTTAATAGCACTCTATAAACTCACAGTCATTCAAATGAGAGCTATAGAGAACATAAGATACTCTTGTCTATCTGATGTCATGTGTGTGTATTTAGGTTGGAAGCAATGAGGGGACTGAGTGGACAGAGAGCTGAACCTGGGGTCTGGAAGATCTGAGTTCAAATACAGTCTCAGACATTTATTAGTAGCATAATCCTCGGCAAATCACTTAATTTCTGCTTGCTTTCATCTAGTATTTTTGTCAAGCAAACTCCATGGACCACACTGGCCTGCTATGATATACAGAACCATGAAGAGTTGATTACAAATGAACAACAAAAAATGTATTTAGTTAGACATAAAAGTGAAATGATGAACAAATGTTGAATAGGGGAAAAGATCAGATTATGCTGCATTTGGAGAAGTGGGCAGTGCTTTTGATGATCCTAAGCTGCTTATCATTGCAAACATCTATCTTTTAAACACCTACACACTTACATTGATACTAAATGACTATGAATTATGGAATAAAGTGATCTCAGAGGAAACAGACTTGTTTGTGCCCTAAAGAGCAATGGAAATGATCATGAAAAGTATATTTATATAGGTTATAATCTTACCAAAGTGGCTTTTGCATAAGAGACCATTAAGTAGATGTATTTCCAAAAAAGCTGGTGATCTGGTTATGTACTAAAGAAGAGAAACAATATCTAACTAGCTCAGGTGTTATTTTGTTACACTGAAAGAATCACAGAAAGGCTTTTAACACATTAGTTGGGTTTTTGATGAAAAATTACAAAAGGTCAAGAACAAAATTCCCATGAGATGAGAAGGTGAAGCAAGAGTATTTCCCCACTGATGACATCACAAAGCATACATATATGCATACACCCATATACTTATATACATACATACATACACACACATATCAACAAATTTATCAAAAATTCAAGAAAATCAAGATGCTGGACGTCTGTGAACTTCTGCCAGTCCATTAACCTCATAACAAAAAGGAACTTAATTATGTTGACCTAATATCCTTAAAAAGTCTTTGTTGGCTATCATTAATAAGCATACTCTTACTTGTTAGAAATAGATAGTTCTTAAAAACTACTTACCATCTGTTGTATAATTTTATAATCAATGTTAAGCTTATCACACTTTTATTTCTGGATCTCTTTCCTAATTTTTTGAAAGCAGGAAATTCTTTTCTCATGATTCAAGGATTGTTGGCAATGGTCTTCAGTACCCTGAGGTGTAACTCATTTTGGCCTGGAGATTTGAAATAACTTAAAATAGGTCAGGGTTTTTCCTAATATTTACCTACTTATTCTGGGTAGCAATTCTTTCTTTATATTGTGTAGCCCTTCCAATGAGAGGACCAGTCTTTTCATTGAAGACAGAAATCCAAGAGAAATAGTAGTTTTCTGTCTTCTTTCTGTCACTTGAAAATATTGTATTATAAACCCTCAGCAATGGAGTCTCTCCTTTTTTGTTCTCTATCTGCTGTAGTACAAAGAGGTAAGATATGAGGCAAAAGGGGAAAAATATTCTTATGGTAAATGAGTTTGTTTTGATGGGAAGGTACTTGTTGGGACTATTTGCCTTTTAAATCTCCAACATTTACTTCACACAAGAGTTTTGAAAAATGATATGGATTAGACTATATGGCTCCCAAAACCCCATTCCAACCCTGGGCCTATAATTTAAGGGGTTTTATCAAACAAGGGTTATGTCACACAAAGTAGACACTTAATAAAAAAACTTCTTGATAGGGAAGATAACATATACAGGAGAGTGATAACCAGGTAGGAGTGTTGCAGTAGATTCCTATTCTCAGCTAGAGGACAGTAAAAAAGTGGAGGTAAGATGGAAGAGTACGTGTGCTCATTGATATAGCATAAAGATGTTTGGCGAGTAGTAAGGTGGATCTTGACTCAATTACACATGGTGAATGCTCACCAATGAGAAAACCCAGGGTCCCAGAGTAAGTTTTCATTTAAAAATGAAATAAGTATATTTTTCTTTTTTTATAACAAAAATCTAAATTGCTTTTAAAATAAACAATAAACTAAGTCAGTATTGGAATCATAAAACTGTATGGCACAAAAGAAAGTGTCTAATGTAACCCTTACTTGAAGCAGAAAACACACTTTACATTTTAAAAATATCTTTCCTTTTGGTTTTCTGCTTATATAAAAAGTCTTTTGAGGATTTTTTTCCCTTTTTGACATTTTTGTTAATTTGAGTCTTTCCCTCTCTGTTTTCTCTTATTGTTCACTTTCTGACTCCTTCACCTACATAGGTACTTTCCATGGGAGTTAGATCTCAAAGCTTTCTCAACTTTCCCCCAGCTGAGCAAAATTCAGTTTACCAGCCTCAGTTTTTGATGCAAATGACTTCTGGGGGGCACAAAACTAGCCCTAGTTTTTTCTCAGTTCTAGTGTAGTGTCAAACAGACACACAGACACACACACACATACACATCCTTCTGGAATTTCTTTTGTTCCTCAGTTCTTGGATGAATTCTGTTATGGCACAGAATAATGCTTTACTGCTGTGCCAATAATAGAGTTCTGCCCTTTGGAACTCAGCAATTTTTAGGAGTGAGAGGGCGGTAGAGTCAAGTTCTTTTACAAGTCCTTGGATCAATTTGGGTATTCCTGCTGCCCAAGTAGGATGATGGAAGAGCTGGCATGTTGGATTAGGAATTATTAGTCATCTCTGTTGTTAACTTTCTGTTGTTAACTCACTAGATTTTTATTTAGTTTTACAGATGGGAAACTGAAGTGGAACAATGGATAAAGAATTAGACCTAGAGTCAGGAAGACCTTAATTTTAACTCACTTTAAACACTTACTAACTATATCATGCTGCTCAAGTCCTTTAACTTGTATGCCTCAGTTTCCTCAACTGTAAAAGGCACATAATGATACCTCCTGGGATTGTGGTGAGGGTCCTACGAGATAATATTTATAAGGCACCTAGCACAGTATCTTGTACATAGTAGGTATATATAAATGTTATTTATTATTATTGTGAAGTTCAGGAAAACCCTTAGATTCCAAGACTGTTGAGATGTTAAAATATATGCTACCAGGAAGCACCAGGTATTGATTCCCACACAACAAAAGTAATCATTTGCTATGGATTTATCTTATCTATCTATTTATTTATCTGTGGATTCGCTTTGCTGATATTAATTAAGCTAGTGGGACTCTCACGAAATACAGTAAATTATAAGAGGAGTTGGAAGGTGTATGTGAAACAATCAAAACTTAGTTATGATGGTCCTCTGAGGTTTGGGGCTCCCTTCCTCCTAGATTTCTCCCCTCTAATTCACTGTGGCATCCCTCTGTTCAAAAAGAGTGCCTATTCTGTGGATATGACTTATGCATGTGTCCTCTTGGGTGTTCTGAAAATATTGTCTTCCATTTTCCTGGTCTTACAGAAGCAAGTGTTACAAATTTTAGGATGGACAAGGAATCAGGACTGAATGCCAATTTACACCACTACTTGACCGAAGTTTTGGACTAAGGCCTTCCTCATTCCTTGTAAAATTAAGACCTCTTCAAACATTATAACACCAAAGGGTCACAGAATCTCAGATTAGAGATGGGGGTGACTTTAGGAGGAAAGAGGAACAATGAGATCTGATGACTTGCCTACAGAGCTATTAGGTATCTAAGGCAGGATTTGACCCTAACTTTGTCCTATTAAATGATGTATATATAGGCAGTAAGAGACAAATATGGGACTCTAGTAGTTTTGTATGTGAACAAACTGGATTGAAGTGGAAACATTGCTAATGAGTTCAGGAAAGTTTGAAAAGAGATATTTCTTAAGTTTCAATTAATTTCCTATATTCTCTGATTAACTAAAATAAAATCTCAACTCCTTTGAGGTTTACCAGAATCTTCTTTTATCTACTCATCTGTCCTTGTTTTAATGATATAGTTTAAGACCAAGTAGTAAAACAAATGTGTGTAATTGTAGAGAACTGTAAAACATGGCATCCTGGGAATAAAGGCAAAGAAGGACAAATGAGAATAAAGTGCCAAAAAAAAAAAATCAATTCAGCCAGATTTTAGTTTTAAAGGAAACACCTGGTTATTCTAGGCACTGCTATGAGATTAACAACACAAAGGTTAATCATGATAATGTAAGTTACATATACATTATGTATATTTGTGTATATATGCATATGTGTATGAATGTGTGTGTTTGTGGGTATATATGTAAATTGTGTGTAAATATATGTATACATACATATATATATATATATATATATATTTCCCCTGTCCTCATTCCCACTGAAGGATTTAAATACTTAACATGTAAGGTTATTTTTAATGGTCTACCTTTTTAAACCTTCCCTGTCCCCTGTAAACTTGCAAATACTTTTTTTTTTTAAACAGTCAGTATGGTTGTAACAGAAACCCCATATTCCTTTACTCTGTCTTATTGATAAATAATGGTTCTTAATACTTTGTAAATAAATTGTGACAAACTATCACTTTATCCCAAGACAAAACAACAGATATTTATTCAAACCTGAGTGATGACAAGGTAGAGAAATACTGGAATAGAAACCATATTGTTTTATCAATGCAAGAGTTCTTAACCAAGGACCCCTTTGACAGGCTGGTGAAATCTAGGAACACTTTTTTAGAATACCATTTCTAAATGCATAAAATGAAACCCTTGGAATTATAAAGGAAACCAATTATGTTGTTTTATTTTATTATATTTATATTATGTTTATTATAGTTATACACATAAAATTGTAATTATTACCTCTAAAGAGTCATGGACTCCAGAATAAGAACCTCTTTTGTTAAAGCAACAGAAGAATTTTTTCTAGCAGTCTTGACTTATCAGTGGTCCTTCCCTTACTCTAACTCTAGTCAAACTGACTGTGCTGTGCACGTTTGTTCACCTATAGGCTTTTAAGCACTGACGCCAGGTCTTAACTTGACAGTAGTTTCTAATAGCCTTCTACAAGCCATTCTGTTTTGGTGTTAGAGGGTTATGGCTACTTTGGTTGCTTGAGGTTGGGAAGCTCATAGCCCTGACTTCTATCAGAAACCTAACCACGTCATGGAGCAACTTTTACAGTTCCAGAGGATGCTTCTTTCTCTACCTATTCAGTAGCTCCTCTGGGAATCTGGCTGCGGCTTCTTCCTCTGTGGTGAAAATGTTTAGTTGTTTTTCAGTCATTTCTGACTCTTCCTGACTTCATTTGGGGTTTTCTTGGCAAAGGTACCAGAGCATTTGCCATTTCCTTGTTTTAGATAAGGAAACTGAGGCAAATAGGCATAAGTGATTTGCCCAGGGTCACACTTAAGTAAGTAAGTGTATGAGAATAAAGTTGAAATCATGAGTCATGAGACTCAGTTACTTTTCATTGAATAGAGATGATGCATTATCCATGTTGTCACCCAGCTACCCCATGATGGGAATAGCAAGACCTTAAGGAAGAGTCTGTGAAGATGCCATTTTCTTTTAAAAATTCATATTCTCATCAGGAAATCTGAGTGTGAAACACATATCCAAAACCAATCTTGCCCAAATTTTTTTCCCCTTAATCCCAAGATTTGCTCCTGTTTATTTCCCCATGTCCCACCTCTGATAGATAATAATAGACAGCTATTATTGATTCTGTGATTCTGTGTGATTCTGAGTGATTCTAGGGAACTAGTTGAATTTCTCAGGGCTCTAGGCAATTCTTAAAATTCTAAGTTGCAGAGAAAGTGCAAACCTGCATTAGCAAAGGGATTTTTCTCATTAGGGAATTAGTTTCTTATACCAGCAAAATCTCAAGTAAAGTCCTTTTTTCTATCCTTTCCTGGAAGTTTCTCAGTTATCCACATTCAAAACCTCATGAGACACTTTTCTTCATGTTTGGCCATCCATAATAATCTGGTCACATTATCCATCTCAATTTTATCGCATTTTGATAGCAAAGATGTGCATTATAATGCACAGAATTTGACATATGTAAATTCTAAGATCTCATTGTTAATGAGCATATTCTCAGAACAACCTATTAGTTTCATAGAGTGTTTCAGAATATTTGGGAGCCTTAGCAGAACTTGGGAAAAAAAAAAAGAAAAGAAAAGTCAAGAAACCATTCCCTAAATTTTAACAATCAATTAATAAATTATGGCTTATTAAATGGCACACTTTGTACCCAGCACTGATGCTGTTGTACTCTATGGTATGGGTGTTTGTGAAAAGGCATGATACAAATTGGATGCCATACAAATTTTATGAAAATACTACAGAAGTATAGGCAGTCATTTAAAGAAAACAAATAGAATTCATCAGAACCCTTAAGCAATTAAAAAAAATTTTTTTTCAACAATATAATGAATTTTATTGTGCCTTTAAAAGAGCACATAAAATAATGAACTAAAGGTCATGCTTTCAAAAGGAAGTTTCTTTTAGCCAATACAAATAAAAACAATTTAATCTTGTTTTCTGTTTTGCTATAGAAACAGAATGTAGATCGACATTTTTGTAACCCCTGGGGGATACAAACTCTCCAGCTATCTCTCACTGAAGCACTAGTCACAATGGAACAGTGCCAGCTTTTTAGGTGTCCCCAAAGTTCAAATACCTTTGTGGCTATTGTGAATCCAGGAAAGATTATTTCAGAGATAGATCAGAGATCCATTAGGCCTTCCTTCATTCCAAAAGTACCTCTGTGAATCTGTGAATTTGTTTTTGAAAACCACAAAATCAAATCTTCCTATAACATTTTGGAGGACCAAATGGACCCCTTAGATGTTTTCATTATTGGTCTAAAGAAAAAATATTTCTACCCTTATCATGGACACAGAAGGAATCTTAGAAGGAAAAAAGTCATATGTGATGACTTATGTAAATTTTCTACCCCTGGAAATAAAGCCTTATATGCCTAGTAAATGTTATATTGAATATATTTCACGTATTCAATAAATAAAAAATATTGATTGTTAACTTAAAGATAAAGAAGTCATTGATATGTAAAGAAAAAAATCTCTCCCTTAAAAGTCACCATTATAATCCGAATGGCAATCAGTAAAGTGCCTAAAACTATAAAATACATACTGATATATAGAGAGGCATGAAACCTAACTTGGGAAATTTCATAAGAATACAACTATTATTACTGCCACAGAAAGAACACTAGTTTTGAAGTCAAGAGATCTGAATTCACATCTTGCTTCTAATGCTTATATGGGCCTCAGTTTCCCCATCTGTAAAATTATTGAGCTAGACTTCTCACTCTAGATCCTATTACTTTTGACTATATCAATAGCCATGATATCTTCCTATTCTCCATTAGGCAATTTGGTGGTGCAGTGGATTGACTCCCAGGCTTAAAATCAAAGAAGACCTGAGTTCAAATCAGGGATATTTGCAAGCTGTGTGTCCCTGATAAAGTTACTTTGCCTCATTTTCTTCATCTGTAAAATGGGGATAACAATAGCACCTAGTTCCCAGTGTTTCTGTGGGGATCAAATGAAATAATAATTGTAAAGTGTCTAGTACATAGAAAGTACTGTATAAATGCTAATAATAATAATTATTATTATTGCTAATAGGATCCTTACTATATTCCTTTGGGATAAAAGTCAAGGATAGTAGGGATTGTGATTTTATTAGTACAGGTAACTCCTGGTTAGGAAACTTGCCACTGTCTCTGCAACTTTGGGTTCTTAAAGACTGGCACTGGGAAATGAAATTTCTTGCACAGGACAACCTAGACAGTAAGAAGCAGAAACAGAACTTGAATTCTGGTCCTCCCAGCTTTGAGACTGGCTCTTGATCCCCTGCCCTGTTCTGCCTGCAGGATTACAACAAAAAATAAATCATGATTAGCATGCTCAGTGAATTGTAATGAGACTTTAAGCAGTTAGTCAGCTAGTAAACATTTATTAACCAGTTACTATATACCAGACTCTGTGCTAAGTCCTAGAAGGCGATAAAAGAAAGAAAATCTTTGTTCTTTGGCAGGAACAGGAGAAATGCAGAACATATTATGTAGATTATATTCTGTGTGTTGATGAGAGAGACAGAAAGACAGATAGATACAAACACATAGAGAGACAGCAAGAGACAGTGAGAGACAGAGACAGAAAGGCACAGACACACAGAGGGCCACAGAGAGATAAACTCAGAGACAGAGAGAAAAAGACACACAGGGAAAAAGACAAAGAGAAACAAACAGACAGAGACAAAGACATAGAAAGAGACTGAGTGAGAGATACAGAGACAGAGACAGATAGAGACAGAGACAGACAAAGAGCCTCCTGATTTCAAATCTTCAGCTTAATCTTATGTGAATCTCTAGATCTCCAGACCCATTTCTAATTCCAAGTTCAGGCGTATCTGTACAGTCAAGAACCTGTTTCATTGTGACCAGAAGCATCTTCAATCCTCACATTCAGGGCAGGCTACTTCCTTATTTACTTTGTGTTGAAATTCGAATAGAAGTAATCAGTTCCCATCAATTAACACAGCTCTTTCCTTTAGAGTTCATGATTTTCCTGGTTTCAAATCTGACACTTCTCTCAGCCTTCACACCAGGCTACATTTCTGGATGACTTTTCTCTCAAACTCATTTGTGGAAAGGAATGACAGACATATTCTTCAATTTAGAGCTTAGTGGTAGAAACAATTTCCTCTTTCCTAAGAGCATTAAAAATAATATATTTATCAGATTAGGCTTGTCATCTCTGCCCACTTCCTCTCATTGATGTCCCATGGATGAAAAAAATCTCTGGAAATTGGTCTTTTCTTAGAATTGTATAGGACAGTTTTATAATATCCTAAACACAGTGTTAGGTGTCAACATAAAGATTCAAAGAGTTGTAGGTCCTTTAATATATTGTATATGTCAATATTTATTATTTCTAATAATATTTATTATTATTTTATAATAAATAATATTTGTTAATATTTGCTATATTGTATATAGGAATAGCTAAGTGATATAATGGATAAAGCACAGGCTTAGAATCAGGAAGACTCATCTTCCACAGCTCAAATCTGATCTCTGATATACTTGCTGTGACCCTGGCCAAATGAATTAGCTCTGTTTGTCTCAGTTCTTTATCTAAAAAAGAAAAGAGTTGGAGAAGGAACTGACAAACTATTCCAGCTTCTCTGTCAAGACCCAAGTGTGATCATGAGTCGGACATGATGAAAAAGACTTAACAACAACAATGGTTATAAATCAGTTCTGCCCATTGGCACACTTCCAATCAAAAGAAATCATGAATTCATTCATTTCTGACATTCAACAGCTTATCTTGGTAGAAGGTTACTCTACAGTTCCCATCTAGGTAGTTCCCAATTTTCTTCTTTATCTGTCTTGCTAACTTACTCCCTCCTTCTTCCTTTCTTGGCATTCATTGTATTGATTCAAACTTTGGTAATTCACTGTGGTTTACCTGTCCATCACTTCTGATACTTTGCATTCCCTGCATCACCTGATCAAACACTCCTCTATCAATCCAGACAAATTAATTCTCTGCCTCTTCAAGCTTAGCAGCACCCCAGCTGTCAGAACCACCTCTCAGCTCGAAGGAGTTTGCCCTGAGAGCCAGGATTCAATTGCCTTTTTGTTATCTTTTGGGGCTCCAATGAGCCAGTTTAACCCCCTACTTGCCTGCAAGAAACTATGCTCAGTTTTGAAGATAGCAAAGAAAAAAACCTCACAAAGTAATTAGTCAAGAATTGTTTATCAAGCACTTATGTTCTGAGCACTGTACTAAGCAATGGATGAGAGAATAAGAGTTAGCATTACTGGGCAGTCATACCAGAATTGCTGTTACATTCGATTCATCCATAATCATCAATGGAGCAAAATAGCATGAAGACTACTTTGATTTAATTTCACTTAAAATGTGACTGATGACATATTAAAGGAACTAGCTTCAGAGTTTGCCTCTGGCCATTTGGGAAATTTCTAGTCTCAGTAGATTATGAAGATTATCAAAAGTCCAGGAATATTTGAGTCATAAATTCTATACAATTATTGAGATTCTGAAGTATACCTCTGATTAAGGACCTCTGATCACAATGAGCACAATCGAAGCAGCTACTTTCTACATGGTCATTTCATCCCTCTAGAATCTAGTTTACTCATTTGTAACAAGAAGGGATTGTATTAGATAAACTCTAAGGTCCCCTCCGGAACTAAATCTAAAATCCTCCCATCTTGACATCAGGTGAAGTTATGCGCTAGTTGTTGCTGGTCATTCATTTTTAGTCATGTCCAATTTTTTATGATCCTCTTTGGGGTTTTCTTGGCAAAGATAATGAAGTCGTTTGTCATTTCCTTTTACAGCTCATTTTACAGGTTAGGAAACTGAGGCAAGCATGGCTCAATGATTTTTCCAGTTAGTAAGTATCTGAGGCTATAACTGAATTCAGGAAGATGGGACTTCCTGACTGACTCCAGGATGGCACTACGACACTACCTGGCTGTAGCAGAAAAACTTTATCCTTTGTCAAAAGCTGCCATTGATTATTAACAGTTATGTGGCAAGTATCAGGATTGTATGACCATTGCATTCAGAAGTTAAGCTTTTCAAGGCCAGTCTTCACGAAACAGTCCATTTTCTCCCAGGACTTTTAAGTGCAATTAAGCTAAGTACGACCACTGGAGCCTCAGTTATGTGATCTCAACAGCTAGTCTTCCTATTGCTGCATTTTCTGTTGCTGCAGTTCATTTGCTATTTGCATTCCTGGACTTTTGTGTTGACATTCAGACCTTTGCTACTTGAGTTTCAACAATCCTGTCTTGAGCTCAGTCCCTCCAATCAACTTGTGTTCTAATCTTTAACTAATCCAAGTGGTGACTGAAAATATTCAGTACCATAAGAGAATTTAAGAGTAGAAATCAAAGCGACCATTAACTGTAGCTGAAATAGACCTTAAGAGGAAGGAGTTTAAGATTAGAGAAAAGGGAGAAGGTCAGGTATCTACTGGAGGAGCACAGGTTATTGCTAAAAGAACCCCCGAAACCAAAGGAGTAAGAACTTCAGGGTCAGATAAAACACCAACCTAAGCAGTATGAAAAATAAACAGAGAGATGACGTCCAGTTCTGTGGACTATGAAGTTGAGGCACCCTCATTACCTGGAGGCAAGGCTTCCTAATTAAAGGTAAAATACCAAAGAGAAATAAGAAGGAGAATCTTCAGGGTGAACATTGCCAACCCACATCCTATCATGACAGTCAGTGTCAGAGTAATAACAAATCAAATGTTGTCATTCAATTTTACTACATGGGTAGAGTTTTGTTCAATAATCCAATCATCCAGTGTTGATGAAGGGTTAGAAAATGGATTCAAAAAGACCAGTGTTTCCTTTGGGAGACTCAGAGACGTCATGTGATACCAATGTATCATTCAGCTCCAACTAAATTAAAGATATAAAAGAAAATAGTTTATAATTGTCTTTATTGTTGTAAAGCCACTGCCTACTTGAAATGTTAAAGCTAGTTTCTCTCTCCATTTCATAATCATAATCTTGATGCCATAACAAATATGGACTAATTGGGGTTTGGACCTCTTGTCCTTTCAACCATTAAGTCTCAGTTGCCAAAGCCAGCTGATACTCCTTAACACTGTATGTGTGAGGCCATCCTCATCAACGAGATCAACCAAATCATTTCCAGTGGAGCAGTAATGAACTGAACCAGCTACGCCCAGAGAAAGGACTCTGGGAGATGACTAAAAACCATTACATTGAATTCCCAATCCCTATATTTATGCACACATGCATTTTTTATTTCCTTCACAAGCTAATTGTACAATATTTCAGAGTCTGATTCTTTTTGTACAGCAAAATAACGGTTTGGTCATGTATACTTATTGTGTATCTAATTTATATTTTAATGTATTTAACATCTACTGGCCATCCTGCCATCTAGGGGAGGGGGTGGGGGGTAAGAGGTGAAAAATTGGAACAAGAGGTTTGGCAATTGTTAATGCTGTAAAGTTACCCATGAATATAACCTGTAAATAAAAGGCTATTAAATTTAAAAAAAAAACAAAAAAACACTGTATGTGTGAGGCAGACCTGAGAAGCAAATGATATTCCAAGAAATTGAGTAAATAAAGTCTAAGTCTCCTGCTCACAAATCCAACACCCCCCCCCCATTGTTTCATGAGCAAATTCAGAAAATAGGACATTGAAATAATCCTTTTCATTTCAAACACAAGTTGTCTATATGCTCAATTCAATCAGCTTTAGGATAACTGGAAAAATTCTCACTGAGGCTACTATCTTTTTTTTTTTTTTCCTTTAAGTATTCTTTTTTTTTTTTCTCCTTTTTTTTAATTTTTTTTTATTTTATTTAATAGCCTTTTATTTACAGGATATATACATGGGTAACTTTACAGCATTAACAATTGCCAAACCTCTTGTTTGAGGCTACTATCATAGGCTTCTTTTCATGTCCTGTTTACATTACTGTGCACCATATCCTTCACCTCCCTCCTAAGGAGGGATGTATTTCCCAATTCTCTTTCTCTCTTTTTAATAGTCACACCTCAAGGAATCTAGATGGAGCTAGGGAGGGAGTTATAGGAAGAGGGCAAGTCATACACTTCTTCCTGGTGAATATGTCTCCTTTCTTTTATTTTTTTGCTGAGGCAATTGGGGTTAAGTGACTTGCCCAGGGTCACACAGCTAGGAAGATTTGAACTCGGGTCCTCCTGACTTCAGGGGTGCTGCTCTATCCACTGCACCACCTAGCTGCCCTCCTCCTTTCTTTTCTAATAGTCTCACTCAGATTCAGTTTGGAGTTTCTGGCATTTCAAGCATTGCACTGGGATCCCAAGTATATGCCCTGGCTGTCTTCCTACAACTCCCATGCAGCCCTCACTTTCTGTTCAGGAATCTCAATAGAGAGCCAAACATTTCTTTCTCTGGACTATCCTTCATACACTGCTGAATTATTTTCCTATAGTCTAGCTCCAGACATGTCCTCCTACTTAAGAACCTTTTCTAGTTGCCCATTTTTTTTTTATTGCATTAAGCCCAGACTCCTCAACCTGGAGTTCAAGACTTTTTGCATGTCTCCAATCTATTTATTCATGTTTATTTTAAACTTCTACAAACATTAAGTTGACCTTTCATTGAATCTGTGATCTCATCGATGTGGATACTCAGTTTAACAGTACAATTTGCAATTCATCCACACCTTTTCATTCTGTGTGTCTCCTGTGCATGGTGCCTTGTAATTTTTCCATATGGAGACCACCCAATATGATGGAGTTCTTCCTTTTTTCTTTTAATATTCCCTGAACGGCACCCATTTAATATCCCTCGGGGTTGTCACATGATTTGTTCACCTCCTTTTCTGATTATACATGTCTCAGAAAATGTATTTTATGCTACTTCTTAGGTGAAAGTCATTACTGGTCACATGCTGCAGCCTATTTTTACAGCCATATGTTTCTATTCTTGCTGGTTCACCTATAATTTTTGACTATGCAGATTTTGGTGCCCCATAACTTGTAATGATATAGCAAGAATCTCAATGTAATTAGATGACTTAGTGGATTGAGGACCAGGCCTGGAGTCAGGAACACCCGAATTCAAATCCAGCCTCAGCATTTACTAGTTGTATGAGCCTGGACAAATCATTTAGCCCTATTTGTCTCAGTTTCTTCATCTGTAACATAAGATGAAGAAAGGAAATGGCAAACCATTCCAGTATCTGCCCAAAAAATTCCAAAATGGGCATACAAAGAGTTGGACACAACTAGAAACGACTGAACAACAACAGAATACTGGTGTTAAAAGGATGGGGTTTCCAGAGGTCAGTTTGGAATCATTAAAAATGCTATATGATTCCACACTGTTGTCTATATATATGTTTTAGATGTGTGTCAAATTTTATTTTAAAAACAACAAAATCCCACATCTTTGTTTATATTAGTCTCGCTACTTGAGATGCCCTCTCCCTCTATTGAAATCTTATTTATCCTTCAAGACCAAGTTCAAATATCACCTCTTTCACGAGGACTTCTGTGATCCACTCTGCTCAGTGATTAAGCACACTCTTTTTCTCTCCCTCCCCATTTTATGCCTTCACTAGAGTATTTATAAGTATTTTTTTTGTCCAATTATTATTTGCATGTCTATCTTCTTCCTTATACAAGACTCTAAACTCTTTCTTTTCTTTCCTATGGCTTTTCTGCTTTCTACCTACTAGAGTCAGGGGAACCCCACTATTTCCAATTTGAGTTACTTTTTCCTCTATGGAATGATTGAGTGAGCTGAGCACAAGAATGTGTTTTGTATAATCTATCATCATCCTTGTCATCATCAACATCATCATCACCAATAGCATTAGCAAAAGGCAAAAATATCTTGTGTGGGCTAGTGTCTTAGTCACTAATTAGTGTCACCAATAATTTGCTGCAATTTTTATGAGGCAATTCATATTTCTATGCTCATTCTTTTTTCTTAAATAAAGATAATGATGCTTTGTTTTTATATACACGTGTAGGTTATTATGAAAATGAACATAACATGCTCTAAGGCCTATAAATATGGGTCTAGTAAGCATCAAAACTATTATTATGCTAAATTTAATTATTTTGTTTTGTGATCGTTTCTTAATTAAGCTTAGAGTTACATTCAGTATTGAAAAATTAATTTCCTCAGACTTAATTTTTTGGGATATTACTCAAGTAATCAAATAGTCATTTCAGAGTACCAAAAAACACATGGATATTAATTCACCAGCCAGTCCCAAATTTGCGAGTTTAACATATATGGCATAAGATAGGACAGCTAAAAAAAATTGTTCCTACACCCATTGTAAAGGAACAAGGGAAGGGAAGGCTTTTTAAGCACCCACTACATACCAGGCAATGTCCTAAAAGCTTTACAAATTTCATCTCATTTGATTGTAGAGAGGAAAGAGTGTGGACTCTGGAGTTGAGGTAGTCATTTAAATTAGATCTCTGATGCTTATTGTGTGTGTGTGTGTGTGTGTGTGTGTGTGTGTGTGTAAGAGAGAGACAGAGACAGAGAGACAGAGAGACAAACAGAGACAGACACAGAGAAAGAGACATAGGGGGAGACAGAGATAGTGCCAGAGACAGAAACTGTTACAGAAAGAGAGACAGACAGACAAATACCTAGGATAAGTCATTTAACTTCACTCATAGTTTGTAGGGGTGGGATAGGTGAAAGAAAAAGGAAAAGGAAAAAAAAAAAAAACCACTGGATAGTCTTGGAGATGCTTTTTCAATCTATTTTTTTCAATTTTTAAAATCTATTATCCTATGACTCTTTCAAAGGAGGTGCTAAATACTGTAGAGGGAGGCATATGGAGCTAACTAAACACCAAGCTACCCATAAGAACTTTGAAAGAAGCTAAAGTCACTGTTCTCTTCTTATTCCCACTCGATAAAGTAGCTTAAGTCCTAACCATTCAGCATTTGCTTATATAAAACAAATGCCAATTTTTGGAGTATGATACTTTACCCTGTACCATGGTCTAAATATGTTGGTATTTTCTTAGTAAACAGGAAAAGTTGGTAACCCTGGTGATCCCCTTTAAAGAAATGCAATTTAGTAAAGGTGGACATTAACCATGCTGCCAATGCGGGGAATAAAATCCCATTAGAGATGGAAATGTGTTACTATTAAACACCTTATAAAATTTTGAGTGCATGTTCACTATGAAGAAAATGTTTTCCTAGAGAGGCAAAGTATTTCTTGGAAAGATCAGGACAAGGAACTTTGGTTTCTAGCTCCAACTCTGTCACTACTTAACTTGGTAACTCTTAGATAAGTCCCTTCTTTCTGGGGGAGTTTTCTCATGTGTAAAATGATGGGGTTGGACTAAGTGATCTCCAAAGTCTTTAAAAGCCCGGCACATTTTATGATTGTATCTTACATTTAAGCAAATCCCACTATAATCCAAAATTTCAATTCTCTAAAATCTTACCTGAAGTAAAGGGATACTTATCTCTTCTAAGCAGGGTCATCATTTAGCATAAACAATTTTTTTTTTCATCCTCTGCTCATTTAATGCAAATGTTTCAAAATCCAAAAAAAAAAAAAAAAAAAAAAAAAAATCATGCACAAAGTTTCACCCATGCTTCATTTAATTTTTTAATTATACACTTTATTCTTAATTAGGCACCTGAAACGACCGACTAAATGTGTGTTAACCTGCTTGTGAGCAACAGAAATGTAATTAACTACCGGAAAAGCAGTCTTTAATTTAGCTTTCACAGGAAAAGGCAAAGACCGGTCCAACTCATTTTTGCAATTCACATGAAGAAATATAAAACAGCTTCTTTCACGTTTATCCAAAAGCTGAAAAGATCGACTCGTTTTACTAAGCAATGCCCATTATTTAAGCCAGCAGACATTCCTACATCAAAGCCAACCCTGGTATTTTTAAGGCGACAAATTCCTTTTTTTCTCCAGCCCGAAGCAGTTCCCGGGGTTCATTTTGCATGCTTTGGGCTAAAGACTGGACTCAGCACCACCCCCGGCTTGGGAAGCCAGAAATACAGAAGAGGTAAAATGTTCCTAAAAGCCCCTTTTGTCCCCGATACCCCCACTCAGATCCTGAGGGTCTGAATCTCCCTTGAAAGGCAAAGCTTTGAGTTCCTTTTCTTTTACATATTTATGAGCGGCAGGGTTTGAATTTTCCAAACCGGTTTGATGTCAAAGAATCAAACCCCCAAAGTTACCAAAATGTCAATGTTTCCTTTTCCCATGAACTAACAGAGGAACAAGGTAACTAGAGTGGTCTCTTCATCTGCATCGGAAACTTCCCCAAGACTGGCACTTTTCTGTTATCCCAACATACCTTTATGCTCAAATAGTTATCACCTCGGGTCTTGGGAGCGGGGGCTCTGGGATTCATGTTGGCACTGCCTTTGTTCCAATCTCAATGTAAAAAATGTTTCCATAAAATCCACTTTGTCAAGAGAGCACACACTGTGCAGAAGTCCCCGGTACCCTGAAAAATTTCATCTGACACTTTCCTGCTGCCCTCCCAGCTCTCCGCTTTAGCCCGCGGTCTGTCCCGCGCTACATTTCTTAGGGGAGAGTACCAGGCTCCACTCAGGCAGTCACCCACTTGTTAGACCGTGAGAAACCGAGAGCCTCACGGGCTAAAGGCTCCCGAGCTGCTTAATTATGCAGGCTGATGTAACTTCCTCCAGCAGCACAGAACAGAGAGCTTCCCGCTCAACCACCAAACAAAGCTATTCTCACTGCTTCTCAGGGAGCCAAGGCTTCTTCTTCGCTCATTTTACACTGGGATGGGGGGAAAATCAAAATACAGCAATGTTCTTTCCAAGATGAAATTACAATCTCCTTTCCATATCAAAGGACAATTGCCCCCAAAGTTGGCTTAACACATTAGTAGATCTGCAATAGCCCTGATATGCTGATTATAGGGATCCAGCAGACAATGAGGAATGATGCCTTTGGTAACATGAGAACAGCTATAGTTGAATATGGATTCCTTACTCCGAGGAGCCCAAGCACCTGTAGCTTAAGGAGATTTGAAATTTACAGTGAAAGATAGAACAGAAGAGGGTCAACAGGATTTCCCCCTCTCCATTTAGTTTTTTTTTTTTAAAGACTGCTCCTACACCCCCCACCAAGAATCAGATTTTAAGAATTTCATTCAAAAGAGACCATAGAGATCATATAATCAAACCACCCTATGCCGGAGGAAGAATCTCATTCATCTTCAGTTGTAAAAATAAAGGGATTAGACCATTGAGGTCCCTAATAACTCTAAAACTATATAACACGATGGTTTTATGATCCTACTGCACAACATACCTCTAAAGTAATCATTTAACTTTCTCAGGGTAACTTCTAATTAGAGACAACTCACAGCCTCCCAAGATAGCAGGAATCTTCACAAACAACCTTTCATAATGGAAATTCATTTCAACAAACATTAAAAGCCTCTTTGATGAGACGCACTGAGCTCAGAAAAGAGATGAGTGGTGTGGGTCATACAAAGCATAGGGTTTTATATTCCAAGTCAAGAAGTTTGTACTTTATTTAATAGGTAATGAGAGCATCTGAAAGTTCTGAGAGGAGGGAATACATGTGATTAGAGCAAAGATATTATCTAGAAATTAGGTAAAGGATTCAAAGTGAAGAAATTAGAGGCAGGATGACCAATTTGGAAGCTTTGGGTGAAAGCTGATTGACTGTTGTGTGATTGGAGAGAAGGGAATAAGTGGAAGAGATATTTTAGCTGTAGGAATTTTTAAGAAAATGAAAGTTCTTATTAAAATTCCTAGTTCTCTTAATCTGCATGAATAATTGCTTCTTTTCTCCATTAAAAATCAGATAAGTATTAAGACTCAACAATAATCTTAATACTTAATACACAAAGATTTGCGCTCCAGTCTCATTGTTGTTATTCTGTTGATTTTCAGTTATTTCCAAATCTTCATAATGACAGTACTGGAGTGGTTTGCCGAGACAAATAGGATTAAATGACTTGCCCAGAATGACAAAGAACAAATTTGAATTCAGGTCTTCCTGATAGTTCTAGTTTTGAGTCAAGATATGTTCACTAATACCATTTTCTTGCTCTCTGCAATGCCTGAAATTTCCCTTCTGCACATTATAGAAAATCTGTATCATCTCCCTCCTTCAATGGAAGGGGGAGACATGAGAAAATAGAATGGGGGTTGCCTTGATTTAGGTAACACAGTTTACACTGAACTTTTCCCTTTGAAAAAACACAAAGTGTTTTTTACACATACCTGGAGTTGTGTTTCATCCTGCAATATATACAAGAACTCAGAGTAATTAAATGACTTGCCTGAGGTCATAATTTATGGCAGAACTGGGTTTAGGATCCAGGTGTCCTATCTCCCAACCCAGAATTGTTTCCAGTAGGCCACCCATCTCATTGGATAAAAGAAATATGTTTTGGTGCCTCCTTCTCTGTAACCTGCATACTTATCGGTAACAATAATTTAATGCACATATTTTGAAGCCTTAGTAACTTAAAAGAAGAATGCATATGAGAAGACAACTCCTTCTTCCTTCATTTGCAAAAATTGGGGAGCATGAGTGCATAATAATACTCTTCAACTTCTTTGTTTCTCCATTTTTTAAGATCTTCCCCTGCTTCTTTCTTCATACTTTTTTATAACAGATAACTCCAAGAGGAAATACAGGAAAGCATATATTGGAAAATATCAATAAAAATTTTTAAGTAGAGGTAGATCACAAATTATGGATAAAACACCTGCATATGTGAATTGGGGCAGGAAAGAGTTCTTTTTCTCCACCCACTACTGAAATGCTATAGCCACATGTGAATACTGTTTAAATATCTTATACATCCCTCTGTCCTATCTTCTTCACACTTTCTTTGCTTTCTAAAACTTCCCAGTTCCCTTCAGGGTCAACCCATTTCCCTGCTGCCCTCCCTCACCCCATCTCTCTCTCTCATAGGATGATAGCAGCCTCTTTGTCTCCACTGTGGTTTCTAACCTAATAGGATGTGAGTATGAAAATATAAATGTACGTAGCCTGCAGGTGTAAATTTGGATTGGAAACTCATGAATGCAGATCAGATGTGGATAAGCAAAAATAAACAGACACAGTTCTGGTTGTTACCATGTGTTTGTTTGACTAACCTTGTAACAGTAATTGGAGACTGAATAATTACCCCCAGTTCAAATCCCATTTCCTCCATAAAACATTCTTTAGGACAACTTTATCCACAGTGTTCTCCTCTTCTTCTGAACCTTGGTGGCATTAAACTTTATACGCCACTCACCTGTCATAAAGCATATACAATATTGTATTAGTAAATTTGTATCCCCTCCCCCCAAATAAATTTTTGGCTCCTCAGCAGCAGGGATCATATCTCATTTTCCTGACCTCTCCCTTTGAATTGAAGATTGTTGTTTGGGAGGTTTTTTTTTGGGGGGAAAGAAGGTTCTTTTATGTCTAGTGCCTAGTACAGTGCTTTGAGTATAACTGGTACTTAATAATAATGATTGAATTCAATTAGACAGAACTATTAAGTGTCCTGCATATACCAAAAAAGATACTCTATCAACATCACTTAATTTATTATAAGACCCCCAGAGAAGAAAAAGTATAAAATTTGGAATTAACTGGGACAGAATTTCATCTGCTCCACCCAAGGTCAAGGGACAGTAGTCTCTGGCTCAGAGCAAGGCTGTTTTATCCACGTTCCCTCAAGACTGGGTTTCTATCATCTGCTCTCAGGGGTGGGTGGTCCTAGAGGAACAGTGTTCTTGTGTGGTCCACTGGCATGTCACTAGTCTGTGATGAGCCTTGGCTCACAGACTCTTATTAGAGCAAAGTGATCCTAGACCCCACCACTAATATTAATAACGGTGAGTAGAAGAGTGGAGTCAAATTACTGGTGACAGCATCCTTGGAAGAAAAGGTTAAAAGCCACACAATTCCACCTATGCAATCAAAGGAGGAATACACTTTACCATAAGGGGACAGATACTATAGAAATGACCTAAAATAGTTATAGACTTAATTCTTTTCCTTTCTTAACAAAGATTTTACCTTTTGTTTTTTTAAGGAAGAAAGTCTTTTCTTGGAAACTCAAAATACCACCTACTGTGTCAGACTGCCATGAAGCATTCCTATCTAGAGATAGGGGTAGGAATTGACCTTGTGATTTCATTGGTGCATGATGTTCCTGATGAAGGACAATACAGGTCAGCCTCTTCTCTGCAACTTAGACTTTTAGAGAATGGCCTTGAGCTTTGAAAAGTTAAATGAATTGCCCATATATATTCTGTATATATCTGCAGAAGGCTTTGAACTCAGATCTTCCTACTCAATATCAAATGCCCTGGCACTTTAGTTGCAGAAGCTAACACAAACTGGACCTCACATATTGCCCTCAATCCTCTATAAGTCTATAAATTTCTTTTTTTTTTATTTCCAATAGTATTTTATTTTTCAAATATATGTAAAGATAGTTTTCAACACTCATTTTTTATAAGACTTTGTATTCCAAATTTTTCTCCCTTCCCCAAGACAACAAGCAATCTGATATATGCTAAATATATACAAATATTTTAAACGTATTTCCATATTTGTCATGCAGTATAAGAAAAATCAAATCTGTTAATTTAAAATATGTGACCGACTCAAACGTTCCTTCTGTGTACTTTTATGATGTTCTTCAAAATCCCAAGAGATTAGTGGATTCTAAAGAATTCAAGATATATCCAAAAAAGACAGCAGCTTGTTTTTTCCTTGCTTGTTTGATATAAATATGAATAATTGTCCTTTAATTTTTTCAGAGAAAAAGAGTGAAGCCAAATGACCTGAAACCCATAGCTCTGATCAGTCAAAGGAAAAGGAAGCTGGTGAAAGAGGGGTTTACTGAAAAATCAATCAGGCTCTATGAAAGTTCATTATGATTGGCAGAAGAAAAATGAAAATGAAAGCTACTTGAGCACAAAAAAAGAGAAGATTTTAATTCATTAGTCTTGAGAGAGCATTTTTATGGGCTGTAATATTACATCACAATACTGCATTAAGACCTTGTTCTGACTCTATTTTCTATTCTTTTAAAAATTTGATTAATTTATTTTTGTTTCATTTTTAAGTTACAAATTGTCTCCCTTCCCTTCTCCCCACTGTGTACTAGAGAAGGCCACCATTTGATACAGATATGCAAATATATGGATATATATTTATACATATATAATACACACATTATATATAAACATATTTGTAATATATATGATATATAAAACTGTAGTATACTTCCAGTTATCAGTTTTGTTTTTTTTTTCTGGAGATGGATAGCATTTTTCTTCATAGGTCCATTGTGGCTATTTTGAGTATTTATAATACTCAAAATAACTTGGTCATTTGAATTATTCTTTGAAAAATATTATATTTCTGTTATTGTAAACAACATTCTCTTGACTCTATTCACTCTTCATTATTTTTTGTAAGTTTTCCCATTTTTTAAAAAAGTTAAATTGTTCAGCATTTTTACAGCACAGTAGCATTTCATTACAATCACATCTAGTAATTTATTTAAACTGATTTATGTAACTGATAAGCATCCTCTCAAGCTCTATCTGATGCTGTTTCTAGAAGGCACAGTTCAATACAAAACAGGTCTATACAAAACTAACCTAGGGGGTTTAATCCCTAACACACTTCAAGGGCTTCTTTTATAAAGTGACTCTACTAAATAACCCTGATGAGCCATTGTACAGTTTCCTCTGCACAGAGCACCTTCTCCCAGACTTAATTTCTTAATGTTGAACCAAATACACCTCTTAAAGCCTGCTCTGAGGTCTCACTATGGATATACTATAAAATTTTTCAGGAGGTCTTAATTCAGCTTTAGGAGATGAGCCAGTGATTATAATGGGCAGAATTAAAAGCTGATGATCATCTGTATTATAGCAATAAGTAAGCTTTTCAGTTTTAAAAACCACAACCATATTATATTCTTAAATCTATTTGGCATTTAACAATTAAAATTCAAATGACCAGTCTTCAGGATGAAAAGGGAAACAATCATTTTCCTAAAAATGGCAACTTTGGACTTTGTAAATTCTAATTAAACTAATTAAAAAACAGATGAAAAACAAATCCAACACCAGAAACACCTGAATTTTTAAATAGAACATCTTTTTATCTCTGCCTCTGTTATTTCCTTCTTGAATTAGAAAAAAAAAAAAATCATTCTCCCAAGGAGAACTGGGCCACCAAACTGACAAAGCAGTTCACTGTCACATTTCTAATTATAGGTGTTCTAATCACATGAACAATCTGCTGAGAAGTACAAATTATGGGGAGGTAGGACATGATACTTGAGTAAAAGCACCCAGAGATAGTCCAGGACAAAAACACCAGAGATAATGCAGAGACAAAAACATCCAGAGTCATCAGACAAAAACATCCAGAGATAGTCCAGAGATAAAAACATCCAGAGATAGTCCAGAGATAAAGCAGGAAAAGGGTTTTATAAATTCAGGAAGTAAATACATAAATAAGTGGCCTTTAAATATATGAGGAAGAATTAGTCCCAGGGGATTTTCAGCTAGAAGGAATTTTTGTGTCCAGCTCCCTGCTTTTGTACTGCAGTTTAGAAAGGGAAAATGATTTGTCTAAGGTCAGAGAGGCAAAGTATCCAAACCAGTGGCTCTGAAAGCCAAGACCCTTTCCATTTAAGCAATTAAATAATCTTCAGGTATAAACCCCAAGAGAACAGCTCTTCAGAGAATGATGCTGCTTTTATGTGTCAGGCATTCAAGGCAGTCTTCTGGAGGTTCAGCAATGGATCTTTGATGCTGGCACTCTATGGATTTGTGTGTGTGTGTCTGTCTGTGTGTGTGTGTGTGTGTGTGTGTGTGTTTGTTTTTCCCTAAAAGATTAGAGAGCAAAACAGGAGAGTGTCCTATCGGTTGAGAACAGGCTTGGGGGAAATAGATTTCACTTGTAGATCTTAAAAGGAAGGGTAAGAAAAGAGCCCCCTTTCCTCTGCACTTAAAAAAAATATGCCTTTCCTGATGAAAGGAAGATATAGTCCAGCTCATTCATTGGTGTTTGTGAAGCATAATTTCTAATGACAATACAAAGTTCTACCTATTAACTCTGTGACTTTCGGTGAATCATTTAGCCCTTGTATATCTCAGTTCCTTTTTCCTGTAAAATGGGATGATAGGATCATAGATTGACCATAGAAATCACTTAGTGGATTCCCTTCATCCTTTGAATCCAGCATTCTTTCCAATACATCATGCTGAAAAAACCCCTAAAAACACTCCATGAATTTTAATTTTTATCATGATTATAATAAGCCTCATCATAACACACTTTGGTATATTCCCTGGATCAAATTATGCCTCAGTCTACTTCTTCTTCCACTCCATGGGACAACTATATACAGTAAAATCCAGATATAAAATGGTATATATGCCAAAAAGAGATGCTCTATAAATTACGTATTTTATACAATCCTGAATAAGCATTCATCGAGTACTTACTATATGCCAGGTACTTGTGCTAGGTATTTGGGAATACAAAGATGAAAAGGAAGAATGTGGGATTTGCTGGGATAACCCATTGCAGACAAAACAGATTCCTTAGTCAAGTGTTCATCAATAGGGAACATACATACAAAGTGCACTAACTCAGACTCACTGGGGATGGACAGTGGATTTCAGCCTTTCCTCGTGCCATGTTGCTGTATCCTCAGGGTTCCTCAGTGCCTGGTAATACTTCTCTTAGACTTTATTATTATGAATTATAGGTGGGACTGGGGTAAGGTTTGGAGAGTCTTACTTAGGATGGGAGAAGAGAAAGAGTATGTAAAAGACTACAGAAAAGAAAATTTAAGAGAATGATACTAACCTCAAGCAGAAACCACAGAGAGTTAATTACATGGCATGCATTCAGAAGACACAAAGACAAATTGGCATTTCTTTCAAAACATCTATTTTTTTTTTTTTAAAGAAAGTCTGGATAAATGCTTTCTCCTGGCTAACAAATAGGACACCCTCCCCTTTTCACTTGTAATTCATTTTCACAGCCTGAATCAGTAGCCATCATACAGTCAAATTGCACTAATTATGGGGAAGATTGGTAGAAATTATTATAATTGTTAATAACAATACTTTACATTTATACTTTTAGCCTTTCCAAAGCATCTTCTTAAAGAGTATTTCATTTGATTCTTACAACAGCCTTGTCTGACAGGCAGAATGAACCATTATTATCCTGTTTTACAGATGAGAAAACTGAGACACTATGTTGTTAAAACACTTGTTGAAGATCACGTAGCTAGTTTAATGACAAAGACAAAATCACGCCTTAGACCTCCGGAACACTTGTTCTCAACATGCAGCCTCCAATAAGCTAATCTTAGGAATGCAGCTCATTGATTGTGCCACAGCTTTACTCAGGAAATGTCCATGGCTATTTACATTCTCCTGAAAAAAGTAGAAATTCTTGATTCCAGCATTCAAGGCCTTTTGGAATTTGTCTCCAACTTACTTTTCCATTCTTTTCTTGTATCCTCCATAGATGTTATCTTTCAGACACTTTAGAGTGGATTCTCTCCTCCATTCTTATCGGCCTTTCCTTTTCCAGACTATTCTAATGCCATTCCTCAATCTGGAATGAATGCCTTATCACCACTTTATTTAAAAATCTCTCTTCAAGATTAAAGTCAAGTGCTACTTCTCCCAGGAGCCAGGCAAGAAACACTTCCTGTCTCACATCTTCATTCCCCCCTCCCTTTTTTTTTTAATCATAGGACTCTGCCTGGATCATTTCTTAGTGCTTGCCCCCTTCCCTTCTCATAATGGTTGCTTCTTTCCAGCTAATCATTAGATTATAAACTCCTTGAGAAAAGATTTTATATCTCTGTATTCCCAACTCCTTGTACATATTAGGTTTTTAATAAATATTTATTACATTAAATTGCATGACCTCCCAGAATTAGTGGAAAGTTTGAATCTGAATTTTCTTTAAAAGAAATTTATATTTGTTAGTTGCAAGTTAAGAAAACATCAGCAAGTTGAGGTCCTTGAAGACCCATCAAAATAAAAATAAATAAATTAAATTTATTTAGAAATAGAAATAAAATTAATCAATTAATTTAATTAGGTGAATGGGTTCTTTGTATCCAAAAAAAAATTTTTTTTTCTCTAAATATTGGTTAAGGAGCAGCTAGATGATACAGTGGATAGAGCACTGGGCTTGGAGTTAAAAGGACCTGAGTTCAAATTCGACCTCAGATACTCAACACTTAGTAGTTGTGTGACCTTGGATAAATCACTTAACCCCAATTGCCTTGTCAAAAAACAAACTAAATATGGGTTAAACTTGCCTCCTACAAATGAACAATAAACAAAGTTTTTTATCATATGCTGAACAAAGGCAAACTTTAGTCCAGAATGATTAATATTTCTGAAAGTGAGATTCAAACTGATAAAATTTATAATAATTTGAATTTGAATTTTAAATTTCATCTTATTTTCACTCCATTTGAGTCTGTAATCATGATTTGTGACCCTACTCCCCAAGACCACTTTCTACTTTAGGAATGGAAATGAGAACATTAGTAAAATCACGATTTTTGTGAAATCATATTGTCTATTTGGACAATTTCCTCTACCTCATATCTTACTGTCCAACTCCCTATTAATGATGACTATTCTAACCAGAAGTATAATTAGTCTTTATTCTATCTCTTATAAGAATTTGGGTTTCTTTCTTAGAGGTCAATGGGAAAAAAAAGTCATTGGGAATGCAAAGAGGCCACAAAGAACATAGAGGGAATTTTGTAAGATACCTAGGAGATTTTCTGAGATGCTTTCTACTGTGCCAGAGCAACAAAAGACAACTGAACCAACTGGGACCTGATTGTATCAGTACTGTGAGGGAATTTTTATTTTTATTTATATTTATGGGAAGCAGATAAGGGCAAGAGGGTGGTGTACATTGGACTGAAATGGCTTAAATGCATCTGATCAATCTATCAGATAAATTAATAGTATATGGTTGCTATATGGCAGAAACTGTGCAGAAACCCACTAAACGATACAAAGAAAAGGCAAAAATAGTTTTTGATCCCTAAGAAGCTCACATTCTAATGAGGGAGAAAAATATGTAAATAAGTCTATATAAGCAAGACACATATAGAATAGATGGAAGGAAATCTGAGAGAGGAAGGGACTGGCATCTGGGAAACAGCAGGAAAGGTCTCTAGCACCAGTTGGCTTTTGAGCTGAATCTTGAAGGAAATCAGGAATTCTAAGAGGGATGACAGAGAGCATTGTAGGCATGGAAGCTGGGTATAAAAGGCCTAGAGATTGGGAGACAGGACCTAGAGTGTCATGTTCAAGGAAAAGCAAGAGATCAGAATGGCTGGCTCAAGGAGAGTCAGTGAAGGAAAAAGACTGCTTCAGACTAAAAGGCACTGGGCAACTGTTCAGACCTGAGTCTCACTTCTCCACCATCCATAGATGTGGTGTATGTAGTCATTCAGAGTTGCTACAGAGCCCATAAATAGCATACAATAGAATTGGGATGGTACATGATGATGCAGTTTAGTGTCAGATAAAATCCAGTGTAGCACAGTTTAATCTGATTAAAACCAGATGAATTTATGCCTTACTTCCACCCCTAGAAAGGAATATATAATACAGAACATTGGTCATATGGGCCACCAAGCATACTACCTTACCTTTGTCTTTAACTAAATTTCATCCTGGTTGTTATTATAGTCTAGTCATTTGAAATGAATAACTATTGTTTTTAATACAAGGATTATAAGTAATCTTCTTCCACTACAGCTAATGCCCGTCTGACTGCTAATATGCCTGTTCTAAAGCTGTCATTAAAACATCACTAAAACATAGTTCTTCATCTTATATTATGGTTATTATGTACAAACTATGCTTACATGGAAGCTTTCACTTTAACAAGCTACCTGTCTTCTCTGACTGATGCATTGTTAACCCTAGTGATACAACCAACCTCACGATGTAGTTCAGGTATCCCACCAACCATCTCTTTCATCAGTATCTCCCTTTTCCAGAGCTTTGATTGATGTGATCATTCTTCACCTGAATCCATGATGACTTATTATAACTCCTGACCCCCATTGTTACGCTTCTCCTATATACAAAATCAGTCACAATAATACTATTTACTCTTACACATAAAACATTTACTTAATGAGAAAGCAAAAGTGGTAATCATTATATGGCAAAAGTAGGCATAACCACAATGTAAAAGGTCATCCATAAACAATACACATAGCATTCATGGGAAGAGAGCAGGTAAACACGTATGAAAACTTACTTAGGAAGCACATGAGTAGGGCAACTCATATCCTCAGGGTAACTCATGACTCTGGAGCAGATGTTACTGATCTCTCTTAGAGAGCAATTTAAACAATGTCACCTGCTCCTCTTCTGAGTCCCTCCAAACTCCTGCAAATGAAACTACTTCTTCACTATTCTTTTTTTAAGCTTTTTATTTTCAAAACATATGCAGGGATAATTTTTCAACATTGACCCTTGCATGGCCTTGTGTTTCATATTTTCTCTTCCTTCTCTCCACCCCCTCCCCTAGATGGCAAGCATTTCACTATTCTTAAAACAGTGTTAAGCACTGTTAGTAAAGGCTTTAAATCTATGTTCCTATAATGTATTCAACAAACATATTAAATAGTATTATGTGTAATGGCCTGAAATAGGAATTAGATCATATATGAAAGGAACAAGAACCATATGAAAACACAAATAACAAAACAGAATATGATAAGTGCTAGGAGATTTTTTTTTTTTTTAGTGAACTGGTATTCTTTCTATTATAGAATTTGCAGAGCAAATCAGGTCTCTTCTTTATGGGGCTATAAGGCATTTTCCTTATTAAGTCATAGAGGGCAATAAAGGTGGACTAAGGCAAGCCCTGAGGGGTTTGCTCCTTTCTCAAGTTGTAAATCACAATAAAACAATATATAATCTTTTTGAAGACACCTATTCAAGTAGCTAAGAATTCTGTTTTCTTTAATTAGCTCTCAAAAAACTAATGCCTCTTTCTTAAAGACCTCTCTCACCACCACTCACTCCTTTCCCTTTTCAATACAGAAGGCAATAGAAGACAAGTTCATAAAAGTTTTTTCTTTCTTCAGACTGTAGGTGTCACTAAAGAGCAATAAGCCCAAATGGGGATTTTGCTTTTCTCTAATTAATTTCCAGCGGTTCCCAATCTATGGGATTCTAACTACCTCCCTTAATCAATTTATCCTCAAGCAATTATTTTCATCTTCTGATTCTATTTTCTTTTCAAGGAGTTAACAGCAATTTCTACCATCAGCTTCTTTCTTTTCTATCTCTTTATCTTTTCATCTCCTTGTCTATTATTTTTCTAATCCTCAAATCAGTGCTTCTTACTGAGTAATAATGCATACCATGATCCAACAAGTCAACAATAATCTATTAAGAAGCACCTACTAAGTGCTAGGCTGTTTACATCAGGTGTACAAACAATAAAACCATTTTCCCACAGCTCCCCAAAAGTTCTCTGAAATACAATCTCTTAGCTATATATTACAAATTCTTGGAACAGTTATATATAAATGAACTTATAGACAACAGGGCCTTGAAATTAAACCCACTTTCAGTCATTACTTGTGACTGTGAGCTGCTTGGAAATAGATCTTCTCAGTTTATTTATCAAAAGTCTAGTCTTTCCTCAGGTCCTTAGAATTATCACAAACTGTTTATTTTTTCATAAGAATGTCCTTTTTCTGCCCCTTTGGCAAATAAAATGTCCACACAGAAAAGAGACAGGATTTTATATTAATAACACTTTGTTATGTTAATATTAGCACCTCAATTTTCTCATTGCTTATTCTCATTGGACTTAGCTGACCTTAAATGTTCCATGAATCTAGTAACTTTGCTTTCATGTTATGAAAGTTTAGTTTCTTCAAAAATGTTGTTTTGTAATCTTTAGAAGAGAAACCAATCACAAAACTCCAAAGTTCTAGCAATATTTTTCTTTAATTTGTTTGTTATTTTTAATATCAAAATCTCTGTGGGATTCATGGCTTTCTTAATTTTCAGTGGTAAAATCAGGCCATTTTACCTCACCTCAGCAATAGGGATGTATGGTTGTGTGTGCTGCCCTCTTCTGGAAGCCATGAGTCATATCACACCAGGTGCTAGAGCTGGGAGACAAAAGGAAGACAGCTTCCTTCTGTCCCACCTTGTCAGCCCACCATAGTTGGGGACACTGAATTGGTGTTGGAGCTGCATGGTGGAATGGATTCTGGAAACAGTTGGTCAATAAATTTTTATTAAGTGACTATTATGTGCTAGACACTGTCCTAAGAGCTTTAGCCAATAATAGTCAATAGCATTTATTAATCACTTACTATATACCAGGCACTGTGCTAAAAGAGGCAAAAAAAAAAAAAAAAAAAAAAAAAAAAATCAGTCCCTGCCCCCAATAAACTCATAATCTAATGAATCAGAATATCTGGCTCTGATACTCTCTGGGCAATCTTCAACGAAGCCCTTCACCTCCATGAACATCTTAGTGTCTCATCTGTAAAATGACAGCGTTGGAGAAGAAGATTTTAAAGATAAAGCCTAGTTTTAGATCTAGAAACATGCTATCCTGGATATTCTCCCTTCCTCTTCATTCATGGATAGTGATTGTGGAGCCTGCTGCTTCTGTAACATTGGCTCCACAATCTAACCTGAAAAGCAAGGAAAAGAGATCATGTCTTCAAATATTTGTATGGTTGTCATGTGGAAGAGAGATTTTATATATATATATATATATATATATATATATTTGTGGGTTTATGTATGTATATACACATAAGTAGATAAAATATAAAGGATAGGTAGGTCGAAAGATGATAGAAGAAAGAAAGAAAGAAAGGGAAAGGAAGAGAGAGAAAAAGAGAAAGAAAGAACAAAAGAAAGAAAGAAAGAAAAAAAAAGAAAGAAAGGGAAAGGGAAAGAGAAAGAAAGAACAAAAGAAAGAAAGAGAGAAAGAAAGGAGAAAGAAAGAAAAGCTAAGATGGATGGTTAGACAAGTAGGTAGATAGATAGATATTATATAGACTTGTTCTGTTGGACCCCAGAGGACAGAATAAGGACCAGAGTTCAATATCAGAAGAAAATTTTCCTAACATTAAAACTGTACAAAGATTTAAAAAAAAAAAAAAAAAAAAAAAAAGGCTGTTTTGATAGGAAGTGAGTTTCCCATCACCAGAGCAGAGACTGGTTTATTATTTGCTGGAGATTTTGACATTTGTAGTTCCTTTCCACTCTAAGAAGATATAATCCATTCATTTTCAGTTTTCTCAGGAAGATAGCCTAGGGATCATTAAGGATACCCAAGTATGCTTGCCTCATAGGACTATGATAAAGAAAGCACTCTGTAAATGTTAAAATACTATGAAAGTTTTACTTTTTAATTCATTTGCTTATTCATTCAACATTCAGATATTGGTTTTTTTCCCTTCTGAGGAAATTGCGGTTAAGTAAATTGCCCAGAGTCACACAGTCAGGACGTGTTAAGTGTCTGAGATAAATTTGAACTCAGATCCTCCAGACTTCAGGGCTGATGCTCTATTCACTGCGCCACCTAGCTGCCCTTAACATTTAGATATTGTTTAGATAGCTAGATCTATAGTGTAGTGACTAGAGTGCTGGACTTGCAGTCAAGAAGTGAGTTCAAATCATACTTCAGACACATACTAACTGTATGATTCTGGGCAAATTACCTTTCTTTTTGTACCTCAGTTTCTTTATACAAGGTTACTCTAAGATCCCTTCCAGCTTTATGTTCTTATGGTGACAAACATTTATTAAATATTCTTTGTATGTAATAGTATGGTCTAGGAATTAGAGAACATTCAAAAATAAATGACTAATATTAGTCCTTGCTCTCATGGAAACAAATGTCATATGCAAATAAAAATAAACACAAGTTAGAATACAAATGCTTTGAGATCAGATGAGTGAAAGAATCTAAAAAAGAGGAAAATTAAATGAGTGAAGACTTTTTTGTGGCTCATCATAAGGAAACATCTTTATTTTTTTTAAAGTGAAATGTGTAAATAGATGGGAAGATAGAGTTTCTCCCCTATTTTTGCATCTTCTGTATATGATTACACAAGGCCTTTTCAAAGAACTAATTAAAAAAGTAGAACAAATGGAATAAACTGAGATGAAATTGAACCTTTCCCCCCCAAAATTAGAAAAGATGTGAATGATGTTGAGAGGAAAAGTTTGGGAGGAAAGAATGCAGTATTCTATCCTGTGGCAGTGATCAGGAACAATTATTTTCTTCTTTCCTCTTCTCTGTAGGTACATGCATAACATGATTGGAAGGTGGAAGTTGGGGAGAGAAACATTTGGAGAAAGAAAAGAAAATTTTATAAAAGGATGGAATTCCTTTTTTTCATTCCCTGGATTAGTGATTGCCTTTGATACAATAATGTATTTTAATCTGAAGAGACAGAGGAACCACAATGGGTCCGATAGTGCTTTATTCTAGTTTTATTCTAGACTCAGGGTACCAAAACAAGGACATAAGTGTAGCCTAGTTTATTTGGGGAAGGAAGGAGAAAGGATACTGTCCAAGATAGATACTGTCCAGAAATAAAGACTATACAATTGGTAAGACAATTTTTGTTCTCTGTCTCTTAGGAGCTACAGAATGGCAAATTTGGTAAAGTATAGCAATGGTTCTTCAGATGCTTTATACTCTTAAAAATTTCTAAGGATCTCCAAGAGCTTTTTGTTTATTTGTTTATTTATTCTAATATTTACCATATTAGAAGTTTAAACTGACAATTTTAAAAAAATATATAATATTTATTTTAAAACAATAATCAACCCATTACATGTTAATATAACATTTTGATGAAAAAAAATCTACATTTTCCAAAACAAAAAAATAATAAAAAGAGTGTCCTTCCTTTATAGATTTTTGCAAATCTCTTTCATGTCTGGCTTCATAGAACACAGCTGGATTCTCATATCTGTTTCTATATTCAAAATAGTCTAATTTGGTTGATGTAAATGAAGCAAATACAGAGTCAAGCAGAAATATAGTTGGAAAAGGGAGGAATATTTTAATGGACAAATCATATCATTACTATTAAAAGTTTTGATATTTGAACCTCCTGAAAGAGTCTCAGGAACTTATAGGTGTGCTTGGACCACACTTTAAGAACTGCTGAAAGGTAAGGAATTACCTTTAGGGGTAATCCTAGGGGTTCCAAGAGGTAAGATGAACCCTGAAAAAAAGATGATGCAATATAAGAAGTACAGTTATCCTTTCCACAATTCAGGGGATTCAGGGTGCAATGTCCCCTTGACCTGGAAAAATCTATGTAAAATTTTTGAGGTCTTCCTTTGTGATAGAGAAGTCTGATTTTTTTTCTTTTTCTTTTATAGAGTGTTTCAAATACTTTCTTGTAAAATGGTGAAGCATTTAGTCATAGGCTCTGTATCATCTGTGGACCTTCATGTGTCATCTGTACAAAAGTCCCCCTGAATTCCCTTTTAATTTCTTCTGCTGATCCATGATCTACCAAAATTGATGAAAGTCACAATGTGGAAGGAATAACTTTATATCCAGCATCAAAAAGAATGTGTCTCTCTGCAGACTTCATGATACCTTCTCTTTTTCCTTTACAAGAGCTTGTTTCTTCTGATCTCTTGTCCTAAAATAGAACATATCTCTCCTTTCTAACGATTATAGGACCTTATAAAAGGTGGCAAAGACAGGAATATATAAGAGAATTAGAAATCATTCTCATGTGGAAGACATTTTTAGTTCTTAGAATTTCTATGGAGTTTCTTAAATTTTTGTTTTCATTGAAGACTAAATTTTCTCAGTTTTCCTCATGTGATATTCAACCATAAGAGAATAGGAGTGGGGCATGATTAACTAGAAAGAACAAGGGAGACAACTTAAACCCATTCTTAACAAAAATAACAAAAATAAATAAACAATCATTTATTAAGAGGGAAAGCATTTCAGATGTGAAGAACAGAAATGCAGAGAGATATGAAATGGTGTGTGATGTGTGGAAAAACAGCAAGTAAGCAGGTGTCATTGTATTGTAAAGTATTGAGGGACTGGGGTATAAGAAGACAGATAAGATTAAAAGGAGCCAGATTATGGAAAGCTTTCAATGTCAATAGAGGGATTTATTATTTTATCCTGGAGGTAACAATAAGATTCCACTTTCTTAAGTAAGAGTGATAGAATGACATGGGCAGTCAAATCTACACTTTAGGAAAATCACTTTGAGAGCTGATTGGAAAATGGGTGATAGAGATCAAAGACTTTGAAACAAAAAGATTTTGTAACAGTCCAGCTGTGAAGTGATGACTTGAAGGAAAATCAAAATATTTTTCTGTATTTTAAGACACGCATTAATTATATTATTCATATCAACTTGTCAGGATCACTTGCTGTGATATTGATATTGGGCAAGTTATTTATCCTCAATTAAAGCCTCAGTTTTCTCATCTGTAATGCTGAAGAACTAGCTAAATTCTGAAATTCCTTCTAGCTCTAAGCCTTTATTATTTTCTCTAATTCTGAGCTTCTTGGTTTCTAGTCCTTTCTTTCATAAGGCAAAAGCAGAAAGAGAAGTAATAGCTTTTTAAGACATCTCTATGCTACTTTAGGGCAGCAAGGTGGATCAGTGAAGAGAGCATTGGGCTTGGAATCAAAAAGAGTCATCAGTCATCCTTATGAATTCAAATCTTGCTTACACACTTAGTAGTTATGTGGCCCTGGGCAAGTCACTTAACCCGTTTGCCTCAGTTTCTTTATCTATAAAATGAGCCGTAGAAGGAAATGGCAAACCTTTTCAGTATCTTTGCCAAGAAAATCCCAAAAGGGGTCATGAAGAGTTGGATATGACTGAAATGACTCAACAACAAGTAGCTACATTTTACGAATCCCAATATTATCATCAAGAAGCATTTACTAAACATTTACTATATTCCAGGTACTGTGCTAAGCCCTCAGAATTCATAGAAGGAAAGATAACCTTCCACTTTACTTTTTAAGTTCTTTCCTTTTCCAATTAGTTATGATCTTGTTCAACTTGAGGGCTTGTTCACTTTTATAAAGTTTTTTGCTCTTAGCAAGCCTCAAATTCACAAACTGTCAGTTAAAGTGGCCACATCCCTTTATATAATTCAACAAATATTCATTAAGTTCCTATTCATAGGCAAGGCATTGTTCCCCAGAAATTGGATTCAAAAGATAGAAATAAAAACACAGAACAAAACACTTCAAAAAAAAATTAGGTTGGGTTTTAATCGATTAAATCATGTGTGGTTTTGAGCAAATTATAGTGAGAATTCATTGTATTATGAATTTCAAACTATAGATATCACATGTGTAGGAGAAAATTTCCCCACAATGATCTACTGGCCAAACCCTAAACTCTATGTTTGCCAAAATTTGCTTTTGTTTCTTTTTTATCCACTTTGAATGATCACTTTCCTTCTTCCTTTCTGCAGTATAAACTTATACTATTCTTAAATAGGCCTGCTGTCTCTTTCTTCTGTGAAGATATCAATTTAACAAATTAAAGGAAGTTAGCTGTACAAAATTTTTAAATCTGTCCCAGGAAAATTTGAATTTCAAAAGGACCACAAAGGTGGGGTTAATGCTTAACACAAAAGGAATGGCTCTCTACCAGTAAAATTTCATTCAACAAATAGTTCTTTTACATATTTCCAACAGGAAAATATTTTTGAACAGTTGGGGCCTTTATGGGACTGTTCAAATAATATCACACGAACCATCACTTACCACTCTATTTGCTAATCTATAATATATAATTTACCTATCTATAATATATATATATACATAATCTATAGCTATAATCTGTATAATGTATCACCTAGTCTAGTAAAGGGAGATAAAAAGAAACCTGAGACACAAGCTACATACACTTTGAGCATTATAACCCAGTTTCATAAATATATATGTATATATACATATATATGTATATATCTACACACAAACACAGTTGAAAAAAATCACTATGAAACACAGTAGCAAGAGATAAATCCCAAATGAAAGGTATAGACTAGCGGTAGCAGATAAAAATTTGACCATTAAACTTAAATAAGAATTTTTGAGGGTCAGATATTGACTTAGTTATAAATATAAATGTTACCTATTTTTGTTTATTTCTTTAAACTTTTTCAAATATATTTTAATCTGGTTCAGCCACACTTCAGAGTGTTGGGAAGGCCAATGAGTGAGATGTTTGAAAATTCTGATGTGGACAAAACAGGGTTAGAGATGTTCATGGGAAGGAGAGGTCTCTTCAGTGGGAAGAAAAGTTCTAATGATCTCAGAATGGGCTAATGAAGAGGGAAAAATAAGATGCAAATTAGTCCCTTAAGAAAGGTTGTGAGGGAGGGAAGATATAAAAGCTGCTAGACTGACAAAGGCCTGAAGGCAGTGAGCAGAAGGTCTGTTCTGCAAATAGATCAATTTGAGCAGAGCTAAGAGTTCATGGTTAAGTGAAGTAAGGCTGGAAACATGAGTTGAGTTCATACTGTAAAGAATCTTGAATACTAAACTGAGGAATCTGAACAGTATTCTGCTAGAAAGGGAATGCAAAAGGGTTTGTTTGTTTTTTTAAAGTTTGTCTTTTGTTGCATTTGTTGTTGTTTTTTAAGACAGTAAGATGATAATAGCAAAGATTTAACAATCTGGCAGTGTTCTGCCAGATAGATTGAAGGGGAAAAAAAGGCCAGTTAGGATTCTATTGTCATAGGTTCTAGGGTTTCAATAAAAGGGAATATAATGGAAAGGGGGATATGTTATAAAGCAGGAGTTTTAAATCTGGAGTCCATGAACTTTTTTAAAAATATGTTTAATAGCTATATTTCAACAGAGTTGATTTCTTTGAAAGCCTATATATTTTATTTTATACATTTAACATTTTTATGTTAAAGGATGTACAAGCATCACCATTCTGCTAAAAGAAACACACACAATATATTAATAAACCCTGGATTAAAGATATTTTTTAAAAAAAGAATAAAATGAGAGAACCTAATGATTGAAAGAATATTAGAAGTAAGTCAGGGTGGGGATGGAGATGGGATAGACTTATACATGACTGAGATCTTGAGCTTGGATGCCTGGAATAATGGTGATTTCATTAACAGAAATGGAGGCTTTAGTGAGCCATGAGGTGTGGGGGAGAAACTGAATAAATTTGGCTTCAGAAATAATGATTTTGAAATGTGGAGGGTTTATACATTAGTATTTCCAGGTATAGATATAATAGAAGGGTGATAGAAAAATTTAAGACAGTAGAAGTGTTGGCTTCAACATTTCATCAGTATGGTATGTTTAGTACAGATCATAGCTTCTCTACCTAGTGGATGGTAACAACAGCAAATGTTGTTGCCAGAAAACCTATATATTGATGACCCTCTTACACTGAACTTCAGAAAAGAGTCCATTACTAAAGCTATATTTGATGCTTTGCTGTCTTGAATGGACTTCTCAGAGCTTGAATTTTACTAGCATAGATGACAAAAAGCCAGAATCAGCTTTATGTAATATCAAATACCAGACTTTGAGGGAGAAGGCAGAAGAAAATATCTAGCAATCAGTCAGATGTGAGGAACTAGACTTTGAAAGAAAATGGAGTAGAAGACGTAAATGTGGTTGACATTTACATAGACATAAAGCTATGGAAATGGATGTAATCTCCAAGGGAGAGAATATTAAGAGAGAACAGAAAGCAAAGGACAATACCTTGTGGTACAATAGCATTTGGAAAGTGGGAAGAAATTAGGGAAGAGAAAAAAAGTAGTAATTAGAGGTATGGAAAGAAAGATAGGATGGTGAATGGTTGTGGAAGTCAAAGGAGGACAGGGACCAAAGGGATACCAAGGAAGATAAAACATGAAAAAAAAAAAAAAAAAAAGGCCAATGAATAATGTGGCCATTCCTGATTGCCTATAGTATTTGTTTTTGGCGTGTAGTTCTTTTGTTCAGCTCTTGATTATTGATTGTATTTTATTTGTCAATATTTGTTTTGTGTGTAAATCATGTTCAAAACAAGACCTTAAACTTCTTCAAATTAGAAACCATTTTAACTAACTTAGCATTTCTTCAATGCTGGATAGTATTCAATGAAAAACAATGAAATTCATCTTGAATTTAATTGCCATTCCTTTAATTAAAAGAATGAATTAATTTTAAAAAGTGGTGCTTATTATACCAGATGCTCTGTAAAGAAAGTTCCCTCAAGGAACTTACATTTTAATAAAGACAAAACATTTCTGTAGCGCTGGTAAAGGAAAGGAATTTTGACTTAAGGAATCATAGAGAGGGTGATGATATATAGAACAATCAGCTAACACATGTCCTTTCCAGAAGTGATAGTTTTATTGATTTGATTACTATTTTCAGAATAAATGGTGGAAAGCAGTGATGGAGCACAGTTTGCTGACTAAGAGGGTTTGCCCAAGGTGGCAAGGAGATGGCAAAATGACCTGGCTGGGATTGAATAATAAGGTCAAATTTGTTCTGATGTCTAGAGCCAGCTAGTACAGTGGGCTAGTTTGAACCCACTCAAATACCAATTAACTAAGCTAGCTCCTAGTGAATACAAGATCTCCAAAGATGAATGCATTAACTTCCTTAAAGAATGGGGCTATTTGATATAGTAGAAAGGGCTTTGAAATCAAGAGACCTGGGTTTGAGATCCAGGCACTGACACTAATGAGTTGTTTATATCATTCCTTTAGCAAGCTATTTCCCTTTGCTGGACCTCAATTTTCTCATCTGTAAAACAAGGGGCAGTGAACTAGACCATTTCTAAGGCTCCATCATTCTATTCTGAACTTGCTTCTGTTTTAAATTTTATTAAGTTTCAACCAAAATCCATCTTGGGAAATGTCTTGACCACAGAGAGTAGAATTTAATGTGAAGCAGCTGAATGGGAATGAAAATGGAAGGCATGGAACCAAAAAGAAAATGAATAAAATAAGAATCGAATTAAAAAAGAACTCAGACAACATCTGACTGTGTGGGCTCCATCTGGGTGTGTAGATGTGAGGTAGAGTCTGTGCAGCTCTCTTTTTCCCAGCTTCAGGAAATCATGAGAACTAACAAGCTAACTTCAACGCAGTCAAGATGTCAGCTATCTGAGCTAAAAGGAGAGAACCCATCTCCTCTTTATTTTTCTTTTATAGTAAGTGTTGAAGTTTATTTTAGGTCTGAATAAAATTAAGGACATGCTGTAGTTAAGTACAACAGGTACAAGTTCAATGACCTGAAACCAGTGTTTGTTGTGGCTAGCAATGATTGGGTTTAAAGCAAGAAGCAGTGGATTTGGAAGTCACTGACCTCAAATCTAATATCAGTTCTATCACTTGCTATCTGAGTGATTCTGGAAAAGTTTCCTGGTCTCATTTTTCTCAATTTGAAGAATAAGCACTTTGAATTAAATGAACTTAAATATCCTTTCCAACTCTGAATGAACATTAGCCATAAAGGGATTGCTATAGTAGAGCAAACTGTAATAATGAAAGTTTACAATAATAATTCAGCATTCACAAAGAGATAAAATTATATTTAACCTACTTTTATTAAAGAGGCAAGGAAGTCCTTACTAAAATTTTTTTTTAAGTTTTGGATTTAAGGAATTTCAGTTACATGGAAAACTTCCTTAAGTGTAACATAAATAAGATAATAATCTTATTGGTCAATTAAAAAACTTTCCAAAATATATCAGAACCCTACCTTTTATAAGGCTGATTCTTAGGGACAGGGATCAGGACTGGACCTATGATGGTGAGAGTTTCTGGGGAGGAACTTTTTCTAGTAATATATCTTCTCTGCAACTCAGAGTCTTAGAGAGCTGCCTAAAATATGCCGAAAGTCAATATTTGCCTAAGGTCACATAGCCTGTATATATCGCAGGATATAGTTGAATATAATTCTTTCTGGCTCCAAAGCTAATTCTATATCCATTATGCCATAGTAAATAAGGAAGACTCATCTTCATAAGTTCAAATCTGACCTTAGACACTAGTTATGTGACCCTGGACAACTTAATCCTGCTTGCCTTAGTTTCCTTATCCATAAAACAAGCTGGAAAAGAAAATGGCATACTCCAATATCTTTGCCAAGAAAATAAACAACAAGAAAACAACAAACATCATGAAAACTAGAATTAATAATTGATATTTGCATAAGTAGGTTATGTGTATAAGATTAGATACAGTAAACACCATATAATAATGGCAATGATGTCAGATAATATTTGCATGGTATTTTATTGTTTATAAAGTGCTTTCATCACAACAACACCAGTTGTACCTGAATGTAACATATCCTTAATTTTGTCCCATCTGTCTTGTTTGTGAAAGAGAAATAAAGAGGAGATTGGTTCTCTCCTTTAATCAATCAATCAATCTATCTATCTATCAATCTATTATTCTATATATACTTCTATTTATCAGTTATTTCCCTGGATGCAGATAGTGCCTTCCTCCATATGTCCTTTATAGTTAATTTTGGTATTTAAAATATCCAGAATGACTTATTTGCTCAAAGTCATTCTTAAAACAATTTTGCAGTTACTCTACACAATATTCTCTTGGTTCTGTTCCTTTCGCTTTTCATCATTTCATGCAAATCTTTCCATATTTTTCTAAGATCGGTGAGCTCATCATTTCTTAGAGCATAGTAGTATTTCATCACAATCATATACTACTACTTGTTCAGCCATTCCCCATTCTTTTTATAATTAAGCACATTAAAAATCCATAGGATAGTTATTAGCAAATATGCCCTACAAAGAATTCCTCCAAAAAACAAACCAAACCCTACATTTTTTTTCCTTATTATACTTTTCACCTCTTATAAATCTCCCCTAGATGCTACTCTATTTTAGGTTATCTCACTCTCATTTCAAATACCCTCCATTCCTATCCTTGGTAATTAATAGAATAATTTAAAAAAAAATTAGGTTTCTAGGCACTACTATGAAATATTTTTCTGAGTTACTGAAATGCCAGAAATCTGCTTTGTCAAATTGAAGTAATCAACTGTTATCTTGCTGAAGCTGCTCATCAAAGAGACAATGTTCTAGGAATCTCAGACCAAGAATTTTTTACTCAGAATTCATCCCCATCTCTAGTATTAACGGCTTGACCTTGCACTAACCTTTAGCTCACAGGTCACTGAGCATGTGTGGGCTTAGGATGTATCTAGGTATACAGCTTTGTCCCTCTGTCAGTTCTTTTCACAAAGTACACAACACTTTTAATGAATGAAAATCCTTATGACTTGTGTTATCTTATGATTTTTAAAAATGCAATTCTTGTTCTCACAGAGAATCAAAAAAAGAATGGGAGGAAAGAAATGCAAGGGAGAGGGGTATATCCAGTTCTTGATCTAGCCAGCTAACTAAAACACACTTGTTGAAAAGTGAGCTTGAGTTAACTAAAATACTGGCATCTTAAGTATGATTAAAAATGCAAGAGCTGAGGACATTAAGTTCAACCTTCTTTAAAATGTTAAAAGTATTGATTTCTATTGAACTTTGAACAAAAGCAAAGTGCAATCATTAGCAATGGTTCAAATGACACAAGAGACTAGAATTTAAATCCATTTATTTATAAAAATATATAAAGTATAACCCAAAATTAAATGTTACTAATGTCATAAAGAAAATCTCACAGTTTTTAAACTCAAAATCTATGAACTTCTCCAAGACAAAGTGAAGGAAAAAAATTCACAATAAACTTGCATCACATCCTATCTCACAAAGTATCACATAATTGAATTCTGACGTAATCCACAGCAGTTGAGTCAAGTGATTCAACACGAGTGACAGCCACATAAAGAGCAGCACAAAAAAGACAAAAGAATTTGTTGGTGAGGCCGTTACTGGGAGTCTTGTATACACAAAGGCATAGGATCAGACCCTAAAGAGTTGGCAAACATTCCACCGTGTCATTGGCATGTCAGCTGACTTAAAATAATTCAGTCTATTTCCTTTGAGTAAATGAGAATACAACTATATGTTATACCTTATATGTAGAAATCTGTCCATTTGCAGACAAGTATCCCTATTTGTAAACAGCCAAATGGACAAAGAATGATTTAAGGTTAATCCAAAATAAGTAAAATAATAGACACTTGGGTAGAGAGGAAGGTTTTTAGCAGTACTACCAACAAGTTACTTGTGATTTAAGGTAAACAAAAATGTAGTTATAAGACACATAAGCCCTAAGGACTTTAAAGGTTTAATACCATGGAAAGGTAGAAAATAGTTAAAATGGGGTCAAGAAGAGTCTGTCTTGTCACACACTACTAGACACCTCTCTTCAAGTTTACAATGAACTTTTAATGGCTATTCTTTTGGTGCTGTCATTTAGCAAGTTCTAAATACACAAAAGCTTCCATCACTTAACCAGGGTATGCTAATAAGTGTATAAATAATCAACTCTTTTCTTTCCCCTTGAAGTATATAGGACATATTTTAAATTTCAATATGTATTATTAACATTTTCTCTCTTGTATTTAAAAAAAAGACAATAAATCAAGACAATATTTATCATTTGCTGATTTCTGGAGTGTATATACTGACATTGAAAATTTTGTGAAATGATATGAGCCAGCTCCAGCACATCTTTGCACTTCACCCATAATTCTACAATACATGCATTAGGCTAGCATAAGAGTCTGCCAAATGCCAAAACCTAGTTCTAGGAGAATTACATTATTCTGTTGATATACCCAATTTAGTAACTTTCAAAAAAGGGAATGGGGTTAGTCTGATATGGACCACTAAAAAAAATTATAAAATCATACTGACTTTGTAGGGTCACCATTTCTCTTTTCCAAAAGCTTTCAAACCATTCCTTAGATAGCACATTCAAAAATGTTGCCAGAAATAGACAAACCTAGTAATCTCAACTGTGTCTTTCATTTGAGATTACCTCTTCTCCATTAGAATATTAGCTCTTTGAGGGGAGGAATCATCATTTTGCCTTTCTTCGTATCTCCAGTGATTAGCACAAAGCTTTGCTCATTGTAGGCACTTTTTAACAGCTTATTGTTTGGATTGGTGAAAAACAAACTCAGATACAGGAGCTGGTTTCAGGCCTGCCTCCTTTGCCAACTAATTGGAGAATGATTTCCTTGCTCTTGGTCTCAAATTCTTTTATAAAATTAGAAAGTTTTACTCTAAAGTTCCTTATTAGCAATAAGTTCTGTGATTCTAATATTCGGTGAATAGTCTTGATGAGGAGTAAAAGAAGTAGAAATAGAAAAAGAAGTAGACATCAAATCAATCTATCAATAAGAATTCATTTAGTGCTTTCCATCAGTTGGCACTGAACTAAGGTGCTCATCTGAGTGAAGAGAAGGAGACCAATGGAAGAGATGCTGTGGACACTAAAATTTGGCAACTAACTCAATGTGGAGGTGAAGAAAAATATAAAATCAAGGATAACATCAATGTCTCTATCCTGGGTAACTGAAGAATGGAGGTAGTCTTGACAGTAAAGAGAAGGTTTAGAAGAAGAATCAGTTCCGGGGAAAGGAAAGGAGGTCTGCTTGGGATATGTTAATTTGTTGATGCCTATGGGACATCTAGTTCAAAATGAGAAGATGGTAGGTTTCTGTCAGATGGTATTTACCAGAGAACAGAGGCATGAATATTTGAGTTAACCTATCACAGAGATAGCCATTTTTAGGGAATAAGGAGATAAAATTATATTGCCCTCATTCCACAGCAAAGTAAATTATATCATTGAATTGCCCACAGAGCATAACATAACTGCCAAAACTGCAGTCGAGCATTCAATCACCTTTTATTGACCACTTTCCCTCTGCTTTCAGTTATTTTTTCTCTTTTGATCCAAAAGCCTCTGCCATTTTTAATATCCTGTTTTAGGTAGAATTTTGCTGCTTTCTCTTCTTTCTCTCTCTGGTTCTTCCATTACTATTTTTTTTGTTGTTTTTGTTTTAGAGAATTACTTCAAAAACCTTAGTCAATGACCGAGGGCATTGGAAACGTGGGGAAACGTTAAAGTATACATTTGGGGATGGGTGGATCTGTTAGGAGGAAGCACATTTTCCAAAGACTGGCTTCAATTTTGGTTGTTACAATAAAAAATCTTGAAATACAACAAAACAAAACAAAATGAAAAAAATCCCAAGGCACAGCAGAGACTTGACAAAACCCTGGGCATTCTCCCCCTTCCTTTTTTTCCAGAAACAATGAAAATGAGGACTGAACTCAAATTAGAATGACCTGGAGGCACATACACTGTGGAAACTGTCCTTTTTCCATCTGCTGCTCTGCCTGGTTTCAACTTTGCAGAACAAGATGTCCCTCCTAGATAGGATAAGCTCATTACTTCCAAACTGACCAGTGTGCTACTAATTGAAGAGGTGATTGACAACATCTCCTTTCTGACTGGATAGCTGGAGGGTGTAACATCAACTTCTTCCCCAAATGTTGGATATGACTGAAAAAATGGCTGAACAATAAGAAAAGCAGATGCAAAGTAGGAGATGAGAATTTGGATTGGAACTCATATCCTGACTCCAGTCCCAGCACTCAACAAACATGAATGTGTAAAAAGAATAATATATACTATTATAATATCATATTATCATAAGAAAAGAAAACAGTGTTACAAAAGAAATTGCAAACTTCTGTGTATACTTTGATTTTTTTTTTAAGTGCATGGTAAGTTTAGCATGATACTAACAAAAAATTCCTAGTTCCTCTTTGTCCCTTTGTGAACCATGGAGATGTATTGCTCTCACTTTTCCATTCTCTTTTCTTCCAGGAGAAAGAATATATGGATTTTTTTTCTTTTTAAACATAATCACTGACAGAAACACAAACTTATTGTACTCTTTTCAAGTTACAAATTTTCCTAGCCCTTCTATATACTGTCATCTAATTACCCATCTGCTGCTTTCAAGATGGTGGAAACTCCTTGTGCTGTTGCCTTCCCCTCTCCCCCTATGCCTTTTCTGCTTCCTTTAGATTATAAGCTCCTTGATGGCAGGGACAATTTTTAAATGCACCTTCAGTGCTCAGCACAGTGCCTGGTAAATAGCAGGCACTTAATAAATGTTTATTGGATTGAACTGGCTGTCTCTTCTGGTATAGTTCACACTCACTCTCCCACAAACCAAAAATCTGTTTGCTGGCTGCCTTTTCTCTTTTTCCAGAAGTGAAAACATTGTATTTTCCAACTGTATAGAACAAGGTTTATTTAGTTTACTTAGTCAGCCTATATCTTTATCCTGATTCTGTAAGTATTCTTGAAGGGTAGGTGTTGTATGTATACAGTTTCTTTTATGCACATAGTCACAAAGATGCATCAGATTGCCCATGGGGATAAAATGATGTTGTTCTAAATGACCTCTTTCTTACTGTCTCCTATGAATTTATGTCATTATTTCTTGGAATAAAAGAAGTTGTTTCCTTCTGAAATAGTCCAGCTTCCTCACTATGGGAAAAGGATAATGTCCATTACTTAGCTCTAATTATTCACTAGTCCTGCTTCTTCTTCTGTGGGAGGCTTCCTTCCAGCCACCAACATTCTAATAAAATGATAGGATTTATTTCCTTCTGGTTCTTTGGCGTTCCTTATTTTTTATATTGAAACATTTCTTCCATTCTTTCATGGATTATTTTTTTTCTTCCTAATAACTTGGAGAGAGAGGAAGCATTCTTTTATCAAACTATTTTCTTTTTTTATTATTATAAACTTAAAATCAACAAACATGAATAAATAAAAAGAATAGTATATAACATTATAACATCATATAATCATAAGAGCTAAAAACATTGTTACAAATGAAATTGCAAACTTCTCTTTATCCTTTGATTGTTTTAAGTGCATGATAAATTTAGCATGATAGTAACAAATTTCCTAGCTCCTCTTTGTCTCTTGTGAACCATGGGGATGTATTGCTCTCACTTTTTTATTCTCTTTTCTTCCAGGAGAAAGAATAAATGATTTTTTTCCCTTTTTAAACATAATGACAGAAACACAAACATATTGTACCCTCTTCAAGTTACTGCAAAATTTTCCTAGCCCTTTATACTTTCTGGAAAGGAGTTTCTTCACTTTCCTGTTGGTAATTCTTGCAGCCAATTTGTCATGTCTGCATGCTTCTGGAGATTCTGTTACAAGGGGTTGCTGAGGCTTTATTTATTTATACCAAGTGTCTGTAGAATGAGAGAGTGGATAGTAGATGACCTTTCTAGTAATAAGGGTTCTTTCTGCACTAAATTTTTGATCTGACTTCTTTTTTTCTTTTGCTTATATTGCTATTTTGTTCCAATGCATTCGATGGGCAATTAGTAGCTTCCAGCTCAGGTTCCATTGCAAGGAAAATTTCTATATAATTATCTATGGAGGTTTTCAGTGGATTCTAAACATTAACTCCTTACTAGCTTTCCTATTCCATTCCCAGTGATCAAATTTGGGAAGTTTCCAATAGTTTTGTCCTTCTCTCAATATATGCTTCAGACCTTTCACTGGGCTCAAAGGGAAGTGGTAATCTCCTTTTAGATTCTTGAACCCAAGTGTAGAAATAAAAGTGAAACTTAGGGTTTCCAAATCCCACTGGTCATTTTGTAGCTTCTCTAGAGCAATACCTCTTAGGAACCAGATCAGAGCACAGAAGGGTGAGGGGTGCCAATTATTGTCACTCTTGCAAGAGTTTATTTATTTTGTTTGATGCAAGTCAGAGTTGCAATGGTATTAAATGGCTTTTAAAAAAAATTTAAAAATTCCAAAAACAGACAGAATATAATCTTGTATTATTGTATTGTATTGTACGGACAATATAGATAGATCAGAAATTCTCAGTTCTCACCTTCATACAGGATTTTGCAATATACTTTTAGATAAATTCTATACCACAGAAAAGATAGTAGGCTAATCTGTCAATCAGCAAACATTTATTAAGCATTTACAGGATGCTAGGCATTGTATTAGGCACTGGGGACCCAAACACATTAAATGAAACAGTCTCTATTTGAAAATATATATATATATATATATATATATATATATATTCTTACAGAATTCTTACAGAACTTCAAGAATATATGTATAAATGTGTAAATGAAGGAATATATATCTGTATACATATACATGCCTATATGTGTGTGTACATCTCTATCTATATTCAGAACAAATATAAAGAGATTACAAAAGGCACTTAGACAGTACACAGTCAATAAACTCCTAGAGTCTGGAAGATCCTGGGTTCAAATTTACCCTCAAATGCTGATTAGCTACATGACCATGGGCAAGTCATTAAACTTCAATTTACCTCAGTTTCTTCCCCTATAAAATGGGGATCATGAAAGCACCTGCTTTCCAGGATTGTTCTAAGGATCAAATAAGAATATTTGAAAAGTTCTTAACATAGTCTCTGGCACATAGTAGACACAAGATATGGTTGTTCCTTTCTTTTGAAAAAAGTGTCAAATGAACTGAACCTTGAAAACAGTTTAGTTTTCTCATCATGCAAAATAGGAATAAAAGAAGCAACAATCTTCCCCAATTGTTTATAATTTTTGTAAAGTGCTTTACAAATCTAGTAGCTAGAAATAAATATAAAAGAGTTAAATACAAGGTGGTTTGAAGGAAAGATTGTTTAGTAGTTGAGAAGAATCAGGAAAGATGTGCAACCAGAAGCTATTGCCTGATCTACATCTAGACAGAGCAGTTTTCTTGGCTTGAGAAAGACCCAGTGCAAAGGCACAGTACCGAGATGGGTAATGGAGTGTTCTGTGTGAGGAACTGAGTGGAATGAAAAGTTGGAAAGGAATTAATCACTTGCCAAAGGCTGAAAAGAGACAAAAACATCTTTCCTATTGGAAAAGCAGTAATATACCCACTGTATAGTGGCTGCAGGACTAGTTTTCCATTAAGAGAGAGACAGAGATAAAGACACAAAGAGAGACAGACAGAAAGAGACAGAGAAAGACAGAAAAACAGAGAGGCAAGAGATAGACCCACAGAGAGAGAAACATAGAGACACACACAGGGAGAGACAAAGAAACAGGGAGATAAAGAGATGACAAAGAAACAGAGATAAAAGAGACAAAGAGAGAGAGAAACACAGGAAGAGACAAAGAAACAGAGACAGAGATGGAGGAGACAGACAGAGACAATCACACACAGAGAGAGTACAGTGGCAGCAATCTACTGTTGCTATGTCTGCGTCTTCTCTCAGTTTTATATATGTTTCTGGAGAAGTCTCCTGCTCCATGCTATGAGTTATGCAGGTCTTGGGCACAGAGAACACCAAAGGGATTGGTGGGGAATCCGTGATACAAGGTCAGCCACAGTTACGTCCTTGACAATACCTCCAGGGACCTTTCCTTTTCTCTTGGGTGTATCTGGGTCAAGAGATACGGGACTCTAACACTTTAAACTTAAGTTTATTTTGAGTTCCTCCTTAGTCAAACATGATCCTCCCCCAAAACAATGGGAGTCTGGATTAAGCCTGGGTCAGGGAAAGGGGAAAGATCAGTGATGAGCTGCTGAGGGAGGGGCAAGGAAAAGTGATCTGCATCAAGAAAGGTATAGAGTAGAAAAAAAATTGGTGTCCCCAGAAGTTTTCAGGGAAAATCGCAGGGAGACAGCCAGCTGCAAATTAAAAATGCAAGCAGAAGCCCAACAATTTGGGAGAGAGGTGGTACTATGGGGGAGGAGGAAGGGAAATGCTGATCCATGTTATCTCCCAGAATGAAATAATATGTGTTCTGCTTTGGGTTTGCATGCTTGCATTTTGTTCAGGATGCTCTTTGCTCTATGAGCACCAAGCCCTGGGTGGCCACAGAGTAGAACAAGTCAAGTAGATAAAGGCTGGGGCCAGCCGGAACCTAGGGCTGTGGGCTGCTGGTAGGTTTGGAGGACTGCAAAATTGGGAGCTGCTTTAAGAAAGAGCTTGCCTGCATGATAAATGTGGAAATATGTTTAGCAGAATTGCACATTAATCTGTATTGGATTATTTGATGTTTAGGGGAGGGGGATTGGGATAAGGGAGGGAGAAAAAAATTGGAACACAGGATTTTGCAAGGATGAATGTTGAAAACTATCTTTGCATGTATTTGGAAAATAAAAGCTATTATTAAAAAAATTTTTTTAAAGGTTTCCTGACCGCTACAGCCTCTAGAGAGGAAAGGCAGTAAGAAAACTTGGATTAAATACTGGAGAAAGTAGAGGAAAAAAGAAATGGTAGATTTTAAGGCTAAGGGCCAAGGTCTGAAGGCTCAAATGAAACAGGAAGGAGTAGACAGGACAGGATACAGATTCTGAGTAAAGATAGTTGTTAAAATAAGTTAAGGATTTGATTTTTAAAAGCAGAAAAGGTGGAGATGGGACAGTTAGGTGGCACAGTGGGTAAAGCACCAACCCTGGAGTCAGGAGAAACTGAGTTTAAACCTGACCTCAAATATTTAGTAGCTGTGTGACTCCCTCAAATAAAAAATGTGAAATAACACAATGGACACAAATAAGGCTATTTGCGCCAGAAGAATACCTCTAATACTAAAAAAGCTTGATGAAAAGACGGCCTTGAAAGAAATTAATTCTAAAAAATTCTAAAAAAAACTAAAGTGAAAAGGGAGCTCATCCCAGTTAGGAATCAGCCAGTGACAAGGCATAAAAACAGAAAATAAAGTATCATGTATGGAGAAATAATAAAATGGCTAAATTGGCTGGTCTATTGTATATGTGAAAGGAAGTAATGTCTAAAAGGGCTAAAAAAAGGAATTTATATTTGATCCTTAGGATCTTAAAAAGCACTAGTGTTTATTAATTAAGATATTGACATGGTCTGATGACAGTCAGACACTCAACCAACTAGATAATCTGATGGACCATTTGTTGATACCCCCCTACTCAATAAATTCCAGTGGCTTCTTATTACCCCCAGGAACAAATACAAAATGCTTTGTTTGGCATTTAAAACCTAGCCCCTCCTACTTTTCTAGTCTTCTTACAACTTACTCCCTGACACGAACGCTTTGATCCAGCAAAACTGGCCTCCTGGCTGCTCCATACTCCAATCTCTTAACTCCAAGCATTCACTCCAGCTATCTCTTATGCTCAGAATGAAAACCTTTCCTCCTCCCTCTAACTACTAATCTCCTTGACTTCTTTTAGTCTCAATAAAATCCTCACTTCTAAAATTTTAGCCTTCCCTAACTCCACTTAATTCCTTCTTCTTCCTTCCATTTCCTATTTATCCTGAATATAGCTTGCTTCGTTTATATTTGTTTGCCTATTATTTCCCCATTAGATTGTAAGTTTGTTGAGGGCAAGGACTTTCTTTTGCCTCTTTTTATATATCTAATGCTTACTGCAATGTCTGATGCATAATAGGTGCCTAATAAATGCTTATTGATTGCTTCTTGAATGGTAGCTTATAGTATAGGGAAGGTCTGGGAATGACACTATCAGTTCCACAAACCAATTATCAAATGTTTGGGTCTTAAGGGTTTTCACCATCTTAGTTTGCCTCTGAACACTCCATAACTTAACACTATCCTTTCTAAAATGTGCACAGTTTAAAAAGCACATCCAAACTATCAGGTCCCCTAGGTCTCCTTCAATGCAATATGGCTGGGAAGAAAGAAGACTTAGCAGGGACAGAAGCATCTCAGGAGTTGAAAATGTAATTTTCATATTTCATATTTCAACTTCAAATGGAAAATCCATCCCTGTTCTTTTCAGTACCAGAGTGTAGAATAAGGGGTTGAATAACAAAATCATGGATTTAGAGCTAGAAAGACTTTTAGAAACCATCCTAATATGAACCCCTCATTTTACAGATCAGGAAATTGAGGGTCATAAAGTGATGACTCTGAGCACACTGGTAATAAGAAAGGCTGAAATTATAGAGTGGAAGATTTAGGCTTGATAAGAGAAAAGAAAACCACAAAACAAAACAAAATTTCCTGATAATCAGAGCTAACCCCAAGAGCAACGGACTATCTCAAGAAATAGTTGGTTTTCTCTTGATCAGGACATTCCAACAAAGGCTTGCTGATGGTTTGATTGTTTGGTATGACAAAGGGGAATTGCTCTACAGCCTCTTGAGGTGCTGCCCACTTTGGGATTCTAGAATGCCATCAAGACTTCCATTCATTCAAAAGATTCCAGATGGAATTCTAAAAATTATAAGTTAATGAGTCATCCTTCCACATTAGAAAAAAATTAGAATCTGGCATAAAAGTCAGGTCACTGAATATTTAAGGAAATATAATCTATTGGGGCAAAGACAGCATGGTTTCTCTAAAGAAACATTGTGTCTGACTAATCTATTAGAGTTCTTTGAGGTAGTAAAAAAAAAAAACATGGGCAAGAGGGTTCTATCGGATGTAATTCATTTTGACTTTCAAAAAGTCTCTGATATATTTAACTTAACCATAACTAAAATCTATTTTAAAAAATCGATTCAATCTTACTAGGGAATCGGGGCTAACATTTTTTTTTTCCTTTATAAAGTTCTGGCTCAAATCCAAGAACTAAAGAAGACAGATGGACCTATCTGAATGGAAACGGGATAATTCCTATGAGGAATCAGTCTAGCGCCAGTATTTTGATAATTTAGGGAAAAACAATTCAAACTATGAAAGGCAATGTGTAAAAGCATGTCCTTGGAGCCAGGGAGATCTGCATATTTATTAGCTGTGTGAAGTTACTAAGTCATGGACTTCTGCCTGCCTCAGTTTCCTCATCTACAAAATGGGAATAATTCTAGCAACTATCTTCAAGAGTTATTTTGAAGATAAAATAAAGTAAAGCATTTTGCAAGCTTCAAAGTGCACATATATGCTGGCTGAACTCAACAAGCCCTTTAATTTAGCATACTGAATGGATAAACATTAGGTTTAACTGGAGACAGCCAAGACAGCCTAGGCAAGAAAGGCAGGGAAAACAAAGGGAGGAGAGTGGGACAGAACCCACTCCTAAACTGGGGTAGAAGTTTATACCTTCAAGGTGGCAAGGAAAGGGATAAAACCAAAAAGACTGACAGAGAATCTCAGACATGATAATCTTTAGTCCAAGTCAGAATGGCAGAGTCCATGATTTGATTGTCTTGGGAGATGCAGATTCTGGGAGCTGGCTTTTTATATTAAGCTCTGGCCAGTCCCATAGACAGGTAAGACTCTTGGATCCATCACTACTCCATATATCAGACCATTTTGGATGCAGAATCAGGTCAGTTATTTTATAGGCTAAATCTCATTCTGTTATATCTGAGGGATTTCTCTTCTCTGATGGGAAATAAACTATAGGAATCAATCAGCTAGAAATTTCTAACTCATAAGCTTCTAAGCACAGACGCTTCTAAATACTGGAGGTCTCAAAAAAGAGGAAATATAGGGATGGAGGAGGCAGCAAGTAAGAAATCAAGGGGAAGGTATGGTAAATTAGAGACAATCTAATGAAGATATTCTCAAGCCAAACTGGAGATCATGACACTATTATATATAAAACATCAACCTGTGTGCCTGTTAGAGACAAAATACCAGTTAGCTTGTAAAGTTAGTGCTACCATATATGGATTGTCTGCCACTTTTGTTTTTTTTCTTTTTTAAGAACACCTACTGTGAGTGTTCTCTTCCTATGGAAACAGTAGCTGCTGTGAGCATCTGGGAGAATAATTAAGTCCTACTGCTAGTTGCTGTGAGGATAGTCCCAATTTCACATGCTATTTCTTAGTCCACAAACTTCCCTTCTTGGGCAAGGGATGGGCTTCAGATTTTAGTAACCAAAAGGAAAAAAAGAAATCTCAGATCATCATTCCACCCCTCTCCCTTCTGAGAGTCCACTTTTTTCAGGTAGGGGAAGGGAAAGTAAGATATTGAGCTCACTCCATAATAGATGGAGATATACATGTCTATATCTTACAGAAGGGCATACAACATATATAAAATATCACATGCATATTTAAGTGCACAGCCATGTTTATAATAAAATCAGGCCCCTTATTATTATTTTTAGGTCAAAATACAATAGCATCCCAATGATAAATGAATGTGAATTCAGCAGTTATGGAGTGCCAGGTACATCTTGTCTTTAGCCTTCCAGAGTTAGTTAATGTTATTGTTAGTGAATATATTACCATACACACCTCCTTTAAAATGCCAAAAAGAAGGATTGTCATGAGACCATTTGTTAAAGGCTCTCTGGGCTTCTCAATTTATTTAATGGATTTAGTTTCTTATTTCTTAATTAAGCAGATTTTAAGAGTTGACGAATCTGAAGCGAGGTTTTGGGTGTTCCCATGACCTGTTTGTTCATCTGTAGATGATAACATCAATAAATGTAGTTAAAACTAGATATGTTTGCGTCATTATGGGAAATGTTACCTTAGATATAAATGTACATGTAGCTGACACCCTATCTTCCAGATGCCAATTTTGAAACATCTTCAATAAATTTTTTCTTGCAGAAACATAGGTTCTGAAGAAACAAATAATGGCTTTTTGTGTGTGTGTGTCTCAGGATTACCTGTAACAACTGAAATCTGAAGCTGCATCCCTGGACAATGCCCTCACAGTAAAAAAGAAATGTTAGCCGTAATGTCACAAGGGAGCTGCAAGATTGTTCCCACACTGGAGAGCATTAGCGTCCCATTTGGCTCTGGAGAAAGGAATTGATTTGTGTTCTTTGAACTGCTATCCTATTATGATCTCCTATTGAAACTGTTTAGACAAGCTGAAGAGATTCAGGGGGGAAGTTTCAGATTCATCATAGTTTATTCCATTCGTTCTGCTTTTTCAATTAGTTCCTTGAAAAAGCCTATATATAATCATACATAGAAGATGCAAGAACGAGAGAGAAACTGGATCTTTTCTTCCATTTACACATTTCACTTTTAAAAAATAAAGATGCCTCAAAAAGTCTTAGCACTTGCCCATAAAAATGAGATGGCAAATTAAATCAATTAACTAGAAAAGCCATATCACAAATAATCATGAACAAACATCCAGATTATTGAAGCCAAAGTGTTTCATTTTTTCTTTAACTACTTGAGTATTTCATTCAAAAATCCAATTATCTATGTAGATATAGCTCCAGTTTTCCCACAGAAAATAGCTTACAAATCATAGGTTCATAAAATTTAGATCTGAAAGGATCAGGAAGGATTTGCTAATCAACCCCCTTTGTTTCACAGGTAGGGCTAATGCAAAAAGAGGTAAAATGAGTTGCCTAAAGTGACATGGGTAGTTTACTATCATAGTTAAAATGAGAATTCGGGGTGTCAGGATGCTGAAGAACTCTATTCTTCGGTTCTGCATTTCACATCACAAAAGAGCATCTGCTCTCCATGTTAAGGACACATTTCCATCTCTCCCATTCCCTGTTTGTTGGTGGTCTTGTTGTTTCCCTACATCCTTCTGCAACTTCAGCCCAAATGCTTTCCTAGGGTCACTTAACATCCTATGCTTTGCCGACTTTCTGGTTTAAATAAACTACATCATTCTACATCAATCAAACAGCCTTTTACACGTGGGCTACTATTTGAATACTCATCATTTTTTAAAAGCATTTATTGAGCATCTAAGCTAGGGATCACTGTACACATATGGCATAGTGCTTTCCAGACTCCCTATTCCCCTTATCAGTTTTAGATACACACCATAAACCTCCCACCAAAAGTCTGACTGGTTTATTATAGTAAACTCCCTATTACCTGTATTAAAGTAGGATAATTCGAAACAATGGATGATCTAAAAATAAATTTCTTGGCTTTGTAATGCATTGGAGCATTACTTTCAAATGTCGGAATATCTGATGTTCTGCATATTTGTGACATTTCAAGCAGGCTGCTTATAAACAAAGAAACCATGGAGGGGATAAGAAACCTGGAAGATGAAAGCAAAGAGTGGAACTTCCCAGGCACCCATTTCACTGGTGAGAATTGAAAGATTTATCCACAAACAGGTGGCAAATTTTTCAGAAGGGAGTTCTGTGTTTGATTATTATAAAGAACCCATTAAGATTGGTTTGCTTTCTAGTATTTGCCTTTGTATTGCTTTTGTAAATTGCCTTGAAAAATGTCCAGTAGTCTGTCTTTTCTTGGTCTCATATAAGACATAATATGTAATTGTTCTCCTCTGAGCAATAGGGAAGCCCCCGGAAATCCAGTTGCATTGAATATGCTAATCTTTAAGTACCATGTCTTATATAGAGAAAGCCAGTGGATTTTAGATGCAAGAAGAAATGGGTATTCCCTAGATTGACTTGTTCATTTGTCACAGGAATTTCTGAAATAGTCTTGTAATATTATTACTCTATGTGAATACTTACAACCATCTGTAGAATGTGACACATCTTTCAAATATTGGTGGCAAATGCTATGACAGAGATTAGTTAGTAAATACAAGTTCACTAAAGGCATGAAAAGTCTTGAAGATACATATGAGATTTTTTTTTAAACTGGACCTACCTTGCATGTGAGGAAAACCATATTTGATTTTTAATTTGACTCAATAAATTGTATATTACCAATTTTATCAAAAATAAAAAATCCTAAAATATTTAACTAATATTGTTTTTTGAAAATATAATAGTATTTTATTTTTCCAAATATATGCAACGATAGTTTTCAACATTCATCTTTGCAAATTTTTTCTCCTTTTCTCCCTCTCTCCCTTCCTCCCCTAGACAGCAAGGAATTTGATATAGGTTAAACATGTAGCAATTCTTCTAAACATAATATAATATCTTTAGCACAGTTAGATGGCTCAGAGGATAGAGTACTAGACCTGAAGTGAGAAATATTTCTCTTCCCGAGTTTAAACCTGTCCTCAGATATTTATTATCTGTGTGAACATGGGCAAGTCATTGAACCCTGTTTGCCTCAGTTCATCTGTAAAATGAGCTGAAAAAAAATGCCAAACCACTCTATTATCTCAAGAAAACCCCAAATGGGGTCACCAAGCATTAGACACAACTGAGTAATAACAATGTAATATGTTTAATCAAGAATACAGCTGTGGGAAGAGAAGCATACTAATACATCCTTTGTGAGTCTGTTTATTATTCCAAACATTCTGGAAAGCAACTTAAATTATGTAAGAAAAGTGATTAACTGTTCATATCCTTTGTCCCAGTGACCTCACATATGACATATATGCCAAGGAAGTTAATGACCAAAAGATCCTAAATATAACAAAAAACTAATAACAGCACTCTGTGGCAGGGGAAAAAACAAACCTGGAAACAAAGCAAGTGCCCTTTAATTAAAAACAACTGAAGAAATTATACTGAATATAACAGAGTTTTCTCACTCATTCTCTTGGGGCAATATTGACCATTCTATATTGCTTCAACTCAACTGAAGAAAACATTTTTAGTTCTGCCTGTATTTGAGGCACTCTGCTAGTTGCTAGAATTGGAAAGACACCATCTCCAATAAAATATGGCTCTTCCCCTCACATTGTTAGTATTCTACCAAGAGATATACCTTATACATAGATGAATAAATATCTGGTAATATGAGGAAAGAGGGGACACTAACAACCTTGCAAGGTGAAAGTATGGAGGAAAAATCAGGTACAGCATCATAAAGAAAGTGGTATTTAAGATAAGACTTGAAGGAAAATAAAGGTTCTGGGAGGTGGAGATAAGGTGAGGAGAAAGTATTTTGTAAGCATGGGGAACATCCTATAGAAATATGCATAGAGGTGGAAGATGAAATGTCACATCTTGGAAAACAACAATTAAGCCAGTTTGATTAGAAAGTAGAGTAGATAAATAGGAGAAGTATGAAATGAGGCTGAAAAGGTAAATTGAAAAGAAACTATGACGACTCTGAAAGACCAGAATTTTATTTTGGAGGTAATGTTGAGCTAAGGAAGGTTTTTGAGCAGGGGAGCAACCTGATCAGAACTATGCCTTAAAGGGACTTTTACTCACCATGTGAAGGATAAATTGGGAATGGGAAAAGGTAAGGAGCAGGGAGATTAACCTACATAATTCATTCCTCAATTTCCTTGAAAAATTTTTAAAATGTTTTAATTTTTCTTAATACATCTCTTATATGCTATATATGTAAACAATTTTATAATTTTTTCTGATCATGTTCTATACCTAAGGTTGGCCTTAGGCACAACTACAGAATGGACAATTTGTCTGTATCTTTCTATCCTCCATTTCTCTTTTCTTTCTTTCTTCCTTTTTTCTCTTTCTTTTCTTTTGGGGGAACATCTTTCCTTTCTTTCAGGCAGAAACTTTCCTGTTTTTCCCTTCACCATTATCAAAACTTTCTCTCAGAAAAGGATCTGACAATAAATCCTATACTCTTTTCTTTGAATTTAAATTGCTATATTTTCTTAATTAAGAGTATCTCCATTTTGTCTCAGTTCTAATTGTGAGTCATTTGACCTTAATTAAAAACTATTAAGCATCATGTGCACGTGGGAGTGACTTTTTATTATTTATTTTTTAAAGCTTCTTATTTTCAAAATATATGCATAGATAGTTTTCAACATTCACCCTTGCAAAACCTTGGGTTCCAAATTTTTTCTTCCTCCCTTCTCCCATTCCCTCCCCTAGACAACAAACAATCCAATATATGTTAAACGTGTGCAATAGTTCTATATAGTTTCATAATTATCATGCTGCACAAGAAAATCAGATTAAAAAGGAAAAAAAATGAGAAAGAAAACAAAAAGCAAGCAAACAACAACAAAAAAAACCCCACAAAAATACTATGTTGTGATCCACACTCAGTCCCCACTATCTTCTCTCTGGATAAAGATGGCTCTCTTAATCACAAAATCACTGTGATGTGTGTGTGTTGAAAAGAGCCACATCCATCAGAACTGATCATCATATAATCTTGCTGTTGCTGTGTACCATGTTTTCCTGGTTCTGAGAGTAAGTTGTTTTTTTTTTTTTTTTTAATCTCTGAGCAGCCTCTTTGCTACATGAATATAGTATATATATTTTATATATATATATATATATATATATATATATATATATATATAATATAGTATAGTAATGAAAGAGTAAGAATGTCATTCTGATGTTTCCTCCTTTCTCTTAAAGGCTTATCTTTGTGGGATTAGGGGAAGGATTAAAGTAGAATACAAATAGAAGAAAGAAATGTAGATGGAGGTTTATCCTTTCATATAATGAATATTAGCATTGTAGGTCCTTACTGAGGAAGTCATAGAAACAATGACTAAACCAAAAGATCCCAAAGGTAGTTAGGAGCCCTGGGCTCAGTTTTCATATCTGACAGCATGTGACTTTAGAGAACTCACTATATTTATTTGATTCCAGTTTCTCATTTCTAAAATAAAAGGGTTAGAATATATCATATTTTAAATTTTAAAATCAGTGATTCTTTCTGATTCTGTGAGGTTCCATGGTGGTAAGTGTGGAAGACAATCCCAAGATAATAGGATCCTAAGTCTAGAACTAGGAAGGACCTCAGAGATCTTCTAGTCCAAGCCTCTCTGTTTCCTCCTCTCTGTATAGGGATGATACTGGATACCTCAAGATTATGCCATTCAAGTAAAATATCTGACCAGTCTTACTAAGCTGAAAAAGCTCATGGTACAATATTGAGGACAGAATGTATATCTGTGAACCATAGATTTGCTTAACTATTTTCTTTTTTTTTCAAATTTAATAATAGCTTTATATTTTCAAAATACTTGCAAAGATAGTTTTCAACATTCACTCTAGCAAAACCTTGTGTTCCAAATTTTTCTCTCTCTTTCCCCCACCTCCTTCCCCTAGAGACAAGTAATCCAATATAGGTTAAACATATACAATTCTTCTAAGCATATTTCCATTTATCATGCTACACAAGAAAAATCAGATCAAAAAGAAAAAAAAAGGAGAAAGGAAAAAAAAATCTGCTTAGGTATTTTCACTAGAAAATTAGTCACTAGGTAATTAGACAGCAATTCATAAAACCCTCTCCTAAGTTATAGAATTAGAGGAAAAACGCTTAGTGTCTTCCCCTCCCAGATTGATTTTTTTTTTCTAAGTAAAAGAGTTTATTCTTTAATCATTTCTTATCCTTATTCACTGAATGAGTGTTGCCTCAGTCAAATTGAGACCTGGGAAACACCTAAGGTTAAAAAAGTCAAGTCTGCTGCTGTATCCAGGGCCATCTCTAATCATCCTGATCTATATTTTGCCATTGGACTCAGATGGGCTTCAGAGAAATAAGTGAGGCAGGTAACCTTGCACAGCCTCTGTCACTTAAATCTAATTCACTTGAATGTCATGGTATCACCTCCCTGATGTCATGATCCCTTTTGACAATGAAGGACAAATAACAAGAATGCAGAAAGAATAGTCATCAGTGAAATCATTGATGCACCACAGAGCAGCCATCAACATTGAGGCAAGATTTTCCACCAGCAAAAAACATTATGACTCAAGGCTCAAATGATGGTTAGCAACTTTTAGTGATAAAGCATTTTTAACATCAGGGATGTATATTTTTTTTAGACATGATGCTGAAAGCAACTTTTATATACACTGGGAAATCACAAAAATTGTGTGATCTGTTTTGTTGTTATATTCACTTTATTATCGTAGTCTGGAACCCAAACTGCAATATTTCTGAGATAGACTTGTATTCACAATTCTTACTGTCTCCCTTTGCTCATCCTGCCCTTTCCATGTCTTTCTTCATGCTGCACAGCAAGAGCACACACTCTTTCCCACCTCAATTCACTAAAGTTCCTCTCTTTTTTTCATGGCTCAACCCAGATGCCTTCTGTGGCTATCCCCTTTCTTCTGTTTGAAGTTATTCTCTGCCTGAAATCTCTCATAAGAACTTGGTATGGAATTTTCCTTTGTAAATACCTGACTTTCCCTTATGGCATAATATTTTGGTATTTTTATCTTTCTTGCCATTAAATTGTAAGCTCATTTAGGGCAGATCTATTTCATTACCTGTTCCTTTACTCCCAAATCTAATATTGTTTTCCATATATAAATATATAATAAATATTTGTTTTGAAATATTGAATCTTAGTAGTGAAAATATTTATCTGCCTTCCATTACAGATGTGTTCTCATCATATCCCCTCACTAGTTTTAATCTTTCTGAAGGTAGGTATTGTGTCTCCTTAATTTTTATATTTCCCTTGCACCTAGTGTACTGCTTTTCATTCAGTAAATATTCACTTGTATTAAATATAAAATTCGCCTCTTACCTTTGATGTCAACTACAAGTTGACTGATTGACATATAACTGGACTTTCCTCTTAACTCCAGTCTAAAAAGAAAATAGAAAAAAAAAAGATATAATCAATACTGGGACAGTAATGCCACCTAAAACATCTCAGTACAATAAAAACATTCACATTTGTAAGATTAATACCCATTTAACTTAAATATCTTGTCACAAATAGAAAGTTTTAAGGAAAGACAGAATATCAAAGTTCTGTCTCCTCTTATGTAGGTTTCATTGGACACTAATTCTTCAACATTCATGATTTTCTACAGGAGCCATTTGGATGTCCAGAATTCTTTCCAGGTCAACCTGAAGCTTGTTATCTCTGGCCATTGAAACCAGACTTAACAAAACAGTGACAGTCAGTGAATAGTCAGTTAATGAATACCTGAAGATACAAAAAATGTTTGCAAAAGACAGTCCCTGCCTTTGGGGAGCTCAGCAGCAAGCAAACATAATAAATACAAAGTACATAATAAATGGGAAATAATTAAAAAAGGGAAGGCACTAGAATTAAGAGAGGTTGGGAAAACCTTTCTATAGAACATAGGATTGACAGAATCAGGTCTGTATTCATATCTTATTAATATTTATGGTAGTAATAAGATCAACATGGCAGTGGTAGTGTAGTATGGCAGAAGGGCAAGATTGGATCATAGGATCATAGGATTCTGCTGGAAAAGACCAAGCCCCTTCTTTTACAAATAAGGAAACTGAAGCTCATTGAAGTTAAGTGATTTTTCAAAAGTCACACAAAAGTGACATAGGAAGGTTCTCTGACCTCAGAGTAAATGTTTTTTTTGACTAAATCATAACAGCAAGAAAACAAGTTGTATATTAAGACTTATAGGCAGAATCCTTCTACAAAACAATTTTTCATATAAAAGAAAATAATTATCATGTTTCCCTCAAATTTTCTCTTTTCCAGGTTCCATGGAATATTTTCATTTCCTTTATCAAATACAACATATCCTTGAATCCCTTCACCATTCGTTATCTTCTTCTAGACATTTTCCATTCTGTTAGTCAATAAATATTTTGTAAGTGCATATTATATGTTATTATATGCTATGCAGCATGTTAAGCATTGAGGGAGACAACAAACAAATCTAATAAGCTATATTACAAAATAAATAAGAAATAGTTAAAAGAGGGAAGGCACTAGAATTAGGAGGGAGCTTCTTGTTCTTGTTCTTGGAGCTTCTTAAGGAAGGCAGGGAAATTTGGAGGTAGAGATGAGAAGGGAGAGAATTCTATGCATTTGTCAGTTTCCCCATTTCCTTTCTTTGTAGAGGGGGTAGGTTATGATTGTGGAATACTGCACCCACTGTCAGATTGGTGGCTGTGGCTGCTAATTTTGCTAAACTGATTTTTCTTTCTTTCTTTTTAATTCCTTCTTATGAGATATGGCTCTCCAGATGGAGGGGGTGGGAGGAGTGGAATGCATTTGGAAATAAAGGTGAAATAAAAACAAAAAATTTCAATGTGGTCAGAGCTGAACATGATACTCCAGATGTTATCTAACCCAGACTGAGTATTGTGGGGTGGGGAGGGGGATTTACAATCTTTCTTTTTCTGGATACTATACTTAAAACAGCACAAACAAGATCAATTAAATTCTTTTGACCATCATATCACATCATAGTTCTTACTGAGTTTAATAATCATGGTAACTCCCAAGTCTTTTCCTGACATGAACTATCCACATCTCCTTTATTCTCTACCTGTGCAATTAAGAGATTTTCTTTCTTTACCTCCTCTCCTTTCCTACTTACCTCTATCTTTTCTTTCTTTCCTTCCTTCCTTCCTCCTTTATTTCTTTCCTTCCTTTCTTTTTTCCTTCCTTTTCCCTTTCCTTCCTTCCTTTTTTGTTTTTCTTCCTTCCTTCCTTCCTTCTTTTTTTTCTTGCTTCCTTGCTTCCTTCCCCATTTTACAATAGAAAAAACTGAAACAGATAGAAGCTAAATAAATGATTTACCTAGGATCTCATGGATGGCAAGTATCTGAGCCTAGCTTTGAACCCACAGCTTCTTGATTCTAGGGCTAGCACTTTATTCACTGTGACACTTAGTTGCCTCAGGACTGACAATAGGAAGAATATTACCTTAATGACAGGTAATCAATCAGTTCAGCACTAAAACTGTTTTATAGATTAGTTATGGCGGAAATTCTTTATACAAGTGAGATCTTGGGGCCTAGAGAATATAGAAATTACACAATTTAAAAAATAAACAAAAAACAAAATTCATCTCCTTGGTATCCCTTAGGAACTCAGCAACTCTGATTTGGATTAAAGATTAAATCCCCTCTATAAAACCAGTGTATGGCCATAATCCAATACCTGAAGAAAGGGAAGAATTGCTACAGAATATACCTGTTGCGATATGGTATATGGAGATACAAGAGGCATAAAAATAAATTGTAGGGAAACATAAATTAAAGAATATTTAAAATGGGTTTCATTGTATCTGTAGCTCTTTATACCAAAGGGATGTTAGAATCAACGACATGATTAGATTTGAGTGTAATAGCTTTTAGTAGGTCCTTCTTCTGACTTCCTCCCTCTACCTTACTGCTTCTAATTTATTGTAACCAATAAAAAAACAGAAGGGCAAACACTTGACTTAACTTGTTAAAAAAGTAACTTTACTTTTAAATAACAAAATTTTGTCAGTGAACCCTGACCCAAAAGCAGCTTTATACTTCTTCTACAAAATAATTAATTGTAAGGTCTGAGTTTGTGAATACCATTTGTTATTGCTGAATCATTTCAGTCTGACTCTTTGATTTGAATTCAGAAAGATGAGTCTTCCTGTCCAGGTCTGACCATCTATTTACTTTGCCACCAGGATGCCCCTGTGAATACCATTCATCACTTCAGTTCTATTCTAACTCCAGGCACTTGGGTTATATTTCAAGTGATCTATAACCTATGTTACTGGATTTTTAAAAATCAAAATACTATGTGAAATAGCAAAATACTCATTTCCTTTCCCCAAATTGCCTTGTGTTTATTTTTATAGGCAATATGGCATAATCAACAGAGAATTTCCATATCAGTTCTTTTATTTTCTAAATTTAAATAAATTCCTTCACTTCTATTGGCTTCAGTTTTTCCATTGATAAAATGAGGATGACAGAATAAATGTTTCAAAACTCCCAGTCACATATCCCAAGATCTTATAATAATCTATATCTTTAGAAAACAAAACTTTTATTAGGTTTACCAGAGGCTGATAAAGTTAGGACTGACAATCCTGGTTTTAGGAATGCACAGGACTATACCACAGTTCTCCATCCTCCAACAAGATCTATACCTTGTGCCTCCATAAGATCAATGCTTATCATTTGTCCCATTAGTACCAAATGCCTCTTGGGTGAAAACATTGTAGAGATACTCAGTCCTATACTGAATGATAAATATAAGATACATTTTTAAGTGGTCAAAGTTCAGTCTATAAAATCTTAAATTAGGTCTTTATAGAGTCCTGAGACTATTTAATCTTTATAATAATAGCAGTGATTCCCCAAAAGATCTGAGACTCAATAGATTCATGGTTTTTTTAACCTTTGGGCAAAATAAGGTAGAATTGTCCCATAGAAACCCCTTACCAAGTCCATGGTAGGCTTGGAAACATCCAGTGCTGCTCTCTTTTTCCATTCATTCTCTCTTTTTGTTACAGCAAAAAGCTGGAGACTAGGGAATTTTCATCAATTGAAAAATGACTGAAAAAAGCACCATAAGGACAGAAGATCCTTTTATTTTGTTTCTGTTATCCTGGGTACCCTAAGTAATAGTTTTCTGATTGGTTTAAGTCATAAAAACAGCTAGGTGAGCAACTTTCTGTTTCCTGCCAATTAGAATATGGAAGGGAATATTGCATGACCAGGGATCAGTTACTTTAGAGGCAAGTTTTTGTTAAATTATGCTGGGACTATGGCGAAATCATGTTGGTCTGGAAAAACATATGAGCTTATATGCTTTTAATAAAGTTGAATCTCCTAATAATATTTTCTGGTGTAGTCACACAATAAGTTAACCAATCACCAAGCAATATTAAGTACCCGCTATGTTCCAGACATAGCAAAGGTGATGGGGACACAAAGATCCAAAGTGAGATGATTCTAGACCATTTTCACATTCTATGGAGCAGATAACATGTACATGGATAAGTATATACAAAAATCTTGTATGTAGCTGTTGAAGGAGAGGGACTTGGGAGGAGAGATCAAAAAAGGTCTCCAGCAAGTCTGCCCTTGAACTGGAATTTTATCAGGCAGAAGTGAGGAGGGAGTGCATTCAAGGCATCATGAACAATACTCCAAGATGGAAATGTGCTGTTAACCAGAAACAGTAAAAAAGCAATCTGGCTGCACTGGACTGTATGTGAAAGGGTATAATAGAATGTTACTCTATTATAATAGAAAGGAAAGGTAGACTGGAGCCCGGTAGTAAAAGATTTTAAGAACAAACTTGAGGAATTTGGCTTTTGACCTAGAGAAAATAAGGAAACACTGTAGTTTACTGAAAAGAAAAGAGAAAGGGTCAGATCTTTGCCTTAGAAAAATTACTGAAGCAGCTATTCAGAGGACAGATAGTGAAGGAGAAAGACTTGAGGCAAAGAGAACAATTAAGAGGCTATTATAATAACCCATGAGAGATAATGCTAGCCTATATTATGTCAGTAGACATAAAGAGACAACATAAGGGATGTTAGGAAAGTAGAATCCATAAAAATCTGGCACCTGATGAACTATGTGGGGTGAGAAAGGTTGTGAATGTGTGTAAATGGAAGGACACTAGTGCTCTCACCATCAAGTTGGAAGTTGGAAGTTTAGTAGAAAAGATTTTAGGGGAAGGAGAAAAGATAAGGAATTCTTATTTGAACTCGTTGAATTGAAGATGTTTATAGGTCATCCTGTTCAAAATACCAAACAGGCAGCTGATATGAAACTGAAGGTCAGGAAAGAGGCACTAGTTTAAAACATTAATAGCTTAAAGATTTGTGGAGCATCCTGTATAAAATCTAGGAGTTATTTGAGATAACAGAACTCCATAGGAGCTGATGAGTTCACCAAGAGAATGTTGAGTGTTGAGAGAAAAGGATGGGAGCCCTGGGGCAGAACCTCAGAGTATAATCACAATTAGGGTAGTAGGGGTAGGATAAAAATAATAATCCAGCAAAGAATCAGGCAAGGAAGTAGTCAAGTAGGTCATAGCCAACCTGGGGTTAATAGGATAAACTAAATGTCAAATATTATTGACATTTAAACGAAAGATGGATATATATAATCTTTTGCATAGTGTTCAACTCACAAAATGCCAAGGATACCCAGTGACTATGTTTTTGATAAGAAATAGCATCTTGTTTGGTTAGCAATAAAAGTTAAGCAAACTTATTGCTGCACTCTCTAGAATAACAAGCAAATGTTTCTTTCAAAAGCATCAATATATTCCAATTTTTCTAAAATGATCCTCTTTCATAATGTAGCAATCACCTCTTTCACCAATTAATTAATTTTTCCAGTAAAATTCAGTGACTGAACTGAGGTTGACAAGCAAATATCAGAGTAATCTGTAAAAATACAGGGAGACTAAGTGGTCTCTAAGATCCTTTCTAGGATTTTCTATGATCCTGCTATCCTAGTGAAGACTGAGACTGATGAACATTGGATGAGCTGCTTAATCTATCTCAGTTATTAAAAAACATATTAAAGTGCTTCACAAACCTTTACATACTATATAAAAGCCATGTGATAATAATAATTTCAATATAATAATGATAATAATAATACCAGCTGGATAGTGCAATGTATAGAGCACAGAAGCAGGAGTAAAGAAGAACTGAATTCAAATCCTGCCTTAGGCACTGACTAGCTGTGTGTTTAACCTCTTTCTATCTGCCTCAATTTTTTCAGCCATAAAATGGGGATGATAATAATAGCATCTGTCTCCCAGGATTATTGGGAGGATCAAATGAGGTTATAAAGTGCTTTGCAAATCTTAAAACACCATGTAAATGCTAATAGTTATTAATATTCATATTATTTTATGGGGAATTTGAATACATAGGGTTGCTGAAAGAATTAAATGAGGTACTATTTGCAAAATGCCATATAAATGGCATTTTTTTTAATTAAAGCCTTTTATTTTTCAAAACATATGCACGGATAATTCTGTGACATTAACCCTTGCAAAACCTTGTGTTCCAATTCCCCTCCTTCACCTGCCTCCTTCCCCAGATGGCAAGTAGTCCAATATATGTTAAACATAGTATAAATGTGCATACAAATTTATACAATTATTTTGCTGCACAAGAAAAATCAAATCAGAATGTCACTAATTGTTAACAAGACTAGCCTCTTAACCAGAAACATATTCTTTCTGTGTAGGGCTTAATGGAATATCCTTGACTAGTGTTAAAGCTTCTGCAGGTGATCCATTTTGGTTGAAGAAGAAAGACCAAATTGTTGTCTGTAATGTTCCCTTGGGGTTTCCAAGAAAGACCTTTGTGTTAATCTCTGAATCAAGGCCAAGTTCTATTTGAGGTTATAATAGTCTACTCACAGCACCTACATGTCCTGTCTGGTTTCAGTTGGAGATGGTATCATATCCCCTTTTTGTCAGTCAAATGCTATTGAGCATTCATTAAGTCATTACAACATATACACTTATGGTAAGTAAAAATCAGTTGTACATGAAATAAAAGCCAAATAATTTTGGAATGGATCACTAACAACTAGAGCAGCCATACTCAAACTTTCTGATGTCTAGTCCCCTTTAGACATTTAAAAATTATTGAAGTCTCCCGCAAAGAGCTTTTGTGGGTTCTTTAAATATGAATTGTATTAGAAATTAAAATATCTTAGTATTATTATGAAAATAATTATGATTCTCAAGGACCCCAGGACCCTCCAAGCCACATTTTGAGAATCACTGAATTAGAAGAATTAGAATAGCTCTCTTAAAGCCCACTTGAGGTGAGCTATTAAGGAAGGTTGGGTTCCAAGAGGCTGAAATGAGAAAAGAGAATATTCCAAGTATGAGGGACAGTCTATGCAAAAGCTTAGAGAGTGCAATTACAGTCTGTCATATATGAAAAAGAACAAGTAGACCAATTTGATTGGAAAGTAGGAAACTACTATTCCTAAAAAGATTAAAGAATAATCATCCTGGAAAGAAATTCTGGAATTCTATTGGGAAGAACTTTAAATTCCAAAGAGAGGAGTTTGTATTTTTTCCTAAATGCATATGGTCCCATTGAAGATTCTTAAGTATGATCAGACATTTAGGAATATTTTTTGGAAACTATGAAAGATGGATTGTAAAAAGAAAAGCCTAAATGCAGAAATAACAAGACTATGGTAAAAGATAAGTAAAGGCAAAAAGGAGTTAAAGTAGGATGGCTGTGGTGAGAGAAAAAAATGGATAATATGTGAGATGTTATAGAGATCTGCAGCCAATTAAGTATGGCAGAGAAGAGTAACTGACAGTAAAGAGTCAAGTCTTTACTGTGAATGACAGCAATACGAAATTAGGGAAAGGATTGGATTTAGGATATCGACAGTGATTTTGGTTTTGAACTTTTTCAACTTGAAATGCCTTTGAGACCTCTTGAGAGAAATTCAGGTAGTTATAAATGTGGGAATGGAGTGCAGAAAGGATATGAGTGTTGGATATGTAAATTTGGAAATGGCATGCATAAAAAAATATTTGAACCCTTTGGGAGCTGAGGAGATCAATGAGAAAAGGAGAAAGGGAAAAGGGAGGAAAAGAAAAAGAGAGAGAGGGAAGAGGGAAAGAGACATAGACACTGAAAGAAAGAAAAAAAAATACATGTGTGGACAGAGCAGAGGTTCTTAAACTGAGGTCCATTCTACCCCCCAAGGATTCCATGGATAGATTTCTGATTGTTCATGAACTTGTATGGGAAAAACAATTGAATCTTTACACTTACTTAGTTTTAACTGAAACGTAAGAATTCCTTTACTTATGAATACAAACAACAAACCATAGTAGTATTTTTGAATAATATTTTATTTTATTCAAATTATATATAAAAACTTGTTTTTTCTGAGGCAATAGGGATTAAGTGTCTTGCCCAGGGTCACTCAACTAGGAAGTGTTAAGTCTCTGAGACCAAATTTGAACTCAGGGCCTCCTGACTTCAGGGCTGGTGTTCTATCCACTGTGCCACATAGCTGACCCAAAACATTCATTTTTTTAAAGAAAATTTTAACTGTAAATTTTCCTCCCAATCTTATCCCTGAGATAGTAAGCAATTTTATATACACATGCCATCATGCAAAATATATTTCCACATCACTCATGTTGAAATCACAATAGTATTAATACCTGTGATTTTGCCACCAATAGAAATCACAGATATTTTAAAATAATATTAAAATTGTAGATATCTTGAAATATAGTTTATGTTCCTCACTACTTCAGAGTTAGAGGATATTAGATCTCCTGCTTTATGCATAAGCATATTATGTTATATATTTAAAACATTTTATAACTATATTTCAATATAACTGCTTTCTTTATAATGCTATATATTAGTTATACATTGAAACATTACTCTGAGAAGGAAGCCATAGGCCTCACCAGAATGCTAAAAAGTCCTTGCTACAAAAAAATTTAAGAAATCCTGACACTTATTGTTTATCCTTAATTTTTGAAGACCAGTGTCATCATACAGTGATATTTTGATTTGTGGATGAAACGGATTTAAGTGAATCAGAGTTGCACAGAGTCATCAGCTACTATCTTTCTTTCAGTCATTGAATTCCAAAGGCAAGACAAAAATTAGGACAACTGGAGTTAGCCTGGGATTCAGTGGGTGACCTTAGTACCTTCATGTCTGACCACAGTGCTTCCTTCAGTTGCTTTCATGACCGCCGGAGCAAATTGTTCTCATACATCAATTCTACAGAGGAAGTCTTCTCAGACTTAGGGTAGCTATCCCTTAAGTGATCAATAGGTTTTAGGTCTGCCAGTTATCCTCAATCTGGTTTAGCCCATCTGTAGAGATATCTTTATGGGACTGTGGCCACTGGGCATGCTATAGCTTCTAGACGGTAAGACACAAATAAATATTTACAAAGTGTATGAAATTAATAATGATGAAATCCATAATGGGTCAGTATCCAAATGCTACAGAAAGGTAAAAAAAGAACAGATCAAGGAAAATATCATTGATTTAGCAATAAAGAACTCATTTCAAGTAAATTTAACAAACATTTCTTAAGCAATTACTCTGTGCAAAATTTTATACTTTAGAAAATTAGTAGCAATTAGTTCTCAGGCATCATTGGCAATTTAAGGTATAAACCCACTTAGAAATCTTTAGTCATTAGAAAAATTATGTGTAGATAGTACTCATCTTCTCTTTCTCACAAAAGAAGAGAAAAGGTGATTTTTCCTTGTTTTATATTATCATCACACTTAGGATCATTAAAGTTAGAGTAGGAAGGAATCTTAGATAAAAAATTAGAAAAATGAAAAAATCATGGATACTTTCTCAGATAAAGACTTGAAGAGTAATTCTCCAATCAGAAGAAGCCTATGACAATGGAAACATTGCCATAGCGAGAAAGCCTCTAGAATAGAAGTATAGAAGTGGTCTGGGCCATCATGAGTGGTTCTGGATTTAAAGAGATCATGGACAATGCCAGGAATTATATATGAACACAATTATAAAACACTTTTTACATGAATAAAGTATAGAGACTGATTATAGATTGAAACATAGTATTTTCACCCTTTTTGTTTATTTTTCCTTTTTACTGGGTTTTTCCTTTTGGTCTTTTTCTTGTACAACATGACAAATACGGAAATATGCCTAAAAGAATAGTACAGATTTAACTTATATCAGATTGCTTACTTCCTTAAGGAGGGAGGAACTTAGTAGGGAAGGAGAAAAATTTGAAACCCAAAGTTTTACAAAAATGAATTTTGAAAACTTTCTTTACATGTATTTGGAAAAATAAAATACTATTAAAATATAACTATAACATTGTTACTATAATCAGAAAGTCAGGAAAAACATAAGTCATAGAAAACATAAGGAAGCAGCCATGATGCTTGGAAGATTGTCTTCATGTCTTTTGCATGCTTGGTGTCTACACATTTTAAAAGCTGAGACAACCAAGATGCTCTACTAGTATTTTATTCATCATCTACAATTAGGTGCAATGATAAAGTGCTAGTCCTAGAGTCAGAAGGATCTGAGTTCCTAACCAGTCTCAGACATTTACTAGCTGTGTGGTGCTAGGTAAGGTACTTCACCCCATTTGCCCCAATTTTCTCATGTATAAAATGAGCTAGCGAAGGAAATGGCAAACCATTCTAGCACTATTGTCAAGAGAACCTCAAATGAGGTCATGAAGAATTGCACACGACTGAAAGAATTCAACTTCAATAAAATTATACAGCTACAGAAAAATGGCTTGTCTGAAAGGAAAAGGGATTCAGTAGAGCCAAGTGAGAGTTCACAGTGAAAGAATAGATTTACAAAAGTCTGATTTAAAAAAAGGTGAATTTTCCTCGTATTGTATTAACTCTCCAGTCTTGTTATCTTAGGCACAGAGAACAGAGAATGAGCAGTGATGAATCTGTACCCCAGAATCAGAAGCAGCTGTATCTTTGACAAGACCCTTCCTGTTTTCTTGATCATGTCTATATCAAAGACTGTGGGACACCAATAAAAGTGAATACAAACATCATGAAAGTATAAAGTATTTGAAATTAATAAATTAACCAAATTATTGCTTATTATACCTTAATATCAAGGACAATAACAAAATATATAAAAGTCAGTGAATAAAGTAAATATTTTAAACTCCCTTATTCATGGCTACCAATAGAATCTTAAGCAGCAGATTATCTCCACATCCTTGTTAGTGTGAGCTTGGCCATCAGCCCAGGAGACATCTCTAAAGATGTCAAACTTTCATAAACACATTGTAATGAGATGCTCTATCCCCTTCTCCATCTGTGGGATTGTGGGGATGTTTGCACAGATCTCTAAAGAAGATGTTAGACACACAATAGCAGCTTGCATGGGGAACTCTGCTCTGAGAAATTTGTTCGAAGAAATGAGTGCAAACTGAGACATGCTGTACAGATAAAAAGAACATAGTGCATTAGGTATATGAGAAAGGTTAAAAAAAAAAGTAAACACGTTAAAAATGTATAAATTGAAGTAAGATAAGAAGTTTCATTGTCAGCAAAACCATTTAGACAGAAGAGATGCTAGAATCATTGGAATTATCCCACCTTTTAACAATCCTTAGATAGCTCTAGTAAGCTATCTGTTATAACCAAAGAAGAATTGAAAATTTCCTGGGAAATTAGGTTAGAAAACCTGTTAAATGAGGAGCCTTGATTTTACTTATAATTGTAACTCAATAAACTTTAATCTGAACACAGCTTCATCTTTCTCCTTGGGCCTCATGACTATTGTTCCCCTCACTGCTAAGAGAACTTTTTTTACTTTCTTGGTGTTGGTGACCATTCTGGAGGGTCAAACTTCTAGATGATCTCTGAAGAGTAGATAACTAAGAAATTACCGTACTCTCTCCTATATATTACAGGTGAGACTTACTTTAAGAAAGGGCAATATTTAGAAATTCATCCACAAAACAGATAAGAGAAAGGGAAATATTTATATAACCCCTTTGCTTTATAAAAGAGGATTTTTTTTCAGTTTAGAAAAGATTGCTGCCTTAATTTCCTTTAATATTTACCTTTCCAAGGGAAAAGAACCCACATGTACAAAAATGTTTATAGCAGTTCTTTTTGTGGCAGCAAAGAATTGGAAAGTGAGTAGATGCCCATCCATTGGGGAATGGCTGAATAAGTTATGGTATATGAAAGTAATAGAATATTATTGTTCCTCAACAACAATACTATATAATCATCAGTTCTGATGGATGTGGCCCTCTTCAACAATGAGATGAACCAAATCTGCTCTATTGAGCAGTAATGAATTGAACCAGCTACACCCAGTGAAAGAACTCTGGGAAATGAGTGTGAACCACTACATGGAATTCCCAATCCCTCTATTTTTGTCCATCTGCATTTTTTATTTCCTTCACAGGTTAATTGTACACTATTTCAAAATCCGATTCCTTTTGTACAGCAAAACAACTGTATGGAAATGTATACTATATTGTATTTAACTTATATTTTAAGATCAATTTGTATCCTTCCAGGTCTTTCTAAAATCAGTTTGTTCATAATTTTTCATGGAACAATAATACTCTTTTTAAAAATTTATTATTTTTTTATTATTATAGCTTTTTATTTACAAGATATATGCATGGGTAATTTTTCAGTCTTGACTCTTGCAAAACATTTTGTTCCAACCTTTTCCCTCCTTCCCTCCACCCCTTCCCCCAGATGGTGACCAATACATGTTAAATTTAAAATATAACTTAAATACAATATATGTAAATTCCCTTTGCCTTCTCTGTTGCCTCCTTATGGCATAGAAGTGATCCTGTGTTTTAAGAAGGGTATCCCAATGGAAGACAAATTCAGGCATATTGAAGGAAGGGCATCTTTGAGATCAGACCAATAGGCTATCATTCAAGGACTAACCTCCATGCAGATAGGTTTGTGAACAGGAAATTGATCTCCAAAATGATTGGTTTTTTTTTTTTTTTCACCACAGTACCCCCACAAGCTGCAAAGGGAATTGAGCCTAGTGTCTATAGAAGGAAATCACGCCCCAATGAAAGTATTTTAGTTCCTTATGTTCAGGGCCTTCAGATCATTGACATTATCATTGCAAAAATAAATATAAAAATGTCAAGACTTTGAAACAAGCCAAGGCCTGTATCTTTGGGGTAGATTCACAGCTGTATCACATTCTTTCCAATTCACAGTAAGGGGGAAAGCCAAGCCCTGTAATTGTCCTGTCATTCCTTCTCAGGACTCTTGTCAGCATAAATGAAATCCAATGAATGCCCAGATTACAAGATAAGGTGTTATTGTATTGTGATCCCATATGCTAGAATAAAGGGCATGGTAAATTCTTACCTCTTTATATTTATCCATCTGTTCTACTGCATTTAGAAAAATACAAAAAAAATTGAAACAAAAACCACTTTCATAGAACATGAGCATGTTTATACAAACCAACAAAACAGAACAAAATTAGTATTTGTGGGTTATTCCATTTATTATCTAAATCAGACAGACCAAGAAAAGATATGTGATCATTTAGTTATCTATCAGGCCTTATAGTTAAAAGAAAAAGTGGTTCAGTTGTGTGAGTATGGTCATAGTTCAATTGATATCCTTCTACAAATAAATGTTTCATCAGACTTCCTTCAAGGACTAGTATAGTTAGTTATGCTTTTATATGTGAACATAAAATCTTTCATCTTTCCTTAGCCAAAGTATAAGTTTCAAGAGGGCAGAAGAATTTTTTATCCAGCACATATCAATAAATTAATAAACTGCTCAATAACTATACATTAAATTCCATATGTACAAATGCTTTAATATTAAAATTTGAATAATCAATTTATTTCATAATTCTTATTTAATGCTTACTAAATAAATTCGATTTCACTATTATTCACCTAAATCTCCAAATTTCTAAACAAATGTTAACCAACTTAATTTCTTATCCTATGACCAGAATTGTGGAATCTGACAATGAAGAAGGAACTTCTAATGACCATAATCCATTCCATATAGAAAGACCCAACACCCTGATTAAAAACTACAATGAGAGGGACTCTATGACCTCTCAGGGTAGTCCACTCCACTTTTAAATGGTTCTAATTGTTAGGAAGCCTTTTCTTTTTTTAAAAAAAATTAAAGCTTTTTATTTTCAAAACATATACAAGGGTAATTTACCCTTACAAACTCTTGTGTTCTAATTTTTTCCCTCTCTTCCCCACACTCCCTCCCATAGATGGCAAGTAATACAATATATGTTAAACATTTGCAATTCTATACATATTTCCACAAACATCATCTTACACAAGAAAAATCAGATCAAAAAAGAAAAAATGAGAAAGAAAACAAAATGCAAGCAAACAACAACAAAAAGAGTGAAAATGCTATGTTGTGATCCACACTCAGTTAACATTGTCCCCTCTCTGGGTAGAGATGACTTTCTTCATTACAAGACCATTGGAACTGGCCTGAATCATCTCATTGTTGATGAGAGCCACATCCATCAGAACTGATTGTCATATAATCTTGCTGTTGTTATATATAATGATCTCCTGGTTCTGCTCATTTCACTCAGCATCAGTTTGTGTAAATCTCTCCAGGCCTCTCTGAAATCATCCTGCTGGTCATTTCTTACAGAACAATGATATTCCATTACATTCATGTACTATAACTTATTCAGTCATTCCCCAATTAATGGGCATTCACTCAGTTTCCAGTTCCTTTTCAATACAAAAAAAGGCTTCTACAAACATTTTTGTTCATGTGGGTCCTTTTCCATTTTTTATTATATCTGTCATACAAGCCAGTAAAGACATTACGTGAATCAAAGGGTATATACACAGTTTAATGGCCTTTTGGACATAGTTCCAAATTGCTTTCCAGAATGCTTGGATCAGTTCATAATTCCACCAACAATGAAGTTCTTTCAACCAATTTGCATATAACATGGACTCGAGGGGATTGCTTCACTCTAACTGATATTTATGAGGTCACATTTACCGCCTTGCATTAGAGCTCTAGTTTTTCTTTTCTTAAATTTTGGGTATTTGTATTAGATATTTGAGACCATGGGTTTCACTTGATTCCCTTTTAGTATTTTGATTCCTGTGAAATTCTGGATGTCATGGTTTGCTATTCTTTTTTCTTCTCTGCATTTATTTATTATGTTAGCTAGCTTGAGGATAATTGCAAGCAGTTTTCTGCCTTCTCTTAGATTCACAGAAAATGCATTATTATCAATCTTTGCCAGACCTCCTTCATCCCTGCCAGGAAGCTGCAATCCTTGTGTTTTAATCCATTATCTAATACCCCAAATATCATTCTCAGATACCACCTTCTTAGCCAGCTGTCCACTTTTCACATCAAATTGTCTTTTTTGCATTCCTTGCTACTTAACAATACTTTTATAAAAGCATTTTCATTAGTTTCCTGCTTTCAGTCTCTCTTCCTAATAATTTATCTTTCATATAACTGCCAAAATATGTGCCAGGTCTGACCCTACTAATGCCTCAGTAGCTATCTATCTTCTCTCCAAGATCAAATATAAACTCCTTAGCTTGGCAGTCAGGATCTTCACACCAATCTGGCTCAAGCTTATTTTTCCAGGCTTATTTCATATTCTTCATGTATGCTGCATTCCAGCCAATAGCCTTTAGCACCTGTTCCTGATCTTGATATTTCATGTCTTATCTCTTTATATAAGCTATAACCTCTGCAGGGAATATACTCTACCTTAAACTCTATCTTGAATCTATAGTTCCTTTTTAAAATTTTAAAATTTTTATTGTTCTTTTAATTGGTATAGTCATTTCCCCATTCCTACCCTCTTATAATAGACCCTTCCCTTGTTAATTAATAAATAATTAATAATAAAGATTACAAATCAGCCATGTCTGAAAAATGTATGTTTCATTCCATATAGTGGTGCAATGAATAAAGTTCTGGACTTGCAGTTAGGAAAACTTGAGTTCAAATCTGGTTTTAGAAACTTTCTATCTGTGTAAGCCATTTAATCCTCTGCATGCCTCAGTTTCCTCATCTGTAAAACAGGTATAATAATAGCAATAATCCCTCAGGTTTGTTGTATGGCTTAATAATATTTGTAAAATACTTTGAAAAGTATTATATAAATGCTGGCTATAATAATGACTATTATTATTATTATTATTATTATTTCTACTGAGTAGTTGGAGACATAGTTCACTATTGGTCCTGTGAAGTCAGGAATAATTTACATCTTTTTCAATCATCAACTCAGATGTTAGTCTCAAGATTTCTCTGATCCCAAAGGGTGTTAAAACTATCACGCCCCTCAAATTATTCTGAATTATATTAATCTATGCTTATTTATAGTCCTTGGGTAGAATATATGTTTCCTGAAGGCTGAGCTCATAGGGGTTTTGTCTTTGTATTCCCAGTGCCTTGCTTATAGCAGGTACTCAGAAAATGTTTCTTCAATTGCATTATATTTGTAACAAGGGTCCTTTCCCCAGAAGCTTATGGTATAGGTGGGGAGATAAATTTATATTCAAGTAGCTAAAATATAAGGCAGATAGTGATGCAGATTGATTCCCCAAAAGTATATTTCCAGTCCTGATGGATATGTCTATCTCAATATCCATTAGTCAACTCAAACTCAAAATGTCCCTAACTAAATAAATATCTTCTCCCTAAATACTATCTTTCCTCCCAACTTCTCCATCCCTGTCCCTGACATCATCTCAATCATTCAGACTCTTAAATCTCAATCAACTTTAACTTTTTCCTTGTCATTCTACTTTCAATGAGTTTGCAAAGTTTCCATTGATATCACCATGGCAACATTTCACATATTCCCTCCTGCCAACACCCTGCCATAATCTTACTACGACTTACCCAGATTATTGTAATAATTTCCTAATTTCTCTTTCTGGTTTCATCTATCAGTTTTCTAATCCATCCTCTAAACTTCTGCCCAACAAATCTTCCTGATTGTCATCCTGTATCACACATCTTCTCCTAAACCTTTGATATCTTACCATTTTCTACTGAATCATTATTCAGTATAAACTTTTTTCTCATATTCAAGGCCCTCTATGATCTAGCATCAATTTAATTGTCTGTCCTTTTCTTACCCTACTATTCCTGTTCATATACTCTATTCCCTTCTAAAGTGAACTACTCTAGAACTTCCTTTCTCCACTTTCCCTCTCTATAAAAATCAATAAGCATTTAAGTACACATTGTATCCTAAAAAAAAGACCAAAAAGAAATAATCCCTGACCTCAAAGGGTTTACATTCTATCATGAGAGACAATACATATGAATAAGTACAAAATAATTTTGGAGGAAGATCAGCATTGAGAATCTGTCTCGTGTAGGATATAATAGAAGAACTAAGTTTTAATGGAAATTAGAGATTCCTAAAAGGTAGAGGTCAAAAAGAAGGAGATTTCATTCTTGGGGGACAGACTGGCAAAGGCTTTTCTTATATTATTTCCAATAACTGGACTGGAGTGTCCTCCCAAATCTGTGGCAAAACCCTTTTTCTTTCAAGATCCATGTCAGATACCATCTCCTCTATACAATGTTCTCTGACTTAGTATGGATCTGGGGTCAAGAGGGTTTGAGTTCAAATCTCAGCTTGACTACTTTACACCTGCATAATCTTAGAGAAGTCCGATCCCTTCCACTGACCTCAATTTCCTTAGCTGTAAAAGAAGGAACAGAACTAGATAGCCTATAATTTTCCTTCTAACTCTAAATCAAAGAATCTGTGATTGCACCTTGCACCAAATGAAAGTTATCTCTCCCTCCATAGAGTTCTTCTAGTACTTTGCCTATACCCTTCTTTTGTATCCATGAATCCATGAATGAATGATAAAAAAGCATTTTTAAGCACCTACTATATGCCAAACTATGTTAAGTGCTAGAGATACAAGTATAAAAGTGAGATCGCCCCTCTCTCCTGCAATTAGTAAAATTACATTTTATTAATGTAAAATAAGTTTGCATTCCAAAGGAGAGACTATACATATAAAATAGTGGTGTCCTAGGAAGGTTAAGTTTGACTGCCCTCCCCTCCAGTTTCCCGGGGATTCTGAGTGGATGTAGAGAAAAGTTCATTGTCATGTCTTCTCCAGTAGCAATGGTAGTAGTGATTTGTTTACTCTTTCCAGAATAATAAGTGGAGAATAAATGAGGAAAGGAGAAAACAGATGGCAAGATGATTGGGTAGATGCAGGTTTCCTGGCATGTGGCTGGATAGAATAAAAAGCAGTCCGAGTCTGGGTGGATATAGTAAATTGGATGACTTTACACTTTCCCCTTACAATATCCTCACCTCTGAGCTCAGGCTCAGAGTTAGAAAACTGGATGAATTAAATTCCCCAGGCTGTGGAATGGCATAGATTCTGCAAAGTCACTAATCCCAGTGGGCAGAAAGATGATAGCAGCAAGGTATGTGGCAAGATGTCTCAGAAGACTTTGGTTTTTAAATGGATGAGTAGGTAGGTGGGTGGATAGATGGATGGGTGGGTGGATGAAGAGGTGATTGGGTAGATGGGATCCATGATTGAGGAGTTAGGGAAGAATGAAATGCCTTGGAGTAAAGAGATATAAATAAATGGCTACATGAACAGGTAAGTAATAATTCAAACTAGCCCTTATCAACACTACTTTTTTATTATATTATATTATATTTATTATTTTATATTTTTATTATATTTACTTTGGGTAAATATTAACTATTCAAGGAAATTAGAATAATTAGGAAATGGGGCAAGAGTGAAGGAGAAAGATTCAAAGGCAGGGATTTCTTAATAGGAGGATGGAACCAAAATCTACTTGGATAATTCTACACATTAACAAAAAACTATATTAACAAGACAAATACTATTACCTTCAAAGAGGAGAGAAGTAGCCAGCTTACTAAGAATCTAAGAACTTAGATGTTAGCTTAAATATCTGGGATGGGGAAGGGAAAGCGGTAGTATGCACAGGTGTAGATGATAATTTAAATAATAGCACTTGACCCTTACTATGGAGCAAGGACAGAACTTCCCATAGCACCCCACACATACCCTAAACCCCATCAATGAGGCATTTATTAATGCTGATCCACAATACTCTATTTCCAGGCTTCATACATTTACAATGATTGTCTCCCATGACTGGAAGACTCTGCTTCCTTACCTCCTCCTTCTAGCTTGCTTGGCTTCCTTTAAGTTTCAGCTTAAATACCACCTTCCACGGAAGGTCTTTCCAGTGTCCTGATCTTCTCCACATTATTATTCCCTTTCCTCTGAAATCACCTTCCATTTTATATTTTATATGTGCATAATAATTTGCATGTGATTTCCCTCATTAGAAGGTGATCTCCTTGTTACCAGGGACTATATTTTTGCCTTCTATCTTCAGCATTATTCCCAGTACATGGTATATAATAAGTGATTAATAAATGCTGTTTGACTGAATGAATGAATGAAAATACTATAAGTGTAATATAGTCAGTCAGTATTATAGAAGTTCAGAGGAGCAAGAGATACTGGCAAATACATTCACATGCAAAATCTCAAGTCTGAAAGGGACCTCAGAGGCCATATATCTAAGGACATGGGGGAGAGACAGGGAATAAGCATTTATTAAGCACCTACTATGTGCCAGCATGGTGCTAAGTGTTTTACAAATATTATCTCATTTAAACCTCACAACAACTCTGGGAGGTTGGTGCTATGATGATCCTCACTTTACAGTTGCAGAAACTGAGACAGAAATTAAATGATTTGCCCTCCATCACACAATTTTGACTGTATCCGAAGCCAAATCTGAATTCAGAGAGCTCTTCCTGACTCCAGGTCCACTACTCTATGTATCACGGTACCAGTTAACTTTTTGGATCCAGACCTGAATAAGAGAGACAGCATGGTCCAGTGGAAAGACCACTGGGTTTGGAATCTAAGGACCTATGTTCCAATCTTGGCTCTGACACATATAACTTGTGTGACTGAACTATTTTCTTGTTTTCTCAGTAATAACAGAGGATTGGACTAGATTAGTAGTTCTCAATATTTTTGGTCTCATATCCTTAAAAATTATCAAGGACCCCCAAAAAGATTTTGTGTATATGGGTTATATTTATTGATGTTTATACTATTAGGAATCAAAACTGATAAATTATAACATATTTATTTGTTAAAATAACAAAAATAAATCATCATATTCTAACAAGTAATGTTTTATTAAAAATAATGTTTTCCAAAACAAAAAAAATTGGTGAGAAGAATGTCATTGTTTTACATAATTTTTACATATCTCTTTAATGTCTGGTTTAATAGAAGACAGCTGGACTGCATTCAATCTGTTGTGATATTATGTTTTGTTTGGAGTACATATGAAGAAAATTTGGCCTCACACAGAGATGTAGTTGGAAAAGAGAGAGGTATTTATTAGGCAAATAATGTCTTAGTATTATCATGAAAATAGTTTTGATCTCAAGGACCCCCTGAAAAGATCTCAGGGACTGCCCCCCCAGAGGCCTGTGGACCACACTTTGAGAATTGCTAGACTAAATGATCTCCAAGGGCTCTTCCAACTTTAAACCAATCATCCCATATAACCCCCTTCCCAAGAATTCTTTCTACAACATAACTAATAAGTAGGCATTCATTCTTTACTTAATAATCTCTCATGAAGGAAAATCCCTGGCCTGATTGATTGAAACTTATAGATTTCGAATGCACTTCCATACTAATCATCTTCAAAGTTTGTATGTGTTTCTTGTATTGTGGAATAAATATGCTCTAGTACATTAGATTTTACATTTAATTCTAGATTTCAATTAACCTCCAATGCAAAAATAGAGAAAAGCTTTGCGGGGGGAGGAGGTTTAAAGAGTTCATTCTTTTGAAAACTTTTGTCAAAGATTCGGTTAAGATAACGGCATTATATGTAATGAAACATCAATATAACAGCTCTTCAAATTATTAGATGCCCCTTATCAGTCTTCTTTAACTGACTCTTCACATCTCTTCTGAATTTAGAATATTTATTCAGTAGTTACAATCTCAGCAATTTTTCTAGGAAGACGATGGTTAACCTACAATTAAAATTAGGTAAAATTAGGATTATTTGTAAATTTCATATCCTTGTATGGTTTCCCTCTCTTAAGGAACCAACTAGGAAAGTTAAGTCCCTAGAAATAATGGATGTATATCTATAATAAGCTATAGCATGATGGTCAGCAAATGGATCACTGCCAAAGTCCAATTTTTAGGTCACAGGCCAAACAATGTCACAGAGTACTTCTGGGTGTTAGAATAGGGCCTGATTATGATCTGTTTATGGTATTACCGAGAAACAACACTGATTAGGCAAATGTTTCCCCTTTCTCCATTGACATGGGCCTATCAGCTCTGGAAAAGATTACTTCCCAAAAGTATCAAATGAATTTCAAGTAGTCACTTTCTCCAAGGTGTTCTTTCCTTAGGAGAGTATTCAATCGGGTAGCTTTAAACAACTCACATGGTATTTAAAAATTCAAAACCTGAAACAACATTATGTGTATCTTAAATATATGTTTAAAGCCAGGAGTCTTTTAACCAACCCTCTATTAGCCAAATTAGTAGCCTGCTGCTGGGATCCCTCCATTAGCCAGATGGTAAACACTCTGAATTACAAAGGACCCCAGAATAAGACAGCAAAAAGCTGTAATGTGGCACTGTATTGCCAATTTACTAGGAATGATGGGTGAAACAGGATCTACTGATGTTTTGATGAATTTTTTATAGCAGGGAAAAATTATAAAGAAACATTATCATGATATTTTCCCATATATTTGTTCCTCTCTTTGTCTAAAGGCAAAAAAGAAACAAGCTTATAATGGAAATTATATTTCTATAGTGCATTGTTATTTTTTTTTCCTTAAATTGATTAATTTTTTTTGGAGGGAGGGGAAAGATAGAATCACTTTTTGAGGCCTCAGAAAAACACTACTATATCATATTGTCCTAAGTAAGTATTTCTGCCAATTTCCCCTACTTGACTAAGATTTAATTACAGAAAAGCAATTTATGTTCATTCATTTCCAGAAGGCCAGTTGACAATGACAACAAAAGACTGAAGAGTTTTAACAAAAGAGATTCACAATTATTCTTTGTTCTATAGCCAGGAATGGTTTGGAAGCTGCAGAGAGATATAATGTTATAAAGAATTAGCTAGTATATACCAGTCTGAAAAATACAATGAGGGATTGCCTAGAATCCATGCAATTAGGTCAAACAAAACAGACTTGGAGATATTCAGACTGATTCTTTCCTTTCCTGCCTCCCCAATCCCCTCCCACTTAGTTTGTTTTTGAGGCTTACTTGAAGAGATATATGGGAAGTTCAAGGCCATTTTCAGCATTCTAGAGAATTTTCCTACAAGAGTTATCACACACTGTGAGCTGAATTTTTTCAATACATAAACAAAAAGCTCCAGCAAAAGAAGAATTAATCTGAGTGACTTACCTGGCTTATGAAATGTGCCCAATCATTTCCAAACTGAAATGTTGAGTCTGTGGTTTAACGTGGAGTGGAGGATGGAAGTTCCATCTCCCATCCCCACTTGTTATTAATATTCCTCATGCTGACTGCTTTCCCCCTTTCTCTTCCAAGTACACTGGGATTGGATGAGACATGAAGTAATGCTCCAGATTAGTTTGTATTCATTTAGTAGTGGCAGAAACCAGATATAACCTTCTGGGACACTTACTAGAAATATAACCAGAAGCAGGTTACCTAATATCTCTGAGCTTCAGTAAGCTCATCTGTAAAATGGGGGATTCATACCTGTAGCAACCACCTCAAAAAGGTTGTGGTGAAGATAAAGAGTTAATGTATATAAAGTATATATATATATATGTGCGTGTGTGTGTATATAAGTATATAATATATATATAAAACTTACAAAGCACTATATAAATGACAGTTATTTATTCTTAATAAGTAAAGCATAAGAAAAAGAAAACAAGTAACATTCCTCCCTCATGCACTGTTTGAGGCAACAGTCTAAAGGATATTTGTCAAGAATAAAAAGTGATTTGGACCTGAGTTATCACAGAAGACTTTTTAAAGGCAGGGGCAGAGAATAGACCAATGATTTACTGGTAAATGGTGGCCATTCTTAATCTTTTTGGTCTTAATCTAAATGGTCTTTATACTCTAAAAAGTTATTGAGGATGACAAAGAACTTTTATGGATATTTACCATGTTATCTATATACATCATTTAAATTTGCTAGATAAATTTTCAATTCCCCCCTTTTACTTTGCTATTGTAGTCCTAGCTTTAGAGAAGCAAATGGAAATGGAAATTTCTTTTCTGCCCTCAAACTGAGAACACGCTAATCACCTTATCCAAGTCTCAACTTACATTGTTCACAGTGAATTATGGAATATAACAGAAACTGGTCACCCTGTTTACATTAGTTACTACAATGACATGAGGCATTTCTGTTTTGATCACTTGAAATAAGTCACATTCTGGCTAAAGTAGTATAGTATAGTTAAACAAAATACATTTTTCTTCTTTAAAAAATATGCATACTTTTATGAAAACACCCACATTCAGCCACAAAGTCACCCTACTATGAGCAAAACTGTTCAAAGCACACATCTTATTTATGGGGGGTCAGTGTACCATCTTCATACATATCATTCCATTCAGCAAAACTATGGGAAAACCTCCAACCTCCTAAAAAGCCTCTAGACCACCCTTTAGCCAATCACAAAAGATGCACAAAATGCCACATTATCATCTCATTAAACTGCATTAAAATTCCCCTACCCAGAATTTATAATTACAGACCAGAAGGCAAAGAAAAGCCAAAGAAAGAGCTTTTGAACAGCAGTTTTCCAAAAGGCCTTGGGGATGAATAAAGATATGATAAAAGATAATGCATGAATTGTAACAGGAAAGGCCTGACCTGAAAAAACTGGCCTGAGGATGGGGGATGTCTGCGTAGGAGGAGAATCAACTTAGATATCTTCAATCCAGTCCCTGCAGCTGAGTTCCAATCCCATTGGTCCAACTGCATGCAGCTTGAAGGGCATCTCTTTAACAAACTACCGGCACTACTTTATAAAATTATCATGAGGATGAAATGAAATCATGTAACCCTTTTTGTTTCATCCCCAAACCATGAATTTCATTGGTAGAAGCAATTCTCAAAGAAGAAACTCTCACTATCAATATACATCAGAAACTTCTCTGCAGTTTATAATCTTCCTCAACGATATTCATTGCTAGACAAGTCCTGGACAACCAAGCAATAATAAACCCAAAATCTTACCTAACTGATTCATCCCACTCCCAGTTCCACCATTCCATCAATGTGAAATGAAGGGGGAAATATTCTCGTGACATGGGTGACAACTATATGTGTCTTCCCTTCAATCCTCCAGAATTCCAAACTACTGGCATAAATAGCTGACACTGACATTTTACTTAGGACCATCTCTAAGACTCAGTCTTACAGATTCAAAACATTGACACCATCTATGACTTCTCTTTCCCCTTTATTTTCTACAGCCAATTTATCTTCAAGATCTACTGGTTCTTTCCCAATAACATTTTTTTTTCAGATTCACCCTATATCCAGGTCTTTATCATATCATATATTAATCCACATTCTTAATATAGCATAGTTGGATTATTGCAAAATCCTCCTAAATGGTCTCCATCTAGTCTCTCTGATCTTTTCTGTACAACAAAGGAATTAGACTTCTTGCCTAGGAATGCAAGGGGCCTACAAAATCCCCCTGGAGTCTGAATCAGATTAAAATGTAATTGGGAAATGTTTAGTAAAATAAATAATAATACAATATGTATGTGTTGACTCATTTTTAGCTCATACATTTAGATGTGTGAATTTAAAGTCTTTGTGATCCCATTTGGGGTTTTCTTAATGAAAAATAATAAAATTCTTTGCCATTTCCTTCTCCAATTCATTTTTATAGATCAGGAAATTGAGGCAAACAAAGTTAAATAACTTGCCTAGGGTCACATAGCCAGTAAGTGTCTGGGGACAGATTTGAACTCAAAAAGCTGAGTCTTCCTGACTCCAGACCTGGTGCTCTATGTATTGTGCTATTTTCCTGCCCTGGATAGTACAACATAGATAATGTTAATTTTTGACTTTTGAAGTTAATATGCCTCCATTTTTCTATTTGACACCACTGACATTACTCCCAGATGTATCTTTCTCAAAACTATATTTTCATCATGTTACAATGTTTATACTTCAAAATTTATAATGGCCACCTAATAGATCAAGTACAAACTCCATCTTTCCAAGGTTTTCTATCAGCTATCCCCAATTCCTCATTCTTGCCTTCTAATAGACTGTTGGATGAACCTTTTGCTCCAATGGGGTGGTATTTTCTCTATAGTCTATGATCATTTCCACTCCCCCACCTTGGATTATGTCATTTTCCACATAGAAAAATTTTGATACATTTTCTATTTATCCATATTCTATTTACCTTCAAGAACCAACTCAAACCCTACTTATTTCCTTTGCCAACTTCAGCCTGGATCCACCCGGATCCCTTATCCTATTATTTTATAGCACTTTGTCTCTACCACACAATTAAGTTTTTCATTACAAACACAGAATCAAAGAACTTTAGAGCTGACAACTTGCATCCCATCTAGAGAGCTGGAAATCTGCCAAGCAAAGATTATAGCACAAGCCAACAGAAAGGAAGGAGGAAGCCATGCACTGCTCAAGGGGAAGGATTGCTAAGTAATGTCATCAGAAATGGAAGAAAGCAAGCAGCAGTGATACACAAAGCCAAGAGTCAAAAACTAGAAAGTGAGTTAGAAAAGGCATCCATGCTAATGAATTGGAGAGTCAAGGACTCCTGACTGAGTGGAGAGCTATCGTATTTTAGTGAGAGAAGTAAAAGCTAAAAGAGTAGCTAGGGGGTACAGTGGATGGAATACTAGGTGTGGAATCAGAGAGACTCATCTTTATGAGATCAAACCCAGTTTCAGACACTTACTAACTTTGTGACCTTAGGAAAGTCACTTAATTCTGTTTGCCTCAGTTTCCTCATCTGTAAAATGAGTTAGAAAAGGAAATGGCAAATCACTCCAGAATGTTTGCCAAGAAAATTCCAAATGGTGTCACAATGATTGAGACAAATCAAAAACAGAAACCAGAATAAGAGAAAAGCATCAGCATAAAGATCAGATAAATCAAGAAAATCCTATTATTATTTTTACAAATGAGGAAACTGAAGCCCAGAAAAGTTATTACTTGACCAGTATCAGGCTGCCACAATAACTCTGGTTTCCTAACTCCCATCTAGCTGTTCTTTGCATGTAGCATGCATGTGTTGTTCAGTTGTTTCAGATGAGGGAACTGAGGCAAACAGGGATAAGTGATTTGCCTAGTGTCACAAAGCTATCCATCCAGTGCACCATCTAGCTGTCCTCTGCAAACTGAGGAAAAAAGGGTTAAATGACTTACTCAGGATCACACAACTAATAAGTGTCTGAGATTGTATTAGAACTCAGATCTTCCTAATTCCAGGTCAAATGCTCTATCCACTGTACCACACACTATTCTTTCATTGTTCTATGGATTGTTAATTTTGTTTTTGGCAACCAAGCACTATACTAGACAAGCAGTAACTTTGTATCTCACCTGATGTCAAGCATGGTACTCTGTACAAAGTAAATTATAAATCAAATAGTTGTTGAACTGTACTGAAATGAATTAAATCAGTGTTTGGAAAGAATACTAAATTGTGAGTCAAGAAGACTTACCTATGTTAACCTGGCCAAATCACCTAAACTCTATGGACTTCAGTTTCCTAATATGAAAAATCAAGAGATTGAACTAGATCATTGTTAACATTCTTTCCAGCTCTAAATAGTACACTCCAGTGAACTGAATCAAAGGGTTTCCCAAAATCCTAGTATTAGAATGTTCTATAAACATTAAATTTTTCTTTTAATAATAGCCTTTTATTTTTAAAATATATACAAAGAGTGTTTTCAGCATTCATTCTTGCAAAACTTTGTGTTCCAAATTTTTCTCCCTCCCTTCCTCCTATCCACTCCCCTAGACAGCAATGAATCCAATATATAAACATTAAATTATTCTTTGGAGCAATCAGAGTTAAGTGACTTGCCTAGAGCCACATAGCTAGTAAGTATCTGAAGCTGGATTTGAACTCAGGCTCTCTTGACTCCAGAGCCAATGCTCTATTTACCTAACTATACTACCCAACTGCCACAAACATTAAATTTACAAAATTAAAATACTCCATTAAAAAAATTAAATGCCTAGTAGGGGTATTTGGTCCATTAGTATTTTCCTTAGAAATAACCTGAGTTAAAAATTGTATTAAGGTATAGCGTAATAAATAATTAGCATGACTAAAGCACAAGAAGTAGATATATAGAATAATTTTATATACAGACACCAATTTGTGTCTAATTGTAACCATCTCTAGTGGAGGGGGAAGGGAGAAAAAAAGAAATTTACTTGATAACTTTAGGATATATTTTAAAATGATAAGCAAGTTGGTACAGAAAGGAGACTTTTTTTTTTCACTTTAGGAAAACTTAACAGGGATTTCTTGGTCAACTGGAGCAGGAAAGTCATTATGCAAGAGTCAGGCAAAGAGACCAAAGGCTTCCTCACTCCTTTAAACCTGAGCATTGATGTGTCTAGGTAGTAAACTGCCAAAGAGACATTTCTATCAAAGAGATTTGCAGAGTGACCTGTACTGTCAGAAGTGATATAAGTATACACCAAACAATGCAGGAAGGAGGATGGAGGAGTGTCAGGAGAAATAACTTCAAATGAATGGAGTACACAAATCACAGAGGAGAAATAACACTACATCAGACAGGGAATGGCTATAAATTTATGTTAGAAGGTAGGGAAACGGAAGAACATTCCTGATTTGTGGCCCTGATTTTGGGTCTGGGTCATAAAGAGCTAAATTTCTTATACCTGACTTTGTCCCTTTGAAGTCCTTTGGCTAATCTGAAGGCTCTAGATCAACTAGGGCAACAGAATGCCTGCAAGGGACTCTTGAATCCAGCTAGGAATCCCAAAATAAGCAACTTTTGTAGAACAAATAAATAATAGAATTTTGACTCCTCCCTCTCTCTTACTCTACATATCCAATCCATTGACAAACCTTGTTTCTCCTCATTTCTCACCTATGTCTCACACAAGCACAACCCTAGCTTATAATATTTCGATATCCTTATATTGGATCTTCTTTCCTCTTTCCACTTCGATCTGTCTTCCACTCAGCTGACAGTGATTTTCCTCAAGTATAGATCTGACTGTGTCATCCCCACCCATCACTTCAAACAATAATCCTCTGGGTCTCCCTACTTCCTCCAGGATCAATGCCAGTCTTGCCACTAGATTCTAATAACGAGAGAGTGAGGCTGGTGACTGCACAGTCCTACCTCACTTAAATCCAATTCACTTGCAAGTCAAAACATCACCCTGGAGATGTCAATGGTCCTCTTCCACAAAGAAGGACAGAGGACAAACAACAACAAATTTCAAACATTTGCCTTTTAAAGCTCTTCACAATTTGGTCTCTTGACCTATCCAACTTTTTTACACTTTATTCTTCCTGGAATACTTTCCCAAACAGGTACACTGGGCTGTTTGCCGATCTGTGTACACAAAGACACTCCCAATACCTCTGCCCTGGCCATTGTCTTTCTTGCCTGGAATGCTCTCTTTCCTTCTCTAGCTTCTTCTGAGACTCAGTTCAAATCCTACCTTCTGTCAGAAGCCTCTCCTGGTCTCCCCTGTCCCCAGCTGCTAGTGTCTTCCCCTCTAGGATTATCCATTATCTTATTGTTGTCCCTTAATACATCCTTTGTTGTCTAGGAGGACCAATGACATTAGGGAAGTGATGCCATGGCATGCAAGTGAATTGGATCTAAGTAAGGGAAGGCTATTCAAAGTTATCAACAGCCTCACCCTCTCCTCCAGAACCATCTGGGTCCAGATACAGATCAGGACAAGTGGAGATGACCTTGGATGCAATGGGAGACCTTAGTCTCTTTAAGCTAAGGTCTTTCCCATATTGGACAGAGAGGTGGTCTTAGAGACAGGAAAACCCAAGTTCAAATCTTGTTATTAATGCATTCTGGCTACGGTGACATTGGGCAAGTCCTGTAAACTCACAGTGCTCTATGCCACATTCAGGAACTCTGCCTGGCAGAGGAAGTGCTGGTCTGTGTTGATATAGAAATATACCTTATATGGACTAATTTAATTGCAGATTGACTCTCCACTAGAATGTGTGAACTCTGAGATCAGGGACTATTTTTTTGTTTGTTTGTTTGTTTATTTGCATCCCCAGGATAACACAGTGCTTGAAATTATATTACGAACTCAATAAATACTTGATTATTTTATTGTTGTGGCAACTTCTTTTTTATAATTATTCTACATTGATGTAGTTCAGCAATTCTACTGTAAATTATAGTCCTATTGAGGTGACTAGGAAAGTGACTTTTCCAGAGTCACACAGGTATTATATATTGGGTAGGCTTTGAACTTGGTCCTTCCTGCAGGCCACTACATCACACTACATCCACTACATCAAATTGCCTCTTATTCAAGGATTCCATAAGTCTTAATGTAGTTTCAGTCTGTTGTTATATTTTAGTTATTTTTCAAATTTATGTAAAAACTTTTCAAAATTAATGTAATATAGGGGCAGCAAGGTAGCACAGTGGATTGAGTATGGCCTTAGAGCCAGGAAGACCTGAATTCATATATAGCCTCACACACTCAACTCTTTCTAGCTGTGTGATCCTGGCCAAGTCATTTAACCTTAAATGTTGCCAAAAAAGAAATTAATGTAATATGATTAATATGGAAATTTATTTTGTACAATTATACACATGTAAATCAATATCAAATTTTTTATTCTTTCAAAAAGAAAGGGAGAAAAATTGGAGCTCATAACTTTTTAAAATGAATGTTAAAAATTGTCTTTATGTGTATCTGGGAAAAATGATATTTTAAAATGAATATAATACAATATGCCATTAAATTCATAGTATATTTTTATCATGTATTTTCTCCACACCTGTATATAAATAGTCCTACTATTATATTTGAGGCAGAGATAACTTTTTTTGGTGTTATTTGAAAAGTCTGTGTATCCCTAAATTTAATTTCATTTCTTGTATTGCAAAACAAAATCAATCATTGAAGAATTATTTGTTAAGGGCCTATTATAGGTCAGGCACTGTATTAGGTGTGGGGATTCAAAATCAAAAATTAATAGTCCCATCCTCAAAAAGCACAGATTGTATGAGCAAAACTATATTAAAATAGAAGAAAATAACATTTCAAAACTATGACCCAAAGGGAAAAAAAAAAAAAACTTGACTGATAGAAAGGGTTTTATATTAAATACGTAGAAAAAAAAAAAACTATATATCCGTGTGGTTCATAAGAAACAAAGAATAATATAGTTTCATCGTAATTTACCTTATATAGACTAGAAAAATGGTATTTGGAAAATACAGGTAATCTTTTCAATTGGACTATTTCCATAACGTCACTGAGTTTAACCTGGGATGGGGGAGCGGGGGGCTGAAAGAGAAGGAAGGGTAATTCATGCTTGTAAATTGAAAAAGGGAAACTGTCTGTAAGTCATCAAAACTATTGGAAATGCCTTTTGAAAACATGTAAGTACTAGCAAAATAAATCTCTGCTTTGTGATATCTTAATAAAAAGGTTGCATTCTAGGAATGTACTTTGTACATCCAGAGATGGAAGTAATACAAGAAGCGTGGAGATGAATTCCACAATGTCAGGAAAGTGAGACTATGATATGAAAAGATCATTAAATACTGATTAAAATAATGTCAAATGTAATAGAAACACTTAAAATATGCACCTGAGTGTCTTGGGGCAGGAAAAAGAGGAGGAGCTGTAGTTAGAGGCAAGGCCCCACCTGTTAGGAAAGGGAGGGGAGGAGGCCCCAGGTTTTGAAAGACATCTGTGGTGCCCCCAATAATCAGCTTCTAACAACCTGGCAAGCTCCCATCCTTCCCAAGGAAGCGGGAGCTACTTAGTATGGGTAGGTAATTTGGATCAACCTTTCTGCTCTCCATCCTGTCAATTTTACAAAGTCAATTTTACCTTGAGGGTTAGCCAAACATTAGAAGTACTGCCAGAAGTTGCCCTTTCTTCTTCCTCCTCCTCCCTCCCCCCTACTTTTCCACGGTTTGCTCCTCAACGTCAGAAATCCCTGCAATAGGAGATAATGATTTGAATTTTACAATTAGAGATAAAAGTCTTAAAATGCAAATACCTAACTAGGGTGTGGGGGTGGGGCAGTGTGCTCACTGGGTAAGAGTAAAGCATTGACTGTCACCTTAAAATGTATTATGCATTGAATCAAGGGAAAAAAAACAACAACAAATGTTATAGGAATAGAATTGATGAGACAGAACAGAATTTTGGAGATCAAAATGTATTTAGAACTGGAAGACTTTAATATCATGTTGACAACAACATGATCTTACTTTACAAATAAGGAATTGAGGCCCAGAAAAAAATAAGTGATATCAGTCTTTTCTATTTCAATGGGAATAATTACCCTAAATCCTCTATTCTATTGAGTCTAGAATCAGGAATATCTGAATTTAAATCTGACATCAAACACTCACTAACTGTGTGACTCTGGGAGAATCAATCTGCCTGCCTTGGTTTCCTCAGTGGTAAATGGGAATAACTACGACATTTACCTCCTGGGGTAGTTGTGAGTATCAAATGAGATAATATCTGTAAAAGTGTTTAGCACAGTGTTTGGCACAGAATATGTGCTGTATAAATGCTTATGCTCCACTCTTCATTCAAGTACTAATAGTTATTCTCATTTATACATTTATACTGTAAACCTTTGAGGAACCTCTCTCATAACAATCCTGAAAAGTAAGTAGTACCAGTATTATTAGTCCTATCTAATAGATGAGCAGACATTAAATCAGTCAGTCAAAAAACACTTATTAAGTGCTTACTAAATACCAGGGCTTGGGATACCCAGAAAGACAAAAACTAGTCCCTGTCCCCAGGGAACTCATATTTTAATGGGAAAGACAACAGGCAAATAACTATGTTCAAAAATTATATACAGGAAAAGTTGGAAAGAAATAATCAATGATGAAAAATCACCAGAAGTAAGGGAGCTAGAGAAAGGCTTCCTATAGAAGGTTAAAATCTGGTTATATTTTAACCAGAACATGAAAAAAGTCATGGAAACCTGGAGTCAGAGGGAGAAGGTCAAGGCATGGGGAGCAGCCAGAGAAAATTCCTAAAGGTCAGAGATAGAATGTCCTGTTTAAGGAACAGCAAGGAAGAGGTTATTATCACTGGATCTCACAGTGAGTGGCCGGGAGAAAGCTAAGAAGATTAGAAATGTAAGAAGACATCAGGTCATGAAAAGCTGCGAATGCCAAACAGGATATTTTATATTTGCCACTGGATTTTATTGAATGGGGGCTAGAAAGAGTGATGTGGTCAGAATTGTGCTGTAGGAAAATCACTTTCACAGCTGAATAGAGGACAGACTGAAGTGGGTACAGACTTGAAACAGGGAAACTATAATAGCAGGCTCTTGCAAGAATCAAAGGATGAGATGATGAGGGCTTGCATCAGGTTGGCAGCTGTGTCAAAAGAGAGAAGGGAGCACTACAATACAACAGCACAACCCTAAGCCTATGGGGGGACTTCAAGGGGGAAACAGGGAACAGGAGGGGAAGAGGACACAAGTCCATATTGTTGCTAACCCTCCTCTGATGGTGAGTTCCAATGCTTCCAAAGCTGAGCCTTCTGCTCTTGTATCTCAGCACAAAACTTGACTCTTACTCTTTTGGGAAATAAGAGTCTCTACCTTGCAAAATCCAAGCCCTTATCCTTTAAGGTTCCCACCTGTACAATCCATTCCTGGATCCCAGCACTTTAATTTCTCTAATTCAGAGTCCTGAGCTCAGGTATTGCAGCTCTCCATGATGAATATTCTGACTCTAGATCCCCTTAGACTTTCCCTTGAACTTGTCAATGCATTAGTCTTCCTGCATGGACACTATCATTCATGCATCTGCTATTGGTACTTTTTCCTATTCTTGGTCCCAGAAAGGTTACTGTAGCCACTGATTAAATATATAATCAGAATCTCCCACCTCAGCTCTTCATTGCTCATATTCTTTCAGCTAGGTACAGTACATGGTACAACACAGAAGTCCAAGTCTAGAGTCACAAAGCCCTGAATTCAAATTTGCCCATAAACATTTACTAGCTGTATAACCTTAAGCAAGGCATTAATCTCTGTTTACCTCAATTTGCTCAACCATAAAATGAGGGTAATAAAAACATCTTCTTCACAGTGTTGTTATTAGGATCACCTGAGATAACATTTGTAAAGCACTTACAAAATGCCTAGCAAATATAAAGTATTATATACATGTTTATTCCCTTCTTCCTCCCATTTTTTCTCTGATAGGCTTGAACCCCAAATCTCTAAACTTTGTTTCCACCTTAATTTTTGACATTCAGCCCCTATCTGTTATTTCCTTAAATAGTCTGGCCCATCTCCAGGACACACATTCCCACATGGCTATGTCTAACCCAATGGAACCCTACAACAGTCATAGGCTGATGCAGCGATGCCTTAGACTAGGTTCAATAGAAGTATTTTTGCTAAACCGCACATGTACACAGTTAAGTAGGATAAAGCAATTAGTCAATCAGTCAAAAATTAATTACTATGTGCCAGACACAGTTTAGCACAAAGAATGCAAAGAAAAACCTCACCATAGTCCCAGTCCTCAAGGAACTCACATTCAAATGGAGAAAACAACAGGCAAATAACTTGTACCCACAAGATATATGCAGTCTAAATGAATAGTAATCTCAGAGCAAAAGCATAGAGGGAAAGAAGGGAATCAGGGGACCATGAATGGTCTCTCTGCAGAAAGTTGTTGTTAGTGGTGGTGGTGATTGGTCCTTCATTTTCAAAAAGGAACAATGACATCACAGATGACTTCCTTACTTGCTCATGAATTGGATTTAAGTGAGGTAGAGTCGTACAAAGTCATTAGCCACACTCTCTTCCAGAGTTATTGAAGACTGGTGGCAAGACAAAAATCGAAATAACCAGTGATGGCCTGGGATGCAGTGGATGAGCTTGACATCTTTCAAGTCTGACCAAGCTCTAAGCACTCCACAGTGCCTGCTTCATCTGCCTTCACGGCCACTGGAACAAATAGTTTCACTGGACCATAAACTCACGGAAGACTCCACATACTTGTGGTAGACAAGGTATAACCATTCCAACTTCAGATGTCTTCCAAAGAAAGGATATTTTCGCCTGTTGGAATTAAGATTTGAATTGTAAAGATTGAAGCAGGCAAGATGTGTGTTTATCTGAATGGTTTGGAGGCTGCCCTTCTAAGCCATCAGAAGTCCTCACCTTGGTCATGCTGTAAGATAAAGAGTTTTCCACTATTCTTGCACCTAAGGATAGTTCTAGTTGTTTTTTCATCCACAGAAGATTGAAAGTGTGATAGAAACTCAGTCCTGTCACATCTGAAGCTGAATAGTCTAGAAAATTTGCATTGTCTATAATGTAGCTAGGAAGACACTGAGAAACACACGCACAGGGCAAATGGCATAATGATCTCAGAGTTTAATCTAGGATGTATTCTTCATCTTATTGGTCCTGATATCCTTAGATTTGATGAGACCAATAACTTAGTTCAATCCTTTTATTTTACAAATTAAAAATCTTTGACTCAGAGCAGATAAAAGATATATACAAGCTTATACACTTAACCAGGGATATAGTCCGAGCTGGTATGTTGTTCTGACTCACAGGGCCCTGGATCCACTAAGCATACCTTCAGGAAAAATGAATTAGCTGATCGACTATCAGATGGAAATATTAAGATTCAACAAAGAAAGACATAGTGTCTCATAAAACTGTGAAACAAAGAAGTTTACATAAAACAGCTTTGCAGTTTATTAAAGAGAGAAATTTTTGTAGTTCTATAGCATGGAAGGGGAATTCATGTTTCTATTACATTTCAGAAGTGCTTATGAGACAAAAGAAAAACTCAGTCAAAATTATTAGATCAAAAGATTTAGAACTGGTTGATACCATAGATATTATTCATCTATTATTTTATAGACGAGTAAGGTGAAGCTCAGAATGAAATTACTTTACTAAGGGAACTTTTTTAAAGTTACTATCCATCATATGATAGAGCTTGGGTTTTAACTTGGGTTCTGATTTTAAATCCAGAGTTTATAATTATTCGTCTTCATTCTTTTTTAAAGAAGAATTTTTGTACTTCCTTTATTCAATAATCTCTTTGCAAAATTTACTTACTCTTTACCAGGAAGGCTTTACCAGCCTTCTGGTCAAAGGCTACTCTTCCTTTCCAACCCTGCTAGATATTCCTCTTTCCAGTCACCTATCCACACTTATTTTACCTAAAACACTCTCTCTCTCTCTCTCTCTCTCTCTCTCTCTCTCTCTCTCTCTCTCTCTCTCTCTCTCTCTCTCTCTCTCTCTCTCTCTCTCTCTCTCTATATATATATATATATATATATATATATATATATATGCTGTTTCCCATTTTAGTTATCAAGGTTCTTGATGTTGCCCCATTCACTACAGAGCCTTGTTTTTTTGTGAACGTTGTAATTTAAGTTTGTCCACAAGATTCTGATCTATGCTGATGGTCTTATACTATGGATAAGTCCCACTCCTGGTTTGATCATCTAGTTTCAGATTTCTAGTTCCATGATAATCCATGAGAGACCACTCTCATTTGTCTCTTCTATCTGGGTTTTTCATCCTTGCTCCAGATCTTATGTTGGCATCTTATCTTAAAATCAGAGAATCGCTATTGCCTATGGTCCAAGTTAGTTTCCAAATTATCCCCCACCCTTTCTATCAAGGAAGTCACTGTCAGCACATCTTATTAATTTAAGAAAGAGACAAAGAAACACAGAAAGAGACAGAGAGAGAGAGACAGGGACAGACAGACAGAGAGAAGGAAGAAGGGAAGGAGGGAGGGAGGGAGGGAAAAAAGGGAGAAGGAGGAAGGGGAGGGAGGGGGAGAGGGAGGGAAGAAAGGAGAGAGATGAAAGACAAGAGAGGAGAGGAGAGGAAAGGAAAGGAAAAAAAACAGAAGATGACAAGAAAGGAGAGAACATATCCTTTATGTACATAGCTTACCCACATCATCTCAACACTCTAAACCTGAGATCAATTTGTGTCAAGATAACAGAAGAAGAAGACAATGGAAGATGAAATAAGAAATGTAAAAAAAATTAAAGTACCAGAATTCCACAACACATATCCATCCACATGCTGCCATGATGTTGTTACTTTAATTTATTAGTAATATTCTGACAAAATCAAAATAATTTATTAGTAGTTTTTGACCAAAACAAATTAGTAGTATTCTCACCAATTTTTGAAGCTACATTTTCCCCCCAAAAAAATCATCTTAGACATCTCTTTACATGTTAAGAAGCAAATATATATTAAACAGTTGGAGATCCCTCAATGAAAATTGTCTTAGATTTCCTCTTTAGGTCAATGTTAAGTGTTATAATAGCACTCTTTAATGAGTGGGAAGTATTTTTGTCTCTCTCCAGGGTTAAATTTTTGGCTTTACTTACCAACATCCATTTCCCCCCCTAAAGGTATTCATGTCCCTTCAGCCCCTTTCTATTCTCTTTTACAAAGTCCTTTTCATCTCAGTGTGTGGTCCCCTTACTATCCCTTTTCAAAGCAGAAACAATAAAATACTCAGGCATTCTTTATTTTCATAACAAATCAGTTAGTTACCCTGTAACTTACACAGTAGGGAAGAGTATTAAACAGCTGATTGCAAACAGCTAAAAAGCAACAATATTATTGAAGAGAAGAATGATTTTTTTTAAATCATAGGATCAGCATTTTTATTTAAAACTGTGTTTTCAGTTTCCCCATCACATGTTACATATGGAATGCTTCTTTTATATCTGTGCAAAAGAAAGAAGGATCTTCTTTTTCTTTCCTGTGTTCTTTATTAGATGAAATGTTGACACAGAACCATTTTAGAATGACTGGATACAGTCACATGCATCACAACTGGAAGGAATCAGTCAATGGCTGGCCAGCACTGATTACCATAAACAGAAATTAGGATGTCTGTTAGGTCAATGCTTCCATTTCCATCATTTAAAGTCCAAATCAAAAACCATCGTATAATACTCTCCTTGGAAACTAAAGCTTTGAATGTTATTATTCAGGAATTTACCAAAATTTCTTCCTCTGCAAAATGTGTATTGCCTACCCTACTAAATTTAGCCATGACTTGCTTTCCAGAAGGATAAAGTTTTGCATCTTATGAGAGAAAATTTCTCAACAATTAGAGCTGTCTAAAAGATGAATGAGCTGTCTCTTATTAGAGATCTTCTAATCAGTCAGCTTATTAATAAAGATTTGTTAGGTTATTAATAAGCTGATTATCCTAGCCTAAGACCATCCAAATTGTCCAGATTTTATGAAGAAACATGCTACCTACCTCTTTACTAGGAAATGACTGACTCGGTACAATTTGGAAAATAAAAGTTTTGTTGAGGTTTTCTGTTGTTTTTTTGGCATGATCAGTAAGGGAGAGGGATTTGTTTAGCTTGACTATACACATTTGTTGCAAGCTGTTTGTTTTCTTTTTTGATGTTGATTGTGGGTGGGAGGAAGAGGAGGAAGCTTTTCACTGCATCCCAATTTAAAAAAAAAAAAAGATTTAATGATTTGAAAAAAAAAATAATTTCAGTGAGAGAACCCACTATACCAAAGGACATGGTCTGAGATGATGATACCACAAGGTAGGCAACAGCAGCATTTTTGACACATCATTCTGAGCTTTTCTCTTTTTTCTTGGCCATACTTTTAGCAAAGATCACAATAATAAAACTAATAATAATAACTAATGTTTATAGAGCACCTTAAGGGTTGTGAAATACTTTACATATTTTATTTTATTTGATCCTAGCAACAATTCTTTACTATTTTAGGAGATGTTATACATAGTAGATGTTATTATAGGAAAAGAAATACCAGGAGAGATCTTCAAAAAAGTAGTAAGCACTCAAGAATGAAATTCTGGAGACATGAAAAAGTTTCACTAAGGAAGAAATGAAGATTTGTTTTTTTAAAGATACAATTTTGTGTGCACAGAGGATTTATTAATCATCTGAGATTTTTTAAAATGCACATAGAAATGTGGAAAAAAGGATAACAAAAGGGGATTAATGCAAAAGACTGACACAGTCCTCTAAGAAGAGTGTCAATACCTAGGTATATCTAATCATAAAATCTTGAAAGAAATAAAAAAAATGAATAGAATTTTAGATAAAATAAATATGCTAGTCATGTTAGAATATGGAACAGGAGAATATTGAACAGGAATCAAAAGGAATATATATCTTTTTCTCAGTTGTACATGACATCTTCACAAAAATTGACCATGTATTAGAGCATTAAAACCTCACAAACACACAGAAAAGCAGAAATATTAAATGCAGCCTTTGGGGACCAAAATGCAATAAAAGTTACATTCAATAAAGGACCGTTGAAGCATAGTTATTTTAAAAATTGGAAATGAAATAATCTACTCCTTTTTTTTTCAATCAATCAATATTTATTAATCACCCACTACATGTCAGGCACAATGCTAAGCATTGAGGATATAAAAGGAGCTAACAATCAAATGGAGGAGACAATGTACAAGAAATATATATATATATATATATATATATATATATATATATATACATACACACATAATAATCTACTCCTGAAGATTAAGTGGTTCAAAGAACAAATCATAGAATCAATCAATAATTTCATTAAAGATAAAAATGAGACAATATACCAAAATTTGAAGTAGCCAAAGCAGTACTTAGAAGAAACTTTATATCTCTAAATGTTTATATCAATTTTTTAAAAAAGAGAGAGCAGATCAATAAATGGCATGCAACTAGGGAAAAATAGAAAATAAAACAAATAAAAATTCCCAATTACACACAAAAACAGAAATCTTCAAAAGCAAAGGCAGGTAATAAAACTTAAAATTTTTAAAATGAATTAATATATCTAATAGTTATTTTTAATAAAGAGTGTCAAGAAGGCTTAAGCTCAAGATAAGATATGGCTGGTGAATGATCCCTAGTAAGATATCCCAGAGCTGCCCTGCTGTATTCTATTCCAAAGGGTTCTCTCCTGGTTCTCATGCTCTTGATCCTGTCAACAGTCAGCTCTGTGTAGAAACCCTACCCAGAAAGATGAGAGCTGTAAGGGCTTTAAAAGCTAAATTGAAGGCAAAAAGGAGGTATGAGAAAGGACTAGAACTGTTGTCCAGGGTGGACAAGAATGGTGATAACTAACATTGTACACAGCAACAAGATTATGTGATGATCAACTCTGATGGACTTGGTTCTTTTCAACAAGGAGGTGACTCAGACCAATGCTAATAGACGTGTGATAGAGAGAACCATCTCCAGAAAGGGGACTATGAGGACAGAATGTGGATCACAGTATATTTTCACCCTTTTTGTTGCTGTTCTTGCTTATTTTTTTTCTTTCTCATTCTTCCCCCTTTGATCTAATTTTTATTGTGCAGTATGATAAATGTGAAACTTAGAAGAATTGTACATGTTTAATCTATATTGGATTACTTGTTTCTAGAGAAAGGGAAAGAAGGAAAGAAAAGGAGAAAAATTTGGAATGCAAAGTTTTGCAAGGATGAAAGTTGAAAATTATCTTTGTATGTATTTTGAAAAATAAAAACTATTATTATAAAAAAGAAAGGACAACAATGATCATCTAAGCTATAGTATATATTTACCAAAATAGGTTTTACAGGGCTATTTTCCTTTCCTTCCCCCCCCCCCCCATTTTCTTCCTTTAACCATTTATTTCTTTTTTTTTATCTTATTATTATATCAGGAGAATGTTACATACACACAATATGCACATATTTCCACAAAAATCATGTTATTCTTCTGAGCAGGATGCAGAGACTTTCACTAGAGGATAATACAATTAGGTATATTTAAAAAGATTGAATGAAAGGTCCTAAAGTATAGTGATTAACAGGTGAATGGCCAGTTTAGAGGAAAAGTTCTAGGAGTCTGTGCTTATCTATGTGCTATTTATTTAATGTTTCTGTCAATGACTTGGATGATGTCAATTTTGCAAATGACAACAATAATAATGGACAACATGAACCTGGGAAAGATAGCTTAAACACTAAATGCTAGAGTCAATATGCAAAAAAACCAAGCTGACAGGCCAGAACAATGGGCTGAATCTAATGAGATATATAATAGAGACTCCAGTCTTGGTTACTATTGTAAGATTGCTTGCAGTGGCTAATAGCCTTCCTCCTTCTTGCTCCAATGTACATTCTTGAGACTTCTCCAAGAACCAAATGGAAAAAGGGTAAGTGTTTTTCCCCAGGCTCTAAAAAGATTCTGCAGGAAGTGCTAACCATTGCCTGCTCTCTAAGGTAGGAAAGAGATGAATGGAATTCTGTTGATCTAAGTGGGGACCATCAGTTGAGACAGGTTAAGTTGCTCTGTTTTCACTGCCACTGAATGTCTCCTTTGTTTGCAGACTGGGTGGAGCTGTGGTCTGACTAAAATGAAAGAGCAAAAAAATATGTTCATTAGCTCAGTGGCTTGTTGGCTCTGTCACATTGTAAGAGATGTAACATTTTTCTGGGAAAAGATGAAACTAATCAGCAACAGTAGCAGCAATAAAAGAGTTAATAAGAACATATTAGATAGAACCTTAAAGCCTCAATAGTGATGAAAGACTGAACAATGCAAGACCACACACACCAGCAAGACCCAGAGGCATCAACAATAGAGTAATGAATGGCGCACACAACATCCAAGAGAAATTGGTGCAGTAACAATCTTAGATCTCAGAGCCATAAGACTAGGACTGAACTGAAAAGGAATAAGGATAAAACCCCAGTGTGAAGAAACAAATATGTGCTGGTACTTCTGGACTGTGACAGCTCAGAAAAGGGAAGGGAGGTCAACTCTCGATAAAGCTAAAGGTTCTTTCCTGTTTGGGGGCTTTAATCCAGTGTCATTATAAAAGTCACAATGACTTTTCAGGTCCCTAGATACAGTGGGGCTTCCTGTGGAGAGACACTCAATTCCTAGCAGCCCTGAGTTCTCTCCCAGTTTGGTGAGGTGAATGAGGGGAATGGTGTGGTCCTTTACCACAATGAGTTATAGATCTGGAACAATTGCATAGAATCCCTGGAAAAACTAGAACTTACTGGAAGGGACATTTTTCTTGATCATTTATAGGCTCAGGTACAAGCCTTTTTTCTGTATTATTTGTGGCATTTTAATAAAATTTATTCCTTGTTAGGCTGGAATTCGTTTAGGAAAAGTGAATAACCCTAGACGAGAGCTAAGAACAAGTCAAATTCAGAGATCCCAAAGATTGAGTCATGGGTGGAGGCAAAATTGAGTCACATAGATTACCTTCTAGGAGAAGACTTCAAAATTGAGCCCCGTTATCTATAAGAGGAAACGAGCCTAACCACGCCCGCCCCCCCATCAAATGATACATGGGTTATGAACAAAATATATTAGGAATAAATGTAAAATTCTACATCTGGGTTAAAATAATTTATTTCACAAGTACAAGATTGGAAAAGGAGTAAATAGACAATTGTATAAGATAATAGGGTGAGATATTCCCTTATGGTAAGTAGAAAAAGGGGGTGTGTGAATAGAAGAAGCCAAAGAAACAAGTGAGTTGATAATACATAAACACTAAGGACCAAAGAGACATTACCAAATTCATGTTCATTCTTTTGTATTTTACTTTTGATTGGCATATCCATGAGTCATGGTTTTTTCTTACTCTGAGTTACTCCATTCATAAATTATACCTCAATAAGTGGTTTAACCTTGAATAATCTTCATAGGATCAATGGGCCAACTGGCCTACTATCTATCTATAATCCTTGAAGAGCTGGCTAGATCCTGGTTGAAAATGTTAAACAAATGTATATTAGGAACACATAGAAACCTAAGAGCACTTACATTTGGGTAGGTGTATTGTATTCTTCACTATATCCTTTATTTTAATAACAAAAGGTTTATGAACACATACATTCTCTGAGCATGAATTGTCTCTCCCTGAATCCAAAAATGAGTTATCACAATGTGAAAAAGATCTGATACACCTGTTAGACTGGCTAAGATGACAGGAAAAGATAATGACAAATGCTGGAGGGGATGTGGGAAAATTGAGTCACTGATACCTTGTTGGTGGAACTGTGAACGAATCCAACCATTCTGGAGAGCAATTTGGAACTATGCTCCAAAAGTTATCAAACTGTGCATACCTTTTGATCCAGCAGTGTTTCTACTGGGCTTATACCCCAAAGAGATACTAAAGAAGGGAAAGGTGCCTGTATGTGCCAAAATGTTTGCAGCAGTCCTTTTTGTAATGGCTAGAAACTGGAAACTGAGTGGATGCCCATCAATTGGAGAATGGGTAAATAAATTATGGTATATGAATGTTATAGAATATTATTGTTCTGTAAGAAACAACCAACAGGATGATTTCAGAGAGGCCTGGAGAGATCTACACAAACTGATGCTAAGTGAAATAAGCAGACAAGACCATGATCAATTCTGATGGACGTGGCTCTTTTCAACAATAAGATGATTCAAACCAGTTTCACTTGCTCAGTGATGAAGAGAGCCATCTACAATCAGAGAGAGGACAGTGGGAACTGAGTGTAGACCACAATATAGCTTTCTCATTCTCTCTGTTGTTGTTTGCTTGCATTTTGTTTTTTTTCGCAGTTTTTTTCTTTCCTTCTTGATCTGATTTTTTTTATGCATCAAGATAACTGTATAAATATGTATACATATATTCAACTTAACATATATTTTAATATATTTAATGTATTGGAGTACTTGCCATCTAGGGGAGAGGGTGAGGGGAAAGAGGGGAAAATTTGGAACAAAAGGTTTTGCAATGGTCAATATTAAAAAATTACCCGTGCGTATGTTTTATAAATAAAAATTTTTAATAAAAAAGGAAAAGATATGGTGGTTTTGATGGATATTGACATAATATGGTAGTTTTTAAAAAAGAGCTCATACTATGCTATACTTCATTAGGGAAGAGAAGGGTGAAATCCAGAACTAGGTATATGATAATTCCATTGATGTCATCCCTGGTCGAAACACATCTAAAATATTGTATTCAATTCAATGTACCACATTTTAGGAAGTACATTGATAATTTAAATGTTAGGTTTTAAAGCATGTCCAAAAATAAGGACTCAGCATAATAAAAGTGCAGGAGATATATATAGATATATATGAACTGTTAGAAGGAAATGGTTGTATATAGCCTGGAGGTGAGCTGATATGATTTCTACCTTCAAGAATCTGAAGGACTGTCATGTGGAAGGGAAATTAAAATTAAATTTTGGCTCAATATAAGGAAAAATTAAAGCTGTCCCAATATGAAATGAATCACCTCAGGAATCAATGTTATCAAAGGGTCATCAAGCAGAAGTTGATTGCTGTAGAAAGGACTCCCTCCAATGAATGGAGTAAATGGCCTGTGAAGACCCTTCCAAATCTGAGATTCAATGTTAAATATATGTAACACACATACACACACATATATTTGCAAAGAGGTGGATTTTTATTGGAATATAGCTAAACAAACAGGAATGAAACATTCCTGTACTGTAACAAATGATGAACATAATGAATATAGAGAAGTATTGCAAGGTTTATGTGAACTAATACAAAATAAAATAAAGCGGAACTAGGAAAACAACATACATAATGACAATCAGTCACTCAGTGTTAACATTCATTAAATACCTACTATGTGCCAGGAATTATGATAAACACTGAATCTATCACTACCATGCCAAAAACAAAACAAAACAAAACCCAAAAAGTGAAATAAAATGATGAAAACTTTTATTTTTAAAAAAAATCTGTGCTTTTCTGATCTACTTTTACTGGAATATGAAAAATGTTTTACTCTATGCTGAAAATTTATTATTTGATTTTTACATTTCTTAAGTTTGATTATGTTTCTTAGGATTTCTTTTTTCTATTAAATTTCTACTTAATTACTTCTAACTTAATTTTTTTCTTTTTGTTGTTATTTTCTATTATATACTCTACATATATCTTCATATATTTTCTACAATATACTCTACATATATCTTTCCATAAACTTCCAATATTTTGGTGCTAATTTTGTTCTATAATTTGTTTGAGTATTCATAGATTCTCTTACAACTTTTTTCCCCTCAAAAACCTATTTATATTCTAGATTTATATTCAGTATTCTTGCTTTGTAATGAAAGCAACTTTTATGCATTTTCTTTTCCTTTGTATTCCACTATTTTTTTTTTACTGCTTCAATATTTTTTCTTTCAATTACTCTCATTTTTAGAAAAATCTTCTGTTCTTATGAATGAATATTCCTCCTCCAAATTATACATTTTAACTTGAATAGAAATATACTTCTAACTTGAACTTATATATTTGATTTTTTTTTCATTCTTTAAAGTACAAAACATTTTGGAAATTTATAATGTTTGTCAATTATTATTTCAGAGCCTTTATAGAAATTATTGTAATACCTGTACCTTCCCAAGGGATTTCAACTTAATTTTCATTTTTGCAGAGTCCTTGTTTCCTTCCTCCTTTTTCTCCTCTTACCTTCTTAGTCTTTTAAAAATTTCTTTTTAATCTCTTTTAGTTTTTTACATTTATTAATTGACTTTCAACATTTACTTTTATTCACTTCCTCCCTCCCTTCTTCTCCACTCTCTTCTCTAAGACAGCAAGTAATCTCATATAGTTATAAAGGTACAATCATATCTTTTCACTTCTGAGTGCCCAAAATAACATATTTCCACATTAATTGTGTTGTGAAAGAAGAATTAGAACAAAAGAGAAAAAGGAAAGGAAACACAAGAAAGGAAAAACCAATCTAAAAAAGTGGGAGAGAGGGGGAAAGTAAGTGTCTATCAGCATTCAGACACCTTAGTTCTTTCTCTGGATGTGGATATTATTTTCCATCATGAGTCTTTTGGAATTGTCTTATAAATCATTTATTGCTGAGAAGAAGGAAGTATATTAAAGCTGATCATCTGCACAATGTTGCTTTTACCGTGTACAATGTTCTCTTGGTTCTGCTTACTTCACTCAGAATCAGTTCAGGAAATCTACATAATTCTTTCAGAAAGATCTGAGGCAGATGTCCTCCCATCAGATAGAATTCAGAACCTGAATCAAGAAGACTATATGACCTTGAATGAGTCCATTAACCTTTATCCACCTCAGTTTCTGCAACTATAAAATAGGGATACTAATAGTACCTACCTCCCAGGACAGTGGTGAGGATTAAATAAGATAATATTTATAAATCACACAGCACAGTATTTGGCATATAATAGTAACTTTGGTTGACATGATTGTTTGGTGGACAAAAAGATGGGATGGGTTCGGAACAAGAAAGAATATGTCAATCCACTGAGACCACAAGAAAGTGCTGTACTAATCATAGATTGTCATCTTCTAAGGTAGGGTAATACTAGATTCCATGTGGCCTCTCAAATCATCTTTCTCATCAGTGCCAGTGAGCCCTAGCTTAAAAAGACTATACAATGGCCCTTAGGAAACTGAGAGACTCCTAAATCTGAGTTGGAGTGATCAGATCGAAACCACAGCTTCTGATATAAGCAGATCAAACTTACCACCTGTTCCAGTGTTCTCAACAAGTGATTTTTAAACTGAAATAGAAAAAAGGGACATTAAACCTTATAGAAAGATCCTTCAATGTAGCCATATATTGAATTAATTTTTAAATGTATTTATTATCCATGTTTTGTATTTTTATGTATTTTGCTAAATATTTCCCAATTACATTTTAATCTAATTTCACCTATACTGAGGAGGGTTGTGGACTGTATGTTGGTGGGGTTTACATCTCTATCTAGAAAACAAGCAATGAGTGGAAGAAGCCAAGCAGTGGCAATTAAAGAAGTCTCATGGGTATAACAAGACTTATTGCTCAATTATGCTTGAGGGAATATTTGCCTATGTTCAAAGACCAAGGCAGACTAAAACAGGACTAAGTTAAAATTGATTCCAGGATCTTAGAAAATTATATTGCCCCAAACTTAGCAATAGAGAACATCATTCATAAAAAGACTATCTTGGAAAGAATAGTTCCAACCAAAGAGAGAGATGTCTGGGAGAAGTATTTTTCTGGAAGGAAACTGTTCCACTTATTTGCCTGGTAGGGGATCACTCAAACTAATCTTTTGGGAGAATAGTCAATACAGCCTCCACAGGAGTGTTTAGGCAACAAATGTTCAGGGAACACATCCTCCACTTTGAATGGAACTCCACTCAATATACCAACTCTACAACTGGCCAATGGGGTAGTATTTCAGTGTTTCATAAGATTTCATTGTAAACAGCTAGAGCTCTGAGTCAACTAACTGCAGGACCAGTTAACAATGACAGATAGGACAACCAAGTGGACTTTATTAACAAAGGTAGAAAGAGTACCCATCAGACAAGATTTTCACATTCAAGACTTTACCCTGAACAGGGAAGCCACAATTAGCCCCAAGCAACGAGTAATCATTCTCATGACTTTGCTCATGACAAGCCAATTACCTCGAGGTACATGTAAAGATGCTTAAACCAGACATTCTTCCCAAGGAAAGAGGAAAGGGTAGGTTTTAGAGGGGAAAAGATTTGTTACCATCATCAAAAAGGCAGAGCAATGGATATTTGGAACAGAAAATAAGGAATAATCTCCAATAATCCTGAGGGTACCAGTTTCTTTCCCACACTTAAGGCTTTCTGTAAAAACACTGTTTCTAAATTCTTCTGTCTAAATTCCACCCCCCAGTTGATAGATGTTACATCATAGATATTACTCTAAATAATATGAGAAATATTTCTTCCTCACGGATTCCCCACACTATATCACTGACCTACAACTAATTGAGAGAGACTATGAATAAAAGACAATCAGAAGGAGGGAAAGAATATGTGTATGTGTGTCCCATTACCTTTCTGGTAGAAACACACAAATATATGTCTCCTTCAGTTGGGGGATCACAACCAAGCAGTGATGTCCTCTGTGGACCTAAAGCTCACCTGGGTCTCAGGTACACTGTTACAAGGCCACACATTGGTTGGTGATCAGTTTAGAATTACTTGTTTTAATGTCTTTTCTCCTTCAGCTCCTCATTACATTCTACCCCTGCATGCTCACGGTGGCACAGAGCCCATCTGTAAGCAGAATCTGCTTACAGTTGTTAGATTTCCCACTGATTCACATTCATTAGCCCTCATTTTTGAAGAGCTGACTATATATTCAGGAGAGCAAGTAAGAGAGCATCTCTGAGTATCAAAGCAATGAGTTCTTGGGATGATGATTACCTAAGCGGTTTTGTTTAGTACCTCTATGCTTGTGTTCCTTTGTGTTTTGTGTATCCTGGGAGAACTTCTCTTGGGGTGGGATCTTGAGGTCCAAAAAACACCAAAAGGGTGATCAATGATGATGCCATGACAAAAACTCAATGACAGCTATGTTCTTGACAAGACTTTTTGAGCTCTTCCATTCTGTCTGTCTTTAGTACCAGAAGTTGCTCTCTTCACACATTCATCCCATCCAACCCTTTCTCACTCAAATTCAAATTATTTCCATGTTATGGCATCATTTCCCTGACACTGTGGTCATCTTTGAGAACAACTTTCATTTATTTATTAATAAGTATTTATCAAACACCTGCTGGTACTATGATGATGTTATTGTACTAGGTACTAAAAACCAAAACCAATATTTGTTGATGTTATTGTTCAGTCAATCAGCTGTGTCTGATTCTTTGTAAACCCATTTGGGATTTTCTTGGCAAAGATACCTTTCCTTTCTCTAGCTCATTTTGCATATGAGGAAACTGAGTCAAACAGGTTTAAGTGACTTTTCCAGATCACACAGCTAGTTCTTGTGCAACATGATATATGTGGAAATATGTATAGAAGAACTGTATATGTTTAACATATGTAGGATTGCTCCCTGTCTGGGGAAGGAATGGGGGAAAGGAAGGAGAAAAATTTAGAACACAGGGTTTTACAAGGGGGAATGCTGAATGCTATTTTGCATATATATTTCAAAATTTAAAAGCTATTATTTAAATAAATAAATAAAAGATAAGAGAGGTAAATAAAAACATTACTGAATACCCACAAAAGCTAATATGGTCTATTCTTCATTATTAACAGGAAGGTTTGGGATCAAAAGCTGTATATGCAACACATCCAATTTGAGTTGAGGGCATGGACTCTTCCTTGTGGCAGATTTTCCACAATAGAGAACAAAGCTATCACAATAGCTCAAAATAAATGGGTAGCATGTAGCAGGAAATCATGAAAGAGGAAATAAAACTATAGTCCTGTGACCTTCCTCTTAGTAATGAGGGAAAGCTTTTTAATAACATTTTAAAAAAATTTAAATAACAATGGAAGATTCTCAAAGGGATTTTCTCATATAATCCTATGAGATAAAATCCATCATATTTTTAAAAATGAAATTAAGTCATTTACATAAACTGGTCAGTTTCATAATTAAATACATTTGAGACATTAAAATCATAAATATAGGAACAAATTAACCTTGTTGCAAGATAATCACTTAAATTTTTTATTTCAAGGTAGCATTTGAGTTCACAAAAGAACTCCAAAGTCATTAAAGGTGACTGTCTTCATTTTACAGAGAAAAAAGTCTCAGAGAATTTAAAGGATTTCTCATAATTACACAGCTAATGGATACCAAAAGCAAGATCTGTACCCAGGTCACATGACTCCAAGAGTAGCCCACTTTCCCCCTACTTGATGTTGCCTCTTTAAAGGGAAAGTGAAAATTAGCCCTATGAATATTTGCTATCATTAAATATACTTAGAGCTGTCAAAAGACATGAATTATCATGAAAATTGAACATTAAGTTTTTGAAAAAAAACTAATATTTTCATGTCTTTTAAGTATTTAACTGTTAGATAATAATTAAGCTTGTTCTATTTGCTTTTAGTTCCTGGGTACACATGCATAATTTTTTTTCACAACTTGATTAATTTTCTTAATAGAATAATTCCATCCATACACAAAGGATGAATGAACAATATAGAATATGCTTCTGGGTTAGATTACAAATGCACTCAGTAGTATACTATTACATAAAGAGATTTGGAGTTGGGCTTAATGTTCTTTTAGGGAGCTTAATAAATCATCAATCTGGAGTAACAGGATTGAGGTTTTATGGCCCCTTGTGGAACTGCTCCATTGTATAAACTCTTGGGCATGTTTTATGCACCAGATTCAATTATAACCACCACTGAATGCCCTTAAGGAGGGGCATTTCTCCTTTTTTCCCACACTAGTCTTACTCAAGGTAGCAAGCATCCCTGATGCTGTCTCACCACAAACTACTTTGAAGGAAGAAAAAAGCATGATATTTATAGTGATTAGGCATTCATATTTTCTAAAAATAATATTAAACTTCCCAATATTGATATTAACCTAATAAAATTATTTGCCTGCAATGACTGCTGTTTTTCCCCCATAAATCATCTTTAAGAAAAGTATCTTCCTTAAGGTCAATCTGCAAAGCAATTTGGAACTATGCCCTCCTTCTATTTCCAAATATGAAACTATGCATGGCCTTTCACCTAGCAATATCAACACTAGTTTTATCTACAAAAAGTTACAAGACAGAAGTGTAGGACCCATATGTACAAAAGCATTCATAGCTTCTTTGTTTCACAAAGAACTGAAAACTAAAGGGTGCCCCTCAATCAGGAAATGGTTGAATAAATTATGGTATATAAATATGACAGCATATTATGGCACTATTAGAAATTACAAAAGATAGATTCAGAAAAACTTAAGACTTGAATGAACTGTTATAAATTGAAATGAGCAGAACCAAAAGAACAATTTAAACAATAACTACAATATTACAAAAAAGATAATCCCAGGCTATGAAAGAATTCATTTTAATGTAGTCACCAATCAGGATTGTAGAGGACCAAAAGAAAAAACGGTTTTTCACTTTCTTCTAAAGATGAAGAACAAGACATGTATTTTTGGACACAGCCACTATAGATTTCTTTTGTTCAGCTAAGTCTGTTGATTACAAAGAAGTAGGGAGGTAGGGGAGGGAAGAATCAGAGGGAGAAGAAGGAGATGATAGCATGGAAGAGAAAAAAAAGGTATAAGAATATCAATGAAGCATTAAAAAATGTCCACATAACAGAAGGAAATTTAGAGGTTAACATAGAGAAACAGAACAGTTTTGGAACCAATGTGCTGAAAGGATTAGAAAATAAAAAACAAAACAAAACAAACCATCAAAACTGTGCTTGATGTGAATTTGTGGTTTCACCTACTGTTCACATTCTGTTCTTTTCATATGGATATGTTTATGTTTGTGTTTATCTAGTTGAGAGTGACAAAAGATTTTTAAAAAAATTTTAAAGAAATACTTTCAGGCAAAGGAATCAAGGGCACTACCTCCCTGGTTTACTATTCTTAGACTTTAGCTACAATTTATAGAGTCAGTAAAAATGAAAGATGCTGACTATTTCAAGTTTTTAAAATGGTCCCTGGCTCAAGGGCAAAACACTGAAATTATCTGAATGATGGAATCAACACAAAAGGAAATGCTGACCATTTCTAGATGATCTAAATGACTAGATCCAGATAAATGAACCTTCAGAGTTTAACTTCCACACTCTACAATTGCAGAAACTAGGGCCCAAGATTAAGTGATTAACTCAAGATCACACAGTTAATGAGCTTCAAAGACAGAATATGAACTTTTATCTTCTGACTTCAGAGCCATTGGTGATTCTTTGGACCATACTTAGACACTCAACTTATTCCAAAAGTTAATATGGGATTTAGGAGGAGGAAATAATTTCCATAGAACTCAGCTAAGTATGTGCATCGGGAGATAGAGTAGGGAAAAAGAAAAAGGAGATCTTTTCTCTAAAAAGCATGAAATTCAAAATGTTGGTATCCAAAGTATATTAAAGTAATATTAGTGCTGCATAATGTCTAAAACTCCTTTTTGCTCTAGAATTCTGTGTTTATGGCTGAAAGAGATAACCCTCAGGCATTAAGTGATTAGGGAATAAAAAAAAAACAAAAAACAGAAAAATGATATTCAACCAACCTCAAATAAAGGCAGAACTTAAAAAAAAAAAAAAAAACTTTCTCTCTCAATTCCCAGGAGGAACAAATCAAATTCCTAATGTTTTAGGCCAAAGAGAGCCAAAAACCAAAGAGATGAAACATAAATAATAACAAAAAGTTACTGTTGTCCTTGACCAGGGACATGCAATTCTTCAGAAAAAAATAAAATCTCTTTTTTCCCCAGGAAAATAACTGGATCAGGGTGATAGAGGCTTTACTCCCAGGGTGCCAAATTTAGAGGGCATCCAAATTGAAAGAATGTTGATAGTATTAGTCTTCCAGCAGTATAGAAACAACCTCCTTAGTGAGAAGCTGCCAGACAGCAGGATGAGTTAAGGGTGAAGCAGATCAGACTGCAGAAGAATAATCTAATGCCTCAGTCTTCCCTGCCCTCACCCTCATAGAGGCATGTAGAAATATATCCTCCTTTGCTACCTCAGCCCTTGATCATTCAGATCCCACTGGCATCTTCTCTTACCAAATGGTCCCAGTCCTGGGTCTTCCTGGTCCCACATGTCATCAACTATAATCGTTCTGGGAAACTGGAGGATCATTAGACTTTATCATCTGCTTTTCTGCTGAATCTTAAAGATCTCTGGGCCAGCCATCTACCTTTTCCTTGTTTCTCTTCAGAACCAGTAGCCTTTTCCAACCATCTTTTAGGTGAATCCTCTTATATTTTCACCTAATTTTCACTCTACTCCCCCTCACACACATGTAGTCCATAGTGAGCATTTAGTCAATGCTTTTTTTTTTTTTTTTTTCATTTTCCAACTAGTTATTTCCCCACTGATAGCTACCTTCACTGGCAGTCCTACATTGACTTATTCTTTCCCTTCAGCTAGGGGCACTTTACATTCCATTTGCCCCAGGCATAATTTGTGGTACTTCCTTGGGATGCAAAAATTCCTAGATATGTCTTAACTCTTTCCAATCTTATTAACATGACAAACTCTCCATGTTTGGATATTGGTCTGGAGAATAGAGCATAAATTCCATGAGAATGTTGACCAATCAAAAGTTGGAGAGATGAATTAATTACATTCTAACTTCTCTGTGATATAATGGGTATTATCTCCAGTAAAAACATATCTACTCTTATTCTCCCATACAGAGTCCACCTTTCATAAATTTCCAATATCCTCCCATCTGCACTGGGAGTTTTCCTCTTTGAGAAATGAGAGAGAAGAGATTCAACTGCTTGGAAAATGTCAATAGTAACTGTGTAGATGACATCAAGAAAATTCTGGATTCAAGTCCTACTTCTAATACATACTAGCTGCATGACCCCAGGCAAGTTATTTAACTTATAAGCATCTCAAGGAAACCTATGATGAAAAAGAGCTGCCAACCTGCATTGGTAGAGGAAGTTTCCTTAACAGGAATATCCTAAAATAATGAAATACTGAGTCTAGAAATAGCAATATCATAGCCTCTGAGATCCAACCAATGTGTAATTTTTCCTAACATAACAATCTTCCGTGAGAGTCACACTCCATTCCTCATCATAGCATATAAATACAAACTCTGACAGCTAAAAAATCTTCAAGTGGAGACTCAATGATTTCATATCTATCATATAAAGATCAGCCCAAATAGGAAGAAGTTCCTTATCTGAAAGTTACTCCCCAAATACTGAATTGAACTGAATTGAATCTTTCTGGCTAGACTAAATCATGAAAACTCTCTCCTTACTTGTGATATTAGTCAATAGCATTGACTAAATGCTCACTATGGACTACATGTGTGTGAGGGGGAGTAGAGTGAAAATTAGGTGAAAATATAAGAGGATTCCCCTAAAAGATGGTTGGAAAAGGCTACTGGTTCTGAGGAGAAACAAGGAAAAGGTAGATGGCTGGCCCAGAGATCTTTAAGATTCAGCAGAAAAGCAGATGATAAAGTCTAATGATCCTCCAATTTCCCAGAACGATTATAGCTGATGACATGTGGGACCAGGAAGACCCAGGACTGGGACCATTTGGTAAGGGAAGATACCAGTGGGATCTGAATGATCAAGGGCTGAGGTAGCAAAGGAGGATATATTTCTACATGCCTCTATGAGGGTGAGGGCAGGAAAGACTGAGGCATAAGATTATTCTTCTGCAGTCTGATCTGCTTCACCCTTAACTCATCCTGCTGTCTGGCAGCTTCTCACTAAGGAGGTTGTTTCTATACTGCTGGAAGACTAATACTATCAACATTCTTTCAGATCACACTGATCACACTAGTAGAAGGAATATTCACACTAATAAAATCACTAGTCTTTTGAAATATTAAAGTGTAAATAATTTAACTTGATAACTTTATGGGTGAATTAAATGTTTGAAGTTAGTATCTAATTGCCAAGTTAGTAGAAGAGACAGATCACTATAACCTAGAGTAATTTAGTTTAGCAGTTCTCAAAATGTGCTCTGTGGACCCTTAGAAGAATCTCAGATCCTTTCAAGTTTGATCATGAGGTCAAACTGTTTTCACAAAAATACTAACATATTTTAATTTCTAATGTGGTAAATATATAAACAGAAAATCCTTAAGATCCTTAATAACTTTTAAGTGTGAAAAAGGTTCCTGAGACCAAAGAGTTTGAGAACTGCTGATCTACATGCATTTTATAAAGAAGATAGAACTCATTATATTCACTGGGTTACTTATATATGATATAAAATGGCCACACACATTAAATTTCAGATGCTTATCTAAATACCCCATCAATACTGTATGCTTATAAGCAAAGCAGCAGTTAAAGTAGAAGGCCCCAAAACCTTACACAAGTCTTGAATAAAATAAACTAGAGAAGAAATAATTGCTTATTTTATTTCAAGAGACCCCAAATAATTGCAAAGGAATTAGATAAAGGGAAATACCCAAGGAAATCTAACAGTTTAATCCAGTTGTTTATAGTCACTGAATGCCAGCATACACATAACTAAAATAGAACTAAATAATAAATATGCAGTTTACACTCTGCCAAACTAGGCTCCTTTAAAACTACATTTTGCTCTGAATTATATAGAAAGAGGACATTTAAAAATTCTAATTGAAAAATTCTATCTACAAAATCAGAATTCAATGGATAATAAATAAAAACTCTTCAGTTTATTTTATGTTATATAGACTTGGTTTAAAAAAAAAAAAAGGTAGAAAAGAAAGCTATCCAAACCACAATGGGCTAAGGAAGAAAGGTTTAAATCTAGGGATTTTCCCATATCTGCCACAGGGGAAAACTGCACTTTCATTTTAATTCTTCCTAGTTTTTGGACTCTAAAGAAACCTTTTATATTCAACTGTATGAGTCGTTAAATTTTATGAATACACAAACTGAGGAAATTATAATGATCATAATAAATACAAAACAGACCCTGTACTCTTAAAAAGAACTCATTATTACATGCATTTAGATAGCAATAGCCAAATCATATCTTTTGTAACAATACAATTAAATTCCATAGAAAGCCAAAATAGTACAACTAGCCTGTAAAAAGGATATTAGTTCTAATTTTTCCTTTTTGGCATATTCATTTACCAAATAAAGAAATTAACACACAGGGAAGTGACCTTTGGCAAATCATTTCATTTCTCTGGACATTAGCTCTTTATCTACAAAATAAAATTATTTCTAAAGTCCTTTTAGATGTCATAAATAGTATTTTATTTTTTCAAATACATGTAAAGATAGTTTTCAACATTCACTTTTGCAAAACCTTGTGGCTTTGAACTATGTTTTCAAAGTGAATGACAGAATTGGGTACAAAGCCCCAGTCATCTATTTTAATTCCTAGACTGTGTAACATTAAGGTTTTTAAAAAGTTTTTTTTTAAGTTCCATTATATACATGGCAACTCTAATGTTTATATTCAATACTTCATTTCACAATTAAATGAGACAAAAAGAGGGAGAACTATACTCACCAAAGGTATTACCACTATCATGGACAATTTCTGGCATAGAGTTCAAATTGAAGAGGATCTCCCCAAGTTAATACATAGGGTGCTTTATGTTTCTCTTTAAAAATTACTTTGCAATGATTACATCAAGCCTGTGAACACAAAAGCATTCTAAACAAAATCCTTAATTATTTAAAAGAATTAAACCTAATTATCCTAATGAAATAACTCAATTTTATGAAGAATGTCTATTCCTCAGAATTAGACAGATAAACCATAGACCTAGACTATCAGCCTATGTGTACATGTATGTGTGTGTGTGTGTGTGTATATGCATACATATATATATATAAATTACATATTTTATATGTTTCATATCAGTAAACTAGGCCCAAATTGAATTAGAGAATGAAAGTGAGGTAGAAAGCTTTTAGTAAAATTGTGCAGGTCTCTTAATAGCCTCAAGGTTCTCCCTGAAATAAAGATCCATATTTTTAAACATAAATATCTGTAGGTAACTCTATGACTCTCAGTCAGAAAACACCAGTCTCTAAAGACTTATATCATTTAAGCCATTCAGTTAACAAACATTTATTAAATACCTCCTAAAGTTAAGATATTGATAGACAGATTAGTGATTTCTACCAAGAGGAACACTTCTGTAAAGATTTTTTTTTTCTCAACTATCCTTATATGAAACTAGTACATCTAAATTAAAGGTTTGTAGAGGCAATATTTTTGTTTCTCCTTTAAAACAAAAGAATAAACACAATGTATTATTACTCTATCAGACTCAACAACAAAAAGTCTGAATAAGTCAAGTAAACATAACAACAATAATAATAGCTAACATTTACACAGTACTTTAAGGTTTGGAAAGTACATGAATATATATACCGTGTTATAATATTGCTCCTCAGACAATCCTGTAGCTAGATCCTTTTAATATCTCCATTTTACAGATGAGGGAATTGCAGCTAAGAAGAGTTAAATGACTTTCCACGCAGTTGGTAATTGTTCTGATGTAAGATTCAAATCTAGATCTTACTCTATCCATTACATCATGTAAGAACATTGTCAACCAATTTGCTTATCATAAGAATTTTATGTTACATAAATATGTTTTATGGGTAACCCCCCCCCCCACACAGTTTCAGGAGCTAGAGCAACCTCTTTGTGTAAATGTTTTCACTAAAATCTGGTTTCTCTTTCCTATTAAATTGCCAAATGGATTTCTTGATACTAACTAAACAGATCTTCTACTTATAGAATATAATATGCTTGGATTTCATCTGGGGATTCCAGAAATGGAGAATAACTTTATCCAATACCAATCCCACAAGATCCCTTGGAAGATTCCAGCTCCTGGTGATATCCATGAAATAGTCCCAAATTCCTTGACACAGTTACTAGGCTGCCATAGTTTTAAAAAAGATTGGACCCTGAAAACATTCAAAGAATCAAAACAACAATAGATCTATTAGTTCCTATAGCAAAGTCATCAAAAGCACTAGGTCTTTAAATCCCACAAGAGAAGAGGAAGAGACCTTGGGGGGAAGATATGGATCCATGGTAAGGTTTTAACAATATAGAATCCACAGTAGGTTAATTGCTAAAAAAACTAAAAAAAATTAGTTTCCTTCCCACTTTCCATCCTGGTCCACTTGGAGCTCTCCAGGGTTCTGACCTCTGTTTCTGACTCCAGCTCTCAGAACCTTTAAATGTGAAACCTCCCAATTAGCACAAATAAAGATCAGTTGCCCCCTGAAGGGATAAGAATTTTGTCCCAATAAACTACAGTATGTGGCACTTGATAGTTGATTGTGCTAGTCAATTATGGAGAATACTGGGTAGGAGCTGTATAACTCTAACAATATGTGTGGCCCATTGATAGTTCTTTGTCTTGTGGGGTGAAAAAAAAAAAATAGACAATCCTTGAATTGTATATTGGACATGAAAATCCAGTTCTTTTGACTTGAACTCTCTGTCTTGATCCATTGACATGGACCTGACCACTCTTACTTCTGGTCCATTATATTAGTCCTCACTCTTATTCCTTAGATTTAACTCTTACTTCTGGTTTCAATTCAATAAATATATGAGTCTGCTACATGCAAACCACTTTGCTAAGAATTAGGGGGGAAGAGACACTCTAAGACATCATGGACCTTGTAATTTTTAGGAGACAAAGGACATAACATAGAGCAATATGCTATAATACCAAAAAGAACATGATGAGTAAATAAAGGAGGTACTACATGTGATTCAAGATGTAAAGAATGACATTATTTGCCATGGGATAAATCAAGAAAGGCATCACATTTTGATTTCAACAGCTTGGGAAAGGAAGGCTTTCTTGGCATGGGCAGTAGCATGATAAAAGATACAGAGACAGACTCACTCTTGCAAGTGGTATTCATGATGATGTCTAGAAAATGCAATCAAATTAGTTTGTAGAGAATAATCTATGGGCACAAATAATAAGCGATAAGATTGATGTCATGAGTCTGTCATTTTTCACAAACTAGCATATGTTTGTTCCTGTAACATCATACATAACTTTCCCATTTTCTTCTCCACTAATCTATATATATAGCTTTGTCTTCTCCATGTCTTCTCTATTAATCTATATAGCCTTCCTTAGCAGCACATAATTGATTTTTCCCATGCTTGGTAAACCATAGTCATACTTGTATGTTCACTTTACATGTACTTATGTACGAATATTATACCACTTTGCATTTTGAAGTCTTACCTTTTGCAGGTCTTTTTGATCTAAATATGTTTGTGCATTTTATCTTTCCAGAGAAACAGTAATCCTCTCATTAGACAAGAAATATCACTTTTGTATTAAAAAGTAAACTCTCATGCAAGGCTCTGGGCAGCTTTTGACAGCTAATCTGTTCAAGCAGATAGAGCAGTTACTTTGAGCAAGACAGTGTACTTCTCTGAACCTCACGTTCTTTATCAATAAAATGAGAAGACTGAACAAGACCATCTATCTCTAAGGTCACTTTCAACTCCAACATTCTGTGAATTATCCTGTTCTAAAAGGAAGAATTGAATGCAAAACTCCAGTCATGCATCTTTTACTTTCCAGGCTCTGATCAGAAAACACCACTGTTAACATTTTACTAAATATCCATAATACAATAGATTTACTTTGTTTTGGGAATATTTCATTTTAGAGATTGTCCCCATTACCTGTTCTTATACAAGACAAGAAATCTACATTTCTATGCATTTTGCAAGTGTTTATGGGGTCCATACAATTCCTGGCCAATGTTCCTCTAAATTGTCTAGACCAATGGTTCATCCAGTAGCACATACTGAATCTTTCTGCTGTATATTTTCTCAATTGAAAGAGCAATTAATGTTCATCTCTGTTAGTTGATAGCTAGCTCAGACTATACATGATGCTGTTTCAGTTTAGCAAGCAAAAGACTGAAATTTTTTAGTGAGGTATTGCAGGGATTTGAGGGGAGTGGGTTTCCTTGCTCTTTAGTAAACATATTAAGATGGAGCTTATCACTAAGTGTTAAGCATTTTTGCTATGAAGTAGGGGATATATAGAAATTAGGAATAAACAGTGCCAAATATGAATATTATATAATTTCTTAGGGATAGAAAGGGGACAGAGACCTTCATGTTATATAAAATCAATGGGAATAATTGTTAACAACTCTAGAGAGAGCTATCTAGCACATAGTACTGGACTTAGAATGAGGGAGATCTGAGTTCAAATCCTGCCTCAGACACTTAATTCATTGTCTAATGCAAGGCACATCACTTAATCTCTCTCAGCCTCAGTTGCCTCATCTATAAAAAAAAAAAAAGAATGCACTTAGCACCTACCCCCTTTTTGTTGGAAAAATCAGATGAAATAATATATGTAAAATACTTTGCCAACTTTAAGATGCTATATGAATGATAGCTATAACTATTGTTGCTACTATTTTATAATTCCTGCCTGTTTGTTTTCTTTTAATTTTTTAAAATTCTAACTAAATTTATTAAAAATTTTGTGAACAATGTATGGTCTGTGAATGCTTTAAGTTTTTTTTTTCTTTATTTTACACTCAAATACAAAATGAGAAAAGAAAACAATAACATTGCCATGCACAAAACAGACCATAGAAATGATTCAATATAAAAAAAATTCCCATTTCAAGAAAATTTCTATAATACATACTATACATTGTTTTCAATGATGCACAGCATTTCTTTATTTCCTTGTTGATTTTCTTTTGCTCTCTGTTGTGCACTTTTAATTTTATTTTTCCTTCTCCCTCCACCCCTTTCACCCTAAAGAAAGATACAATTAACAATCCTTTTTGTAGAGGCAAGGAATTGGAAATTGAGTGAATGCCCATCAGTTGGTAATGGCTGAGTAAGTTATGGAATATGAATATAATGGAATATTATTGTTCTATAAGAAATAATGACCAGATTTGGAACTATGCTCAAAAAGTTATCAAACTGTACATACCCTTTGATCCAGCAGTGTTACTACTGGGCTTATATCCCAAAGAGATCTTAAAGAAGGGAAAGGGACCTGTATGTACAAGATTGTTTGTGGCAGCCCTCTTTGTAGTGGCCAGAAACTGGAAACTGAGTGGATGCCCATCGATTGGAGAATGGCTGAATACATTGTGGTATATGAATATATTTTTTTTTTTATTTAATAGCCTTTTATTTACAGGATATATACATGGGTAACTTTACAGCATTAACAATTGCAAACCTCTTGTTCCAATTTTTCACCTCTTACCCCCCACCCTCCCTAAATGGGGATGACCAGTAGATGTTAAATATATTAAAATATAACTTAGATACACAATAAGTATACATGACCAAACATTATTTTGCTGTACAAAAAGAATCAGACTCTGAATTATTGTACATTAGCTTGTGAAAATCAAAGATGCAGTATGCATAAATATAAGGATTGAATTCAATTAATGGTTTTAGTCATCTCCCAGAGTTCTTTTCTGGGTATGTAGTTCAGTTCATTACTGCTCCATTAGAAATGATTTGGTTGATCTCGTTTGTGAGGATGGCCTGATCCATCAGAACTGGTCATCATCTGTATTTTGTTAAGTATATAATGATCTCCTGGTCTGCTCATTTCCTCCAGCATCAGTTCTTAAGTCTCTCAGGCTTTCGAATCATCCTGTTGGTCATTTCTTACAGAACAGTAGGTATATGAATATTATGGAATATTTTGTTCGGTGAAATGACCAACAAGATATTTCAGAAGGCCCTGGAAAACACTGATGCTGAGAAATGAGCAGGACAGAGATCATTATTACTCAAAATGACTACTATTGACGACCAATTCTGATGGACTGGCCATCCTCAGCAATGAATGAACAAATCAGTTCCAATAGCAGTAATGAACGAACCAACACCAGCGAAAGGAACTCCTGGGAGTATGAACTAAATTAGAATCCAATCCTATTTCCCACCTGCATTTTTTATTTCCTTCACAGAATATGACACTATTTCAGGTCATTCTTTACAACAAAATAATGGTTTAATGTTGCTTTAATTTTAATTTAATTGTCTTTAACATATTTAAGTATTATTATCCCCAGCCAAGGAGGGTGGAAGGAAGGAGGAAAAATTGGAACAAAAGGTTTGGCAATTGTCAATGCTGTAAAATTACCCATTCATATAACTTGTAAATAAAAAGCTATTTTAAAAATAGAAAAAAAAAAAAAAGAAATAATGAGCAGGCTGATTTCAGAAAAGCCTGGATTTACATGAATTGATGTTAAGTAAAGAGAAAAGAACCAAGAAAACATTGTACATATTAAGAAGATTATGTGATGATCAAATGTGTTGGACTTGGCTCTTTTCAACATTAATGCAACAGATGATCCAAGTCAGTTCCAAAAGACTTGTGATGGAAAGTGCCATCCACATTCAGGGAAAGAACCATGGAGACTGAATGTAGATCAAAAACATAGTATTTTCACCTTTATTGTTGTTTGTTTGTTTACTTATTTTTTTTCTTTCTCCTATTTTTTCTCTTTTCATCTGATTTTTCTTGTGCAGCATGACAAAAATGGAAATATATTTAGAAGAACTGCACATTTTTAGCTTGTATCAAAATGCTTGCTATCTTAAGAAGAAGAGAGGAGAAGATAGGGAGAAAATTTGGAACACAAGGTTTTACAAAGGTGAATACTGAAAACTATCTTTGCACATATCTGGAAAATTAAATACTATAAAAAGGGTATAATGTACCCTATGATATATGTACATATACATTGATATCTATAAACATACATTCTCATATACACTCATACACATATATGTAAGACCATACTGTCCTTATTTCCTCCTATCATCTGTTTCTTTAAAGGTAAATAGTTTTTTCCCTCTTAAGTACAAGTCTTTACATGTTTTTTAAATCAACCAGTTCATGCAGTAAATCATTTACTACAGCATAGTAATATTCCTTTCTGTTTCAATCAGCAACTTCCTTTATAGGATTTTTGAGATTAATTTAGGGATTTATAATAAGTCAAAATGATTTGATTGTTCAAAGTTTTTCTTAAAACAACACTATTGTTACTATATATGTTTTCTTGGTTCTGCTTACTTCACTCTTCATTATTTTGTGGATGTTTTCTCATGCTTTTCTAAAATCACCAAGCACATAATAACAGAGTTATATTCCATCAGGCTGTTAAATTTCAGACTTACAGTTATTTAACCAGTCTTTGCCCTAAGCTCCTTTTCTAAATAAAAATTTATTAGGGGAGGTGAGAACTTGTTGATATGAAAAATTCACAGTTAGTGTGTTATTTTCTTTTTGTTTTTTGTCTAGCAAAGTCTAGACAAAATCTAGACTGTTTGTTTTCTTTTAATTTTTTAAGGCTAAGTGCATTCTTTTTTTTTTTTATAGATGAGGCAACTGAGGCTGAGAGAGATTAACCTTTTTGTCTAACCTTAGACCAATAACTCCTGAGTTACTGATAACTTCAAATTATCTTCCTTTATTGATTTGAGGCAAAAAGGAAATATTATAACTTTTTAAAAGTTAAATTTTATTTTATTTTCAAACAAATATTTGTTTTTCTCATTCCCACTTCCCTTCTTCCATCCCCAGTGACAAAGCAAGAAAAACAAAACCTCTATTACAAAAACGTATGGTCAAGCAAAACAAATGTTTACATTGGCCATGTCTAAAAAAATTATGTTTCAAAGTGCACTTAGACCATCACATGAGGTAGGAAGCATATTTTATCATGAGTCTTTAGGAACTGTAGTCTGTCATTGTATTCATCAAAATTCCCAAGTTTGAGGTTTTTAAAAATATAGATATTTTGTTTTAACCAGGCAAGACACATCTTTTCTTCTCCTTTCCCTCTCCTTTTCCTTCCTCCTCACTGAGAACACAAGAAAAGTAACAAATATTGTCAGCATTAACAATGTTCTAAAAGATATTTGTAGATAGCATGCTTCATCATTAGTTCTCTGGATTCTGTTAAGTCACTACATTAATAAGAGTTCAACATTTAATACACCATATATACCATAACTTATTTACCTGTTCTCAAATTATGGGTAGTCCCTCAGATTCCAATTTTTACCACCTCTAAAAGAGTTAGAAATAATTTTGTATATCTTTAAATTTTGTTTTGCTTAGGACTAACATCTCCCTTCATCTACCCTCCAATTTCTCTTTCCTCCTTTTCCTCTTGGTGTTTCTCTGTTGAGTGAAATATATTTCTGTACCCAATTTTTGTTTGTGTGTTTGTGTTGGGTGTGTGTGTGTGTGTGTGTGTGTGTGTGTGTATGTTTCTTGCTTCTTCTTTTGACCAATTTAGAGTTAAGTTTTGGTGTCTGTTGCCTTACCCCACCCCTCCACTTTGTTTGTATAAATGTCTGTTTTTACATCCTGATTATACAAAGATAAATTTCTCTATTCTTCCTTTCTCTACTACTCCAGTATTTAACTCCTCCTTTCTCTTTCCATTGTTTTCTAAAGATCAAGTTATAACAGAACCACTCCCAGGTCTAATCTAATTGGACTTTCTCTATCAACCCTGAAGATGATAGGGATGAGAAGGGACCCACTTCTCATCTTCCTATATTTGAATGCAAACAGTTTATCTTTGCTTAGTCCTTTATCATTGTTCCTTCATATTTATCTTTTTTATGCTTCTCTTAAATCTTGTGTTTGAACTTTAATACTCCACAATTCTAGCTTTTTCATAAGAAATGTTTAGAAGTCCATTATTTCATTAGAAATCCATTTTCTCCTGTGTAGCATTATGCTAGTTTTTCTAGGTAAATTTAAATTATTCTTGGTTGTAAACTTATATCCTTTGCCTTTTGGAATATCAAATTCCAAGTTCTCTGCTCCTTTATAAAAGTGGCTGTTAAATTGTATGTGATATTGACTGTGGTTCCTTGGTATTTTAATTCTCTCTTTGGGGCCACTTTCAATATATATATATTGAAATATATATATATATATATATATATATATATATATAAATGAGAGAACATACATTTTCTTCTATATTTTATCAGTCTTTTGACATTATTTTAATATTTCTTGTTGCTTCAGCAAGTCATTGGTTTCTATTTGATGCATTCAAAATGAAAGAAAATTTGTTGCTTGGACAAGGTTTTATACTTCTTATGGCAAGCTACGAATTCCCTTTTCCATTTCTTTTTTCTGTAGGTCTCATTTCTTTTCTAATTTTTTCCCCAAATATTCTCATCCCATTTATACAAACATTTTAAAACAATTTTTTATATTTCTGTTTTATGTCTTCCAGGAATTTTAGCTGGGTTTGTGCCCAAGTTGTCTTTTTCTCTGAGACACTGAAGTAGATGTTAAAGAGTCATTCTGTTCTAACTTTGTCTTAACTATCCCTGCCACCACAGTAATCCATTATGCTGGAGTTCTTTTTTGTTTTGTTTTGTTTTTCTATTCTTTCAGCCTACTTCCATACTTCAGAGTTGATATCAGGAGTGGGTTTTTCCCCACTTTTGGACAAAGGTCTGGACTGATCCTACTGCTGCTTTCTTGGGGTATTAAATGCTCTCTTGTTATTCCAAGAACTCAGATACCTGCAAGTTTTCAGTATTCCCAAGTGGTTTAATCCAGGGCAAAGCCTGATTACTGCCTTCCTACTGTGAGTTTTGCAAGTTCCTAATCCGAGTTTGAACTTGAGCAAGAATAGAAGCCAGCTGGAAAGCCCTGTTGATTCAGAGTAGCAGAATTGTAGACTCCTTTTTGGTCTGATCTCTGTCCCAGTTAATCCTGGACAGGCTAGACTAGCCACTGGAAGTGAGACCCTGATTAACCAAGATTTGGAGTCATGCTGTTACTGCTGCTGCAAGCTTTTGATCTTTCTTTTTTCATTGGCCTAGGGCATTCCCACTTGGGAAACACACTGCTATGCAGATTCCCTTCTCAGTCCATACTGGACCTGTGATTTAGAACTGAATAGTGGGGAAGGAAGCTATCAGTTCACCCCTATCACCCCCCACAGTGCCTTGGCATGGATCTGGGGGCAACCCAATATGGATCTGGGAACTTTTTTAGTCCTGGTACACAACCTTCCTGGGCACTAGAGTGCTCTTAAGAGGGCACTAAGAGTGCCCTTAGTCTGATCTGCCCCCAACATCTGCAGACCTCCCTGCCTGTCTTCTTATGCAAACCTGGCTGGATAAAAGCCTCACTGTGACTTGAAGGTGAGGGGGGAATTTCCTTCTCAGGATTCTGTCTGATGCATTTTCTAGATCTGTTTATGGATGAAAACTCACTATTTTGCTTCTTCTTATTTTACCATCTTGGCTCTGCCCTAGAAATATTATTTCTTCTTCTTTAGAATCACCTCTATTTTCTATATTTGTCTGGATGACAAATGAGAGACTTTCCACCTACTGAACAGTACTTGAGAACCTACTATGTCCCAGGTACTATTTTAAGTACAAATGATATAAATAGATGAACATGGGAGTTCTGAGAAATAATGGAATTAAAAGAAATATAGCAAGTTGCTAAAAAGCTCAGGAGAGAGTCTGAAAGGTATTTATCTTTTATGTCCCAAAATAAAGACTTCTTTAAATGTTCAAGTCCTTTTTGGTATATTTATACACCCTAAATTTCTCACTAAAAATGCTATTATGTACACTTTGGGAATTCACCAGAAAGTCCATGATATTCCCAGCAAACTCTTTTAGAATTCAGTAAGCATTATGACCATAAAATGCCATTTGAATTAGATTTCAACCTTTGTTTTCCTGAAGTTTGAGCTAAGTCCTTCAATCAGTAGTCATGAAAACAAATGATCATTTTTCACCACCAACAACTTTGGAGTGATTCGTTAATTGGCATTCTATTTCCCCTAAGTTCTCTCTTTTTTTAACTTCAACCCTCTCCATTTTCAATCCAAAACCACAAGGACACCTTGTTTATCTATATGTTATAAATTTCATTGTACACAGAAATTAAAAGGATAGAACAAATAGGATTCCTGGCACTTTTTTTTCAAATTCTCCCTTCTCTATTTTATGGAAAATCTTAAAGCTTTTCTTGCTTAGCATGTTAGCATGTTATCTTCCCACAAAATATGAGCTCTTGGAGCACAAGGACCATTTGAGAAAAAAAAACAAAACCAACAACCCAAAAAACTTTAATTTGTATCCCTAGGGCTTAATGCAGTGCCTGGTATATAGCTTGTGCTTAATAAATGCTTACTGATTGTCTGATTAACTGAGAATCTTGATAACAAGATTCATTGATTTTCAACTCCTTTCTCAATCTGTTGGTACTCATTGGATGAGTATTTGGAGAGGGGTAGAGTAATCAGCATTATCCAAGGGAATCTAGATGCAAAAGCAGTTTTCTTCACCCTCAAAGATATCTTGGAATCTGTGGGAGCAGAGGGGGGAAAAGAGTCCCAGCAATCCTCTTTTGCAGCAACTTCTGTCACCTGAATTACAAGTGCCAACAGGACTTCCTGTTGAGATTGTATATCCAGACAATGGATATGAGACTAGAACACTAAAGAGAGAATGTAGGTAAAGAAATAAACTTGGGAATTATCTGCAGAGGGGGAAAAATGAAACTATAAGGACAGATAAAATCATCAAGAGAAGGAAAGCATAATAATAGTTGAGATTTCTATAGTGCTTTAAGGTTTACAGGATACTTAAAGTATCTCATCCCATTTGGACACCACAACAACCTTGGGAGATAAGTACTAAAGATATTATTCTTTTTTTTATAGATGAGTAAAATTAACCTAAGATATCTAGGGTCATATAGCTAATGATTAGGATTCAAAAATCATATCTTCCCTATTCCCAATTTAATGCTATTTACTTTGTCAGAATGAAAGAATACTGAAATTCATTTAAGAGTAAGAACAGAAGGATGATGAGAAAAAAAGAGATGGAGTTGCCAAGAGATATAAGAAGAAAAATAAAAGAAGAGGTCAGTGCCACAAAAACCAAGAGAGGAGTATCAATAAGGAGGAATGGTGAAGAGATGGAGACACAAAGGATTTAGTGATAAGAAAACTAGCTGTTACTTTGAAAAGAGCAATTTTATTGTGGTTGTGGAAACAGAAAATAGATTACAAGGGATCAATGATTGAATGGGTAGTGAAGAAGTAGGGGAAAAGATAGATACCAGCTTGGTAACCAGCACCAGCTGTAGTAATTCTGAAGAAGTAAGATAAAAAGAAGCGAGCCTCCTTTTATGTAGTGGCAAGGAATTGAATGGGTGCCCATCAGTCAGGGAATAGCTAAATAAGTTATGATATTTTAATGTAATGGAACATTATTGTACTGTAAAAATGATGAGCTGTACCATAGGAAATGATGAGCAATCTGATTTTAGAAAAGCCTGGAAAGACTTACATGAACTGATGCAAAGTAGAGTGAGCAGAACCAAGAGAATAATTTACACAGTAACAATAAAATTATATGATGATCTACTCTGATGGACTTGACTCTTTTAAATAATGAGGTCATTTAAGGCAATTCCAATAGACTTGTTATGGAAAATGCCATCCACACCCAAAGAGAGAACTATGTAGATGGAATGTAGATCAAAGTATAGTATTTTCACATTTATTGTTGGTTGTTTGCTTGGTTTTATTTTTTCCTTTCTTATGTTTTTCCCTTTTCATCTGATTTTTTTTTTGTGTAGCATTATGAATATAAAAAATATGTTTACAAATATTGCACATGTTTAACCTATATCAGATTGCTTGCTGAATGGAGAAGGGGAGGGAGAAAAGAAGGAAAAAATATGGAACACAAGGTTTTGTAAAGGTGAATGTTGAAAACTATCTTTTCATGTATTAGGAAAAATAAAATACTATTAAATTTTTTTTTAAAGCAGCTTGAGATTTATTGCCTCAAATCTTTATAACTTCATAGCGGGCACTTAGTGCACTCAGTGTTCAGAAAAGTACTACTTTGTTAATCCCTTCTGCATCAATTCTTAGCAAGTAATTCTCAAACTTTTCCACTATTAAAAGTAACTTCTAAGTGGAAATCTTTAAATTTCAATAAACTTTGACCCTTGTAGTAAATTTTCCAAAATTATCATTAATAAACCCAAGGGTCATCAAAAAAATTTAGGACTCTTTCAGAGTGCCTTGCAGCATAGTTTGAGAAACATTGCTTTTAAGGATTGAAATGATCAGATTGTGGCATGGATAGGTTACTTGGGCAATGGTATTAAAGATGGGTTGGAGAGAGAAAAGGGGTAGAGAATAAGCCAAATGACTTGCCATATTTCAAGCTAGAAGAAACCTTTGAGGTTATCTAGTACAATACCCATATTTTACATTTCTAGAAAGTTTAAATGACTTGTCCAAAATCATACTGCCAATACAATGGTAAACAATAGCATGCAGGGTTATACGGTAACAGATCTAGAATTCAAACTCAGCTCTTGACTTTTGTGTAGTGCTCTTCTAAACAGGTGAAACAATAATATGGTGAGAAAAATTCTCATCCTTTTCTTTTAAATAAGATGGAGGTATGATTCAGCTCCTAAGAACAATTTGACAGGATATCATGAATATAATTTCTTAATAGAAGGGGAAAAGAAAGGAAAGAAGAATTAATCCACCAAACTAGTAATTAATTATTTACTTAACTGACTTAATGACATCCATGTCTTTTTCACTTACTTCATACTCCTAATCAAACTGAACATTCATTTCCAACCCACACAATAAATATTCTTTTCAGTCACCACAGGACCAGGCTTCGGTAACTACTGTATCAACTTTTCTAAGATTCTCCTTTCTCTAATTCACACTCAAAGGCTGAATTCCCAAGAAGGGTGGCTATCTTGGGTTCTAGGTCCTCTGTGGCTCTAATTCCTAAAACTCAGAAGCCCCCACCAGGGTGCGTATCATTCACATTCAATAGATGCAATTAGGTCAGAGCAAGTGTATTTACTGAGATCACATCATAAGAAAAATAGAAACAAAACATTTCTCCTCTCCCCTATAAATTGGGGTACATTCTGCTACAACTGCACAGTGGGGAAAGTCATCACACACTACAAGTACTAATAGAGAGTAGTACACTTATGGAATATGTGTGATCAAGATAACTCATTCATCTAACAAGATAGGGCCTTGATATCCTTTCTATTTTGCCTCTTTAAAGAATGTTTTGATTTTAAAAGAACTACTATGAATGAGACCAATCCTTTCTCATTCAAAAGCTAATTCCATTTACTTCCATCAAGCAGAACTGTGTAAAGGAGTAAAAGAATATGAGCCTTTCTTTATATATTTTAACATTTCTTTACACATTTAAGCATTTTAATTTAACATTTTAATCTTTATACCTGGTTATTAGACTCTGTGATGTCATCAACTGGACTAAGAAGAAGTTGGTAATGGTATTCTAATCAAATACTCCCCTCCATTTTGTTCACATCTACCCAGACAACATAAGTTCATTCAAATCAAATAACTTACACATGATGGAGAAGTTTCTCCCTTTACTGAGGAAGTGTATTGCTAATTAATTTACTCATTGGAAAAGACTCTGGTGGCAAAAGGGAATACTACTTCGATCACATCTTAATATAGCACAGAGGGTACAAGCACAAATAGCATAAAAAATACATAGACAAAATTCTAAATAATATAAATTTTTCAGTACCTGGATGATAGGGAGATACACCTCCTTCCCACTTGCTGCTCTCTTTTACCAAATGCCCTAAACATTTTTATTTCTAAAGCTAACCAAAAAATTTATATAGACAAAGGACAAGGGGGGGGGGGAGGATAGGGAGGGACTATGGTGGAGTAAAGCAGGGAGCATGGGGAAGAGAATGGGAAAGGGGATACAAAGAGTCTCTAGTATTACTATGAATTAAGGAGCATTCAGAAGCATGGACCAAGTGGAAACAGAAAAATGCTGGGGTAGGAGTGGGAGAGGAGTTTGAGGTCTTATTTTTTGTAAGGTTATGGTGTGGGACAACCTAAATTTTATCCATTCCTTTTTGGACTTAGTTCAATAACATCCACATCATCTGAAAATTATCAGCAACTTTTGGTATTATTGGTCTCACTGCAAATACAGCTTATAGATCACAAAACCAAAAGATTCTGATAACAAGATCTACTTAGCTTTTTCTGATTTATTGGTAAAGAATGTGATTTTTAATTAATATATGATAAAATTTACATATTATGTTCCTTTTATCTATGGGACAGTCTGTAACGACTTATAAGTTTCCCTTTTTTATCTTACTTTCTGCTAATGTTACTTTATATTGGCTACGTAAATATACCAAATAACTAGAGTGTGGGGTGGTTGGGGGACCAGAACAAGATAATTTTAACACATACAGTCATTTTAATTTAATAATTAATTAAGAAAAGATCAATGTCTTAAAAAAAAAAAAGATTGCTAAGATCACCTTCTTCAAGCATATTACAAATGCTCAATGCTTTGGTTTAGTGCCAGTTTAAAACCAAACACATGGCATTTTTTTTATTAAGTTTCAGTTAAGTGAGCCCATATGAAATGAAAAGTTAGGGAAACAATCCTAATTAATCTATTTAGCGGGTGCTTCAATTATGTCTACTTCAGATTAAAATAATTTTTGAACAAATTAATTACTTCAGTTCTTTGTTTTGTTAGCATAGACCAGGCCTTTATTAATACTTATAGAATCTACAACAGTATTGAGATATTAAATCACAATTTCAATTTTAACCCATCATAAGGACATTTATATGCAGCATTCTCTATAAATATCTCCTTCAGTTTGAAAACTTCGATCTAAAGAGTCATAAAACCAGACCTTTAACATTGGAAGGCTTCTCTTAAAGCCAGCTTCCTTATATTACACATAAAATGAAGACCTACAGAAGTTGAGTGATGAAAGTAAGTGGTAGAGCCTTGATTAAAAAATAGTGCCACAGATTCCAAATCTGAGAAACTTGCCACTGTACCAAACCGTTGCCCTGAAATCTCTAAATTACAGATTATGTCTCATTTTCATGTTAATTGATACACTAACTTTTAAGAGGAAAATCTGTTTATTTAAAGTATTATATTCCTAATTCTTAATGTTAAAATCAAGTAATCTTTTATGTCTGTCCTAAAAAAAATAAATTGTTACTATTTGGAATACTCTACTTAGAATCATCTCTGCCTTCAGGTTTCCCTAGCTTCTGTCAGGTTCCAGCTAAAGCCCTATTTTCTTCAAGAAGTCACCTCCTCCCAGCTTTGTCTTGTTGATTCTGTACATTTTGTGTTTATTCATAGTTGCCACATGTTGTCTACCTTAGTCTGTGGGCTCTTTGAGAGCATGAACTTGGCTTTTTTAGGGGACTTTTTTTTGGAAGGGGGTGGAATTTGGCCTTTCTTTGTATGGAGCACAATGCCTGGCACATACAGGTACTTAATAAATGGTTGTTGACTTTCCTTCCAAATATCCTTTAATTGAGAGGGAAGGCAATATTTCCTGGCCTATCATGGGGTGGGGGCAGTTAAAACACTGTTACACTGACCTTACTAAGAAAAAGAAATGCCCTAGAAATCAAGACTTTCCTAAAAGAGTAATAGAAACACAATAATTTTAAATCAACATGGTGCTTAGTTTAAAAAAAAAAAGTGCATTTCATTGACCTAGATCAACAATAATGATGTGTTCCAACAACACTCTTTATTTTAAGAAACTTTCTTACCAGAGGGAGAAACAACAGGAAACATCGAGATACATTCCAGACACAAGAAAAAAAGGAGAATTGTGGTGCAAAAATATCATTAAGTACTAACTAAAATCATGTGAAATGTTTTAGGAAGTACATAAAGTAGAAGTGAATATAAATTTTTGCACTTAATTCTTTTTAAAATTCAGAAGGAGTTAAGATAGATATAATAATAATAATAGCATTTATATCATGTCATCAAGTTTGCAAAAGAATTTATAGATATTATCTCATTTTACCTCACATCAACCCTGGAATGTAAGTGCTATTACTATCCCCATTTTACAGGTGAATTAACTGAGGCAAATAGAAGTTAAAATACTTTGCCATAGGATCAAATAACTAGCAAATATCTGAGAGTACATTTGAACTCAGGTCTTCCTAACTCCAGGTTTGAAAATCTGCACCTCCTAGCTGCCCAACGACATATATATATATATATATATATATATATATATATGCAAATACATGTTTATGAAGGACACAAATCCCAAAGCTTTTATTTCAAAACTATTCCTGTGCATTAGTAAGGACACTAGCCAAGAGATGAGGAGTTGTAAATGAACCTGGCTTCCAACTTTTTGGCTGGACTTTCTCATCTACTGACTCCTCTTCATATTTCTGGCCTATGAAGCTTGTTGTAATATATGAATTTAAAATGCACCCATTGCTTATCTACTTATCTTAAAAAGCTCCCCAATTTTTCAACATACTTTGATAAAGAAATCAGCAAACAACATTCTGAACCAGCATCTCCTGCTACATTCTAAAGTCAATTATAAGACTTTATAAGTTTTTCAATAGAAATAATGCTATTAGCCAGAAACAGCATCAATAGAAATTTATTAAGCACTAACTGTGTACAGGGCATTTTGCATATATTGCTTCTTGAGGGCAGATACTGTTCCTTGATTACTTAGCACCTATCACCACATCTTATCCATAGGAGACATTTTGTAAGCATTTGTACAGTTCAGTACAAGTAAGTACCAAAAGATAATTGATAAGCAGATCCTTGCTCCAGTGAAGTTTGCAATCTAATAAGATGAAAGCATATACAAATAAATCCAACAAAAAAGACTTTGCTACATTCCTAACAAAGATACAAAGTAAGTGCTAATATTGGAGCAGACCCAAAGATTCCTACTTTCTAGATGGTAATTTCTGACTAGAAAGAATTATTAGATCTTAGGATGACTTTATATGGTCATTCCAGGCCAGTTCCTAAAAGCCTATTCAATTCATTATGTGCTAAAAGTACTGTTATTTATAGAACTGTTCTAGCTATATCTTACAGCTATATGTAACATTGCTCCACAGTGGTATAAGGCTGTCTGAGTTTGCTATATTTGTGAAGTCTCTGGAAAATATGTTGTCTATCTTATAAATATATTCCCTAGACTACCTTATGTAACTGACATATGGACTGTTTCATTGGAACTTCACAAGAGGTGAATGAATTATCCCTTTTTACAGTTAGCAGATTGAGATTTATAGGCAGTGTGTTGTGGCAAAAAAAAAAAAAAAAGTTTGAAAAGTGCTGTGGGTTGGATTTGACATCAGGTCTTCCTGATTCCAAATCTAGCACACTGACATAATGCTTCATGGTGATTGTACCAAGTCCTATACTTACACTATTAGCCCTTTAGCCAACAACCACCTATGTGATGTGAATGAAGGCTCAACCTCTTTACTTTGACAGGCTCATCACTAGAAGGTTGTCTATCAATTGGTTTTGGTTTTGATCAAAGTTATTCAGGAAGCTTGACTACTAAGGCAGAAGCATAGTAATCTGCTTGCATGGAGGAAATATTAATATGATTGAAATCCCAGACTTTTAGGGAATTGAAGTATTATTCAGTTAAAAAATGCACTTCAAATTCCAACTCAGGATAACAATAAATAAATAAACTCCAAGGCATGGGTGAGAGTATGAGGGAGGAGGTGGTGGGTGAACTATAGATTGATATTCTCCACAAAAGTAGCATGATAGGCACTACATTTACATAAGAGAAGGCACATCTACACGGCTGTATAAAAGAATGCAACCCCTCTAAGTCAATCACTCCCTAGGTGTTCCGAGTGTGTATATGTGTGGGGGGAAACAAAGGACAGTTGGGGGGCGGGACAAGTTCCTGATTCAGAATATCCCTTGTTCTCTTCGCTTTTTAACTTCTCCACCATCACCACTACACAAAGAAATAGGTTTTAAGTCTGAGGGTGCCCCTAACCGTGTCACAACAATCCTCTGATTATTATTAATCAGATCAGGTATCACAACAGATCTTCTTTTAGAATATAAGAAAAAATAACACATAAATACATCCCACAATCTTTCCTCACCTTCTAAACACATAAACATTATGAAGTAAACGTAGGAGTCCTGATGCTACTAAAATGGAGTGACTTTGTCTTGCGATATTTAAAAACTGTTCGGAGGACCATTTCTCTGAGGCTTGCATTCCAAAGTTGAGTTCTCATTTCTGAAATAGTTATCCTTCAGAAATCCCAGCCCAGGAGTTCCCATTCAGCCATTTCTGTTCCCTGGACACACAAGGAAGCTTGAGGTTTAATCAGGTGGAAAAAGAATGAAGTGATTGTTTAGGGAAGGGGCGCTTTTAAACTGAGCTTTCTTTGATCTGGTTAATAAAGAAATTATTTTATACAAATGGGTTCATCAACATTCGTTGAGTTATTGAAAAGAGGCTTGGAAACCAACGGATATCAGAGTAGCGATTAATACGGGTTACAGTCAATCCCAGACAAGAGGACCAAAGGCAACGGAGCCCCAAACATCCACGAAAAAAAAAATAGCCATCAACTTAGGGGTCACTTCCGCGAAACTTCTAGCAACAGGTGAATTTCTCCGCTAGGGGAATTCCGGATACCGATAGTCTCCATAAAGCTCACGCACACGCGCGCGCACGCACACACACACAAACACACACACACACACAAACACACACACACACACACACGTGTGTGTGTTCCTTGACTGCTCATTATTCCTTGACTGCTCATTACCCCAAACCCCCAGTTAGTCTCAGGAAACCCTCTTCAGTCACGTGCTCCTGCCTGAGGTACTCAATAGCTCCCTCTGAAAAAGAGGTTTAAAGTTGGGGGAAAGCAAACTACTAAACTTTCCGTCCGGCCCCCTGCCTCTGCGCTTCCCGGGAGCCGACACCTCCAGGCTCAAACAAAGGGAGGCTCTGCTGCCCGCGCTCCCTGGCTGCTCAGCGCCCCAAATTCTCCTCACCCTCCGCAGCCCCGTCAAGCAGCCCGTACCCAAGTTGGGGTCGTAGGTGCAGCCCAGCCCAGACCCAGAGCCGGCTGCCTATTTCCTTCTATCCCCGAACTCTGGGCTGGGCTAGGAACTCCGAAGGGTTTCTTAGTTGGTTACCTGGAGAGCAGCTCCCCACACCCGCCAGGCTTGCTCTTGATCTCGCCGCTGCAGCCCCGGGGCAGGTGAAACAACCTGTCCCAGGCGCCATCGCTGCCAATTATCAATCACTTCTTCTTCTTCCTCTTCCTCCTCCTTCTCCTTCCACCTGCTGGGCCACTACGGCAGCTACCACCATAGCCCGGGAGCTCCCGCAGAGCTGCCGCAGCCGCTGCGGTCGTTGCTTCTGCGGGGCCCGGGACTAACTAGGAATGAATGGGAAAGAGGAGGGGACACGGAAATAGGCGGGCTGGGGAGGGGTGGGGAGCAGGCTGGTTAGCAGGCAGAGCAGCCACCAACTACCCCTCCTCCTCGTCCTCTCCAGTCTCACCCACTCCCTGGAGGGAAGACGAAAGATGCGTCGCGGGGAAGGGAGAAAAAGAGGGCGGGAGAATTAGGAGGGCTCAGGAAAGAGAGCTAGCGTGCGAGGAAATTGGCACTTGGTTTAGAGGCGCCAGCTCCACCTGCTCCGGCTGGACCTCCGGCAGCGGACACGACTCCTCCGGGCCCACCGGGCTGCAGGCTGCCGGACAGGGCATGCTAGGGACTTCATATCCCGGAAGAACCGAGTCTGGCTCCGCAGCACTGGACTTTTCCAAGTCCCTGGAAAGCAAAGAAACTAGAGCTTCGATGAAGCCCGGAAGATGGAAGGCTAGATTTTGGGAAAAGTCTCTCCTGTCTAACGTGGTAGAAATTTCTGTCAGGAATATATGCCCTGGGGAAAGCCCTGAAAGCCTCTTACTTTCTCTAACTTAGCCAGCTGAGAGAAAAGTGGAGGACATACTCGATGGAGCATGGCTGTAGGTAAGGAAAGGTGGACCAAAGGGCTAAGGACAAAGACTAAAATACCCAGGAAAGTTAGAACCTTGTATTTTCTAGACTTGGTATCCCTCCATCTCCTTAAGATAGATAAAATTCTACATTTCAAAAAGGAGGTGAAAACACACACACAGAGACAGAGAAAGAGAACACAACTTTTGACATAAAAGAATTAATATCTAATCTGTTTCAGACACCAGTTTCTTTTTATATACCTTATTAAATCGTCATCATGGACTTTCACTTTAGTTTAGCTTGTATTGCTTTCTCCAAGGTCACCAACGATCTCTTAATATACAAGCTCATTAGCTCTTTTCTCAATCTTCCACCTTTTGGACCTCTGCACCTGTTGACCACTAAAAAGTTCTCTCCTCTCTTTCCTTTCCAAGGCTTCTCTGAAGGTTCCTCGTTCTTCTCCACTGATGCTTCTTTCTCTTCTAGGGATCACAAGATTTAAAATCAAAGATAATCTTCCATTTTTGCAGATGAGCACTCCACATAGCACTCCTTTTTATATAGTATTTTATTTTTTCCAAATACATGCAAAGATAGTTTTCATTATTCACTTTTGCAAAACCTTATGTTCTAAATTTTTCTCCCTCTTCTCCCCAAGACAGCAAGCAATTCGATATAGGTTAAACACAGCACTTCTTTTAAAATTACTTTCTACTTTATAACCACTTGTTTACATCTTATCTTCCTTTCTCTAAAGGATTTCATTTTTCATCTTCTCTCTAGTGTAGTGCCCTGCATTGGGTAGGGACTTAACAAATGTTTGTTGAATTGATCTGAATGAGGAGCTTGAGGTGATGTCTAAAAAAGATTAAATGGCTTGCTCAAAGTCACACAACTATTTGCAGAGCCAAGATACAAACCAAGACCTTCCATTTCAAAAGCCAGTGTTCCCCTAGAATCTAGGTATTCCCTACGATGCTATCCTGATTTCTCTCTCTCCCTCCCTCCCTCCCTTTCTCCCTCCCTTCCCCCATCTCTCTCTCTCTCTCTCTCTTTCTCTCTCTCTCTCTCTCTCTCTCTCCCCCCCCTTCTCACGCTATTTCTTTCTCTCCTTTCATGATCTCATCTACTCCCAAAGCTTCAACTATCACAAATTAAATCCTTCTCAGGGTCATGTTACGGATGATCAAATTAAATGGGCTCAGCTGGGTTAGATAGGCAATTGGTCATAGATTAAAGGTTGATAGTCACACATGCAAGCTAACCAGTTTCTAATTTAAAACTACTTCATACTTCTCCTAAGAAGATAAAGAAAATTCTCCATTTCAAAAAGGAGGTAGAAACACACATACACACACACACACAGAGAACACAACTTTTGTCATAAAAGAATTAATGTCTAATCTGTTGTCTCATATACCATAATAAACAGTTTCTTCTTATATACCTTATTTAATCATCTTCATGGACTTTTGCATTAAGTATTGGAATACTTAACTTCAAAACTTAAGTCAAGCAGAAATACATACAACTATTAATACTAAATTAATTGTTAATACTCAATTACATCTATGATCTAATCAATATGGCTATTCCTTCTATCAGCACAGATTATAACATATCCATGTCATCTCATCTCATCCATGAAGATTTTAATTCCTCTATATGTTGAAAGTCTGCTGCTTTAAAAAAATTTATCTATTTTTAAAACTCTGTTTAAAGATTTAAGGAATCTGTTACCCTTCATCATCAGTCCAACAACAACAGTCCACCTCTTTTTCTATAGATACAAGTTCATAAGATCATACATTTAAAGCTGAATGAGATGTTGGAAGTCATCTGGTCCTACACTCTCCTTTTGTAGATAAAGAAACTTGTCCAAGGAATTAAGAAGTTAAATGATGTTTTCACGATATCAAAAGTGTGTATGAAACCAGAGCCAAGTTTCAAATGCAGATTCTTTGATTTCACAGTACTCCTGCAACTGCAGCATGAAAGCAGGACACAACAAGAACAAAGCCTTTGCAGAATTCCTGACAGATGAACTTAAAGAGAAGGGAGAAAAATCCAGAAACAAATTCTTTCCCAAGACATCCTGGGATTGGGAATCAGGTGTGCTAAGGTACTGACCAAGTTAATCTAGGGATGAGCTGGTGAGAAGATCACAGTCACATTCGATATTAAAGTATCCCATCAATTTTTGACAATGAGATAGATACCAGAAGGACAGAATGCTGATGAGTAGAAAGAGCCTGAATTTACAACAACCCCAAACTTTTGTGATGGAAATTGTGAAGGGTGATACCAAGAAAACCCTTCCATTATCCAGAGTATGTGGAAGAAGAAAATGAGAGTAATATCTTCTTTATCAGGGAAGTTAATTTTCTGATCACAAGCAAGGACAAAACTACATGCTGAATTTGGGTCCCCTGAACTGGGAACAAGTCTCTTAATGGACTTCCTGGCCAATTAAGGGATGAACAATACATTTGCAGATGTGCTAATAGAGCTTAGTAAGACTTTGGAACATCAGATAAATATATCAGCATTCTGGAAAATCTGAAAGGATTTGTCAAGTGTCAGTAGGGAAACCTGAGGCGTTGAGAATCTATCTTGGACTCACAAGTACTTAAAAAAGAACAATTATCTAGACGCCATCTTCTAGAGAGTCTAGTAAAATATTTTCAAATTATGTTACCTAACCCACTTATATTTTCCATATTCTGTTGGCATTTTTGTACATCAACATAATGAGAATAATGAGAAATAAAACTGCACAAATGCCTTAAAAAAAAAAAAAAAGCTCCTGAGCTATGCTGAAACTAATAATGATTTTTACTCCATGTTTTGGGCTGCACTAGAAAGAACAGTCACTATGCTCATCTTTCACCACCTCTCATCTCTTGTTTTACTGCACTATAAACACTGTATTCGCTTAAATATGAAAATAAAGCACCACACTCATTTATGTGTCTTTGACTGAAATCCTAATCAGGGATACCCTTTGGATACATAGCTCATAGTCACCCAGTCTATCATACACCTCCAAATCAGGCTTGCCTTTCTAATACCCCAGGGACATAATTCCCAGGTCACTGTCATCCAACACTGCTCTATGTCAGGCAAAATGCTTCAGTGAACAGAACCATGAAGACACTGGCTTAGCCTCAGTTGCTTTATATTTAGAAGCCCCACTCCTGAGATACTGGCTTTCTTTTTCTAGACCTTTAATCTATGTAATAGAGCCTTTGACCATCACAAGTGGTGGAAAGGCTAAAGGGAAGAAGGGCTTGCCCACTCTGTTATTAGCTTTATATGTTATATACAACATACCATGGGAAGGGGAAGAGACATGCTTATATTACTCTTATCCATTATCTTACATATATATAATTATCTAGGATATATAAAAAATAAGCAGAGTTCTTCCTTCTCCTCTTCTTCCTCCTCAATATAGTTAGGTAGATATGTTGAAATCTTTGCTTATTTATTCTGTCACTTAGTTTTGTAAGGTCCATCACCCTGTATGTGTATGTATGTGCATAGAAACAGTGGTTCCCCTCATAATATATCCATATATAATCTATATGATATTATGTGTTAAAATGTAAATAGTAATATATATATATATATGAAATATGCTATACAATATACAATACGTATGTATAATGTATGAACAGAGAGAGAGAGAAGGAGGAGGAAGGGAGGGAGAGACAGAGACAGAGACAGACAGACAGACAGAGACAGAGAAAGACAGAAAGAGATAGAGACAGAGAAATAGAGTGAGAAGTCTACTCTACTCTACCAAGGTAGAATGGCAACGGAAATACCAAGAGGTTAAGTTATTTCCCAGTCATAAAGTCAGCATGATAGAAATTCAACTTAATCAAGTTCTTCCTGATTCCAAGACAATCTGTTTTTCATAGTAACAATAGTTACTTTTTATATAGTAAAGGTTTGTAAGTGGTTAACATATTTGGAAATTGAAGCTGAGAACAGTTAAATACCTGGGATCACACAGCTAATCTGTGTTTGAGATAGAATTTGAATTAAAGTCCTGACTTAAATTCTGGTGCTCTATCTATATTTAGTCATGTATATCCAGACCAACAGTCATACCTACCTACTAGTGTGCATACACACACACTGGTAAATGTTTAACAAATGGCTCTCTTAAGAAGAAAAATGTATTCACTACATACTTTTAAATTCAATCTCCGTTATTCATCCACATGGTGAAGTGGATAGAATGCTGAGATTGGAATTAGAAAGATCTGAGTTCCAATCTAACCTCAGGCAATTACTAGTTGTGTAATTTTGGATGAGTCAATTAATCTCTGTCTCAGTTTCCTCAACTCCAAAATGGGAAGAAGAACACCAACTTTTCACATTTGTTGTGGGGATTAAATGAGATAATATGTGTAAAATGTCTGACACAGAGTAGGCATTATATAAATGATAGAAGGCTAGCTTCTATCATTAATGTTGTTATTCGTCATCATTTTCTTGTTTAAAAATCAGCAAAAAAAAAAAAATTAAGCCCTTATTCACAATGTTTGCCTAAACCTTAAGTATAAATGCTCACACTGAAAATTTAATTGACTCCTGAGCTGGTTCCAAGCTGACTCTCACACTCCCCTGAATTATATATTTGAGTATCTACAAGTTCCATAGCTATACAGGATATCTAAAATAAAGGGGGGAAAGTCTACATTGAATAGCACACATGCACAGTCACATTGAGGGCTGATTTAATAGTCACTCACTTATCACTCATTGTTTTGACATCTGGCACACATCCTCAAATTGATAATGATAACTGCACCTTGACTGCACTCCTCATTGTACCTTCCTATTCACTCTCCTTTGAGTCACCTATACCTGTAAGTCTTGTGGGGCGGTCTGTAATGCAGTCATGGAACATACCCAGGAGAATAGCAAACTTCTATCATCAAAGACAAAATTCATTTGACTTTCACTAATGTAGAAACACCATTATCACTTTTTGAATTAATAAGCTGTTAAGGAGAAAGGTTCTTTTTGAGACTAAATAAAATAAATAAGAATTGTAGATGATGGCACTATACAAAGACCTGTTTGACACTATTTGCTACAAATCCAGTCCAAGCATTTCCATTCAGGAATTTTGGCTAATAAGTAATCAGGGTTTGATTATATTTTATAAGAAGTTGTTTTCCACCAGGGAGATGTTAAGTGACATGACAAGCCCCTTGAGATATTCCCTCATCAAGTGACCTGGGCTTGCTCCAATCCCCATTAAAAGGATAAAATGCTTTCCCACAGGGTCTCTGGTCCTTCACAATTCATTGGTGATCATGAACTTAACCTAATATGTATGAAGTGCTTTTCATCTTTCTTCATGTATGACATTTGAACCACAAGATATCTCAGATGGTGCCTCCTCAAGAGTCAATTGTGTCAACTCCAGACTGCACTTCTAGCTCTGTGACTTTCTTTGCCTAAATTCCTGGTCCTTCTCTCAGCAAGAGTGCTCCCAATTTTTTGGGATAGTTGGGTTGGTAATTCTTCCAGGTCTGTACCTTTACTATCTCCCAGAATCTGCTTCTTTTCCCTTTAGTTTGAGCCCTAGTGATTATGCTACACATCTGCCCCATACCTGGCCTTGGTCCATTTGGATTCTGTTTTGGCCTCTAGCCCCTGGAAAAAGGTCATTTTCCTTTCTGGGTCTGAAGGGCTCATCCTATGTTTTTTTTAAACTGCCCACTGCTGACCTTTTTGTCACCTCCATTGCTCCTCCTAGAGATTTCTATGGCTTCTCAATTGGCATGTCCTAAATTCAATGAAGGATTAAGTCCACCAGCTCAGGTTACCAACTCTGCCCACATCCCCTTTTCTTTTTAATGACTCATCACTCAGGTATTCTGAGGAGGAGGGGAGTTTAGTGGAACTTTGCCCAAATCACATACTTAATCACATACTTAAATACATGATATTTTAAAACTAAGACCAAAAATCCCCAGTGAATGGGGAATCTTTTATATTCTCTTAAGACAAATCATGTTTTTTATACTGGGATATTTTAAGGTCCTTAACTCTTATCAAAGGTAAAGGGAATGAACCAAATAAGTTCCAATAAAGCAGTAATGAACTGAACCAGCTAAACCAGCAAAGGAACTCTGGGAGATGACTATGAACCATCACATAGAATTCCCAATCCCTCTATTTTTGTCCACCTGCATTTTTTATTTCCTTCACAGGCTAATTGTACACGATTTCAAAGTCCGATTCTTTTTGCATAGCGAAATAACTGTTTGGACATGCATGCTTATATTGTATTTAACTTATACTTTAACATATTTAACATGTATTAGTCAACCTGCCATCTGGAGGAAGGGGTGGGGGGAAGGAAGGGAAAAGTTGGAACAAAAGGTTTTGCAATTGTCAATGCCGAAAAATCACCCATGCATATATCTTGTAAATAAAAAGCTATAATAAAAAAAAAAAAAAGAAAAAAAGGTAAAGGGAAATGACTCATGTGTTAAAAATAAATGCAACCAAAATCCATTTTTTGGTGTAACAAAGAACTGGGAACTAAGTAGGTGCCCATCAACTGCAGAATGACAGTATAAATTGTAAATGAATACAATAGAATATTTTGTGCAATAAGAAATGACAAAGGGGATGAACTAAGAGAAATTTGAGAAGAGTTATATGAATTAATCCAGAGCAAAGTAAGCAGTAATAGAAGACCAATATATAATAGTTACAATAATGTAAGCGACTGCAATTTTGAAAGACCTAAAACCTATGATTTAATCCAAATTATGCTTTTAGGAGACTGATAATGAAGCATGCTTCTCATCTCTTTACATGGTGGAAATGGATCAGAAGTAAAGAATGGGATATTCATGTTCACCTATGACTGATGATAGAAATTTGATTTGTTTGTACTTATTTGTTGCAAAGGAGGGCTTTTATTTTCTATGGAGGCAGTTGAGAATCATGAGGATAGAATAGGGAATAATAATAATAATGCCCTTCCCCCCCCCAAAAAAAAAGAATGCCAATGAAACATTTAAAAATGCACTGAGGAGAGCAGAAGAAAGTACAGTTGGAGCACAAACAAGCAAGGAAATGTTGCTACTACTGTGTTAAATTTAATATATACTACAAAAACAAGCTGTACATAATGGCGATTCATGGATTCACTATATTCTTTTTCTATTCCTTACATAGAGAAATGTTTGTGTTTGTTGATATTTGGCAATCCCATGACAAAGAAATGAATTTTTTAAAAAAAATCATCACCTCTTATTCTTCTTTGGTAAAATTCTTTGGCATATAAGGAAATGATATGCAACTCCACCCCATCAAGTTTTACCAGAGTTTCAGTGTCACTATATTATTTCCTGCTCTTACAATTTATTTTGCTATAGATTTTTTGGAGGGTTTCCAAATTCATGATGTCATTAAGAAACAAGTTCAGGCTCATGGGGTGCACATTTTATGATTGTAAGAAGTAGATATTTATCAACATTGGTTTCCCATGTGGCTTTCATCCATTCTCATTCAATAGAGACATTTCTACTCCCTTACATAGCACTTTGTACTGTTCTAATTCATAATTTATGTCTTATACACAAGAGATGTTGTGTGACATAAGGGATACTGGCATGATAGATTTAGAATCCAGAAGATTTAATTAAAATCTTATTTCTAAATATTTCCTACTCATGTTTGTTGCCATGCCCAAGCAAGTCATTCCCCATCTACAAAATAATTTGAATAACACCTATAGTAGGATCTTCTTCACAATGTTATTGTAGGAAATGGATTCATGACCTAGGTATATAGAATGAGATTATAAATAGATTAGAAGAACATAGGATCATTTACCTCTCAGACCTGTGGAGGAGGAAGGAATTTGTGACTAAAGAAGAACTAGAGGCCATTATTGATCACAAAATAGAAAATTTCAATTATACTAAGTTAAAAAGTTTTTGTACAAATAAAACTAATGCAGACAGGATTAGAAGGGAAGCAATAAACTGGGAAAACATTTTTACAGCTAAAATTCTGATAAAGGCCTCATCTCCAAAATATATAGAGAGAACTGACTCTGATTTATAAGAAATCAAGCCATTCTCCAATTGATAAATGGTCAAAGGATATGAACAGACAATTTTCAGATGAAGAAATGTAAACTATTTCCAGTCATATGAATAGGTGTTTCAAATCATTTTTGATCAGAAAAATGCAAATTAAGACAACTCCGAGATACACGCCTGTCAGATTGGCTAAGATGACAGGAAAAGATAATGACATATGTTGGAAGGGATGCGAGAAAACGGGGACACTGATGCATTGTTGGTGGAGTTGTGAATGGATCCAACCATTCTGGAGAGCAATTTGGAACTACACTCAAAAAGTTATCAAACTGTACATACCCTTTGATCCAGCAGTGTCCCAAAGAGATCTTAAAGGAGGGAAAGGGGCATGTGCAAAAATGTTTGTGGCAGCTCTCTTTGAGTGGATGCCCATCAATTGGAGAATGGCTGAATAAATTGTGGTATATGAATGTTATGGAATATTATTGTTCTGTAAGAAATGACAAGCAGAATGATTTCAGAAAGGCCTGGAGAGACTTAACATGAACTGATGCTGAGTGAAATGAGCAAGACCAGGAGATCATCATATACTTCAACAACAATACTCTATGATGATCAATTCTGATGGACGTGGCTCTCTTTAACAATGAGATGAACCAAATCAATTCCAATAGAGCAGTAATGAATTGAACCAGCTACACCCAGCAAAAGAACTCTGGGAGATGACTATGAGCCACTACATAAAATTCCCAATCCCTCTATTTTTGTCTGCCTACATTTTTGATTTCCTTCACAGGTTAATTGTACACTATTTCAAAGTCCAATTCAGCAAAATAACTGTATGGACATGTATACATATATTGTATTTAACATATACTTTAACATATTAAATGTGTATTTGTCTACCTGCCATCTGGGGGAGGGGATGGGGGGAAGGAGGGGAAAAATTGGAGCAAAAGGTTTTGCAATTGTCAATGCTAAAAAATTACCCATGCATATATCTTGTAAATAAAAAGCTATATATAAAAAAAGAAATGACCAGCAGGATGAATACAGAGAGGCTTGGAGAGACTTACATGAACTGATGCTAAGTGAAATGAGCAGAACCAGGAGATCATTATGCACTTCAACAACAATACTATATGAGAATCAATTCTGATGGATGAGGCTCTCTTCAGCAGTGAGAGGATCCAAATCAGTTCCAATTGATCAGTAATGAACAGAACCAACTACACCCAGAGAAAGAACACTGGGAAATGAGTATGGACCATAACATAATATTTCTACTCTTTCTGTTATTGTTTGCTTGCATTTTTGCTTTTTCTTCTCAGGTCATTTTTACCTTCTTTCTAAATCCGATCTTTCTTATGCAATAAGATAACTATATAAATATGTATACATTTATTGTATTTAATATATACTTTAACATATTTAACATGTATATGACTACCTGACATCTAGGGGAGGGGGTGGAGAGAAGGAGGGGAAAAGTTGAAACAGAACTTTTTTCAAGGCTCAGTGTTGAAAAATTACCCATACATATGTTTTGTATATAAAAAGTTATAATAAAAAGAAAAACAAACAAAAAAACCCCACAATGTTATTGTGGGGCCAAAAGGAAATAATATATGTGAAGTATTATGAAGATCTGAAAGTGCCATGTAAATACTGTTTTATCTACTCTCCCACATCCCAAGTTCTGGATATTCAATCATGGTTGTTGAATTTGGTTCCACTTTGCTGGCATTGTTGGTTAGCAAAGCAAATACTTCCCAGATTCCTCTCTTCTTTGTAGTTCACCTATTTTATAGTTGGTATGTTCCATTATATGCCAGTTTCTCTGCTCTTTCTGTGCGTCTGCAAATAAACAAAAAAACAATGAATGGATGGATAGATAAGGGGGATGAGTTGATAGGTGAATGAATAAATAACAAATTAAATATAAAATTAAAAGCTTAAATATTTTCTCAAAAATTACTATTCTTTTTTCTTGCACACTTATAAAAATTCAGGAGACATAATTTTGATAAGTATTTTCTCCCTTTTATGTTTTTATATTCATGAGTATGAATTCTGTCCCTCTAGGCAATGGCTTCTGTGTCCAAAGGTGAGAAGCATATTTCCTTATCAGACCATACATTAAAGATTCCATCTGGCTCTGAATGTATGGTCCTACTACCAGAAAGATTCTAAATAATGAAAACTATCATGTCTTTAACTAGGGGGACTTTTTTTTTTTTTTTTAATAAATTCTCTTTCAGGGTGTGACCATGGGCAAGTCTCTTAGGGCAGTTCACTAAACAGTTCTCTAAGACTACACTTCCCAGATAAATGATAACCACAAGTCCAGACTCCCTCAACCGAACTGGATTATAATTTAATAGGTTGTAAATATGTCATTTTAATGTTACTAACAAAATTAATTAATATTACATTTAATATTACCAACAGATATATTTAGGCTTATCTTTCATTAGGGATGAAATCACAGGTTTATTATATAAAATATTTAGTGCTAGAAAGAAACTTTGAGATTACCTAATCCTTTTAGAAATAAGGAAACTTCCCATATTACTTATATTTACTCTGTTGTTGTTCAGTTGTATTAGACTTTTTGTGACCCCATTGGGGTTTTCTTGGCAAAGATAATAAATTGGTTTGCCATTTTCTTCTCCATCTCATTTTACAGATGAGGAAACTGAGGCAAACAGAGTGAAGGGACTTGCCCAGGGTCACACAACTAATAAGTATCAGAGGCCAGATTTGAACTCAGGAAGATGAGTCTTTCTAATTCCAGCCCTGGTTGTAGAACACTCTATCCTCAAAGTCATCTACTTGCCCCATTCATTCTATATTCAGTACAGAAATGCCTATTCTCTTCCCTCAAATTCATCCTATATTCTCCCACATATCCTCATGCTGCTGCTCAGGCCTAAAATGTCGTCCCTCTTTTTCTTGAGCTACTAAATTTCTGTCCTTTAAAATTCAATTTAAATATTCCCTCTTCCAGGAAGGCTTCTTGGACTTCCCATCTCTCCTCAATAAAAAAAAAAAACAACCTCCTCAGAATTCACACAGCTTTTTTTTTTTTTTTAAACAGGATCATAGGATTTTTAGATTTAAAGCTCATTTTAGAACTTAGAGATCATGGAGTCCAACCAGCTCATTTTACAGATGAGTAAACTGAAGTTTCGAGAAACTAAGTCACTAAATGCAACAAGGTAGGATTTGAAACCATGTCCTCTGTCTCCAAAGCTACTGCTTTCCACTGCATCAAACTTTGTTTTACATCCCTCTGATGCCTATATTCTGTATATTATTATTATCCCTCTACTAGATTGTAAAAGGGTAAGGACATGAAGATTGGGATAGTATAATTTCTAAACTTTCTTTCCCCCCCTCTACCTATTTGGGTGCTCTGCAGACACTAGTTATCTAATTAATGTTTTTTGAATGATTGAGTGAAAAAAACTTGAGTGAATTAGGTTGGCCCTCTTCTCTCTAAGAGTAAACCTGCTTTTTCTCTCTTTGCTTTCTCCAGCTACATCAGTAAATCTACATTTACATTTCTTCTCTCCTGCTTCTAGCCTGTGGTTCATTTCTTTTATTTCTTTCTCCCATTGTAATTCTTTTGTCATACTTATCCCCACCTGTGGTTCTGGGCACAAACCTCTCCCCACTCCCCTTTTTTTCTAGGTCTTCATATTCACCTTGTTCTCATTTATTCCATCCTAACAGTTCTTCCTTCATTTCTGACCTACTACTTCCTTCCACTGTGCCTTTTGGAAACTACCCTCAATTATAAACTAACTTCCCAAAACCCAGAACAAATTTTTCTTCCCAACTTCCTCTAACCCCTTGTATTAACTAAAATCTGACTTCCTGTGACAACATTGTAGTCTCATTACCCTCTCCCAGAGGAAACTCATCTTCTACATTCCTTGCCCAAATGGGAAAGTACCCATCATCCAAGTGTACCTCCCTCACTAGCTCTTAGACATTGTTGGGTACTACAACTAGGCCTAATGCTACCTACCTATATGACTTTAATACCTGCTTCCTAATTTTGTCTCCTCCCTCTAGACTCTGAAGTAATTCTTGGCAAGTTCAACATCTATACTGATGACTCAATGAACCTCTCAACTCTAGTTTCCTCATTCACTTGACCTTGGTGATCTCCTTCATTTTTCCACCATCACTTCATAATTACATAGTCTTACCCCAAACTTCATTATCACCCAGCATTGCTTCAATTCAGAGAACTCAGAGTAGGAGTTTCCTTTCTCTGACTAATCTTCTGTATCTTCTACTTTAGCTACTCCCTAACCTCCCACAATACTTATATTTCTATCCTCATTGGAACCTATCTCGTAACTTTCACTTCCTCCCAATTCACTCATTGGCATCCTTATTGATGTTTTGCTCAATCTATTTCCTGTTTCCTCTCAATTCTGAACTTTTTTCATACCAAGTTAATAATCCCCTTTCCAGTGTCCACAAGCTTAGATTACACTAGGGAATACCTTTAAGAGGTTACTAAATGATAGGAAGCTTTTCTAAAATCTAGGAATACAAAAACAAGCAAAAACAAAGTTCCCACAATGGAGAGACAGTACATAAAAGGGAGCTGAAGTTGAGGAGATGATAGAGCAAAGTAGGAAAATGAGGCAAGTAAAACATGACCATGATCTCAATGGGTATTTCCTTAAATGGAAGTGGGAGGAGAAACTCACCCATCCAAAGAGAAATACCTTACAGAGAGAGAAGGCCTGTAGGCGTGGAGGTGAAAAAAATAGTCCAGCGGCTCAGGTTAGAAGTGTAATTCCCAAGGGCAAACTGATGTTATAGTTAAGTTCCACTCTATTCCCATACCTTTGGGACCAAATAAGGATCAGAAGTCAACAAGAAAAAGTGCCCCCAAAAAATAATGAAGAGTTCTTCTTTGTCTCATTAAAATAGCAATACCTGCAGAAGGCAGACATGAATCTTGTTCTGTCATTTAAGAGCTAAAATATCTCCCTTATTCTCCTTATTTCTAGTCTATGGGAGCTGAAATATTCTGGTGCCCTAAGAGTTTTGAATGAAAATTTTGTTTGTACAGTTTTTGAAAACCATTGCTATATGTAGTGTTATGATAACATCTTATCTTAAACATTTTATTCATCCTTCAAAAATATTTTTATTGGAGGATGTAGAGAAGAAAAATCTTTGAAATAAAAGCAGAATTATTTCATCAAAAATTTCCATTGTTGTTCTGGGCCTTCACCCCTCTAGTAGTGAGTTAGATAATAGATTAATGCTCATAGATTTGTTGGTTGGCTAGGCTAGGTGATAGTTTCCCCAATTTGTTGGAAACTCATAGAAATTGTATATTTTTCGCAAGACTCTCAAAGAATGATACAATGTGGAAGGAAATTCAAGAATTGTGACAAGAGGTAAGGGAGATATATTTGAGGCAGTGGGTCTTTTGATCATATTCCAAAGGGCCAAGGAGTTTGTCTGACAGTCACCACTAGCTGGGAAGTTTGATAGAGCTGTATAGAGGTTTTGTTTCTTCCCGATTTTCCAGTAGTACTTTCAATGTAATTGGCAAAGCAACCTGAATATCTTTATGGAAGTTTCCCCAGGAATAGGGTAGCTAATGATGGTTGTGGTACATGGACTACTGGGATCATGTTGCCCAGGTATAAGAATATAAGCGAGACAACCTTTTGCAACTGTGAGGAAATAAAAAGAAAACTGGTCAGGGCAAGTATAATGGATCTTTAATAAACTTCTATCCACTGAAGTAAGCTACCTCTCTTTGAAAATCCACTTGTTATCCAAGTGGGCCCCATGGTGAACAAAGACAGCTACTATTTCTTTCTCTTAGAGGTAAAAGTCCTAAGTTTGAAATGTAACCTATCAATGCTTCCCTGCATTTCTTTCTCAGTCTTGAAGGATTCTGGAAGTGTGTAGAAGTTGACCCTTGAGAGAGCAAACTACCTAAGTAAACAATTAGTTAAGGTTGGGTTCTGACTTGAGAGCTATTAATACTGATGAGTTAGTGTAGAGCTAAAGTTTGTTCAAAGGACTGATGTTGACTCTATAAGCCCTTTAAACCACTCCTGTTGCCAATGGTCTGAATTTGTTGCAATATATATCAACTTAGAAAAGTTGTAAGCTGCTTTTGTTTCATTGCTCAAAGATAATTCCCTTCTCTCTTCCACACAGTCCCTTATACCAGGACTTTTAAAATTTTTCTACTCAGGATCCTTTATTTGCCCAGGAAATTTTTATACTGCATCGGACATACTAGTATATAAAATAGGTGTACAAATTGCACATTTTCTGATAACAAATCACAATTTCACAGCCTCCACAATTAGTTTCCCTATGGGGTCACAATCCAGTTTAAGATTTGCCTTACATTACCTTCCTGCCTTAAAGATCTACTTATTCCTGAGTTAAGGCATCAGATCGTTCCCTGTCCCCAGTTAAAATGCAAATAGCTTACATTAAACTATTAATAACCAGTTGACACCTTATTAGGAACTAGGATGAATTTCCTAAGACTTTAGTGAGTTAAAATTTTATATGTGAAGAAATGGATAGAACAAGCTCAAATAAGCCTGCCAATTGTTAAATTTTCCATATGAGCATTTACACCTTAGAAATCTGAAAATGCTGCAAATCAGAATTTGATTTGTCATTTTATTGGTTTTCTATATTTAAGAAAGTAATGGATAAAATGTTAATAATGTACATTAAACATAAGAATATGTTCTACATACATTCAGAGACCCCTCCCCGCCTCAGCCCCAGAAGTGAATCCCCTCTCCCCTCTCCTCCCATCAATCATGGAGAACTAACTATTTAGTGTCACAATGTTGCATATAAACCAAGTTTTTATGGTGGAGACAGGGAACAGCAGCAGCATTCTAAGCACCGTATTAAGTCACTTGGCAAACATTTTAGTCATGAGAAGTCAGCAAACATTTATTAAACTCAGCCCTGAATATATAACTGAATTCTGGACATCATCTGGAGGTCCTGTTTTACATTTCAAACTCATTGTGTCCAAAACAGAACTGTCTTCCTTTCTAAATTCCTACCCCTCCTCCAAAGCGCCTTATATCAAATGAGAATACCCAAGACTAGAAGTTTTTCGAACAGTGACTGGATGAGGTGAATTCATTGTGAATGCTGCAAGAAGGATTCTTATTCAGATATATCTTGGGCTGGATGACCTCAAGTCCATTAGAATTCTGAGATTCTGTGATTCTTCTATCAAAGGGGATAAATGAATCTACAAATAAGCCATGTACTGCAGCAGAAGGCTTCTGAGTAAAAAAAAAAATACTGCAGACTAGAATATTTGAATTCTCTATCAAAGACCTTCAGGCCTTTATATCTCTGGTGTGCTGGCCCTTAGTGACTCATGGGGAAGGTCCCAAATCCCAAAGAGACCGAGAAAATAGAATGAGAGAAGGATGAGAGAAATAGGACACAAGGAGAAAATGAATAGGGCTCCATTTATGAGATTTATAGTCTTAAGATGTAAGGATTGTTGGTAGTAAAAGTTTGGTGGAACAAAATAAAAATCCACAGCCATGGTTTGCCAAGAAAACCCCAAATGGGGTCAAGGAGAGTCAGACATGACTGAACAATATTAATTGAACATAGGCTTCCTAAACACACTTTGAATTCCTAAGAGAAACAAGACTGTGCAAGAGCTAAGCATAATTTTTCTTTCTAAAATTTGTTTCTTCACAAATTCTTAAGTGTTTTTTCTTTGCACGATATTTCATCTGTAGTTCTAAGTATAAATCACTTTTTAAATTGAACTCAAGGAAAGCTCTTAAAAGTTTGCAACCAGCCAAGCCTATTTTCATTTCCCTTAAGCTGTAGAAGGGCCAAAACATGTTCCTAAAAGTTTCTTAAAGACATTGTGGTGTTGTGTTTTGTTTCTCTGTGCTAAGAGGAAGGAGACCTATTTCCTTTCTATGCAGAGAAACTATGGGGATCATTGATGGGTTAGTTGGTTGTACTGAAATGTCCTTTTTTTTCCTCTCTTTTTTTTTTTAAATAAGGGGTTGTTCACTGAGGAGAGGAGAGGAGAGATATATTGAGAAACAAAGACATCACAAAATGAGAAATTTTGAGAAATTTTGTATGAGAATGATTTCCATGTCTAAAGGCTCTGTGAGATCAAGTCAATCCATTTATGAAAAGAGAAACTTAGAAAGAAAGCATTTTTTTGAACCATAGCATCCATTTTATAGGTTTAAATCCCAAATCCAACCCCTTTCCACAGTCAATTCTTTCTCACCGGCATTAAGATTTTCTGTTTCTTGTGCCTTATATACCCCATTCCCCTTTGCCACTATTTGAAATAAAGGAATGGAAAAGAAAAGGAAGAATAAAGCAAAGAGTATGTGTTTTTTCTTAAGAGTCAGTAGAGTATAGCGAAGAGCACTGTTTTAAGAATCAGAAAGACTTCATCAATCTCTGTTTCTGTTATTTGCTCTTTGTAGATTTTACTACCCACTTCCCAGGATTATTGCTATAATCAAAAGAGATCATAGAGGCTCTTTGAAACCATAAAATTCTGTGTAAACACAAGTTATTATTTTTGTTGTCATATTATTTATTCCTCAATAGGTAATAATTTATAAAGTCAATTTTCTTCCTCAGAAGCTGGATAGTAGAATTAATGCTGCCCAAATGTGTACATTTCCTAACTACCCACAGTACTTATTTGTCACTACCACCTATTTTTGCCAACTTTGTTTTTGTTTAGTCATATCCAACTTTTCATGACTTCATTTGGGGTTTTCTTGGCATAGGTACTGGAGTGGTTTGTCATTTCCTTTTCCAGCTCATTTTACAGATGAGGCAACTGAGGCAAACAGGGTTAACTAACTTACTTAGGGTCACATAAACTGTAAATGTTTGAAGTTGGATTTGAACTCCCTTGGTTGAGTCTTCCTGACTCTAAACCCCATTCTTTCTCCACAGCAGTTAGCTGCTCCATTTGGACACTTAATCCCATCCATACTCTGATAGGATAAAGTTCTGTGCTGTTCTCTGATGGTACCATGGATGCAAATCCTATTGTCAACATAACATAGTAAACATAATTCAGTACAATAAGTACTTATTAAGCACCCAGTTCAGGGAACTGGGGGAAGCAGAGAGGAAGAAAAAGTCATAGGTTTCACTTCTAACTGATTTATATAATCTTAAGGATCCTGGGAGAAGGACAAAGGTCCCCAAAAGAGTAACATCTAAGCTTCATGCTCTATCTCGCTTTCTCACAGACATATCCATTCCCCAGTCTCAAGTTCTGATGCAGTAATTGTTTGAGGTAAAGGCTGAATAAGTTAAATGAAATGATTTTCTCATAAATCCAAGAATAATGCTGTACATGAACATAGCAATTTCAATTTAAAATGTACATTAAATATTTAACATGTATTGGACTACCTGCCATCTAGGGGAGGGGGTGAGGGGAAGGAGGGGATAATTTGGAACAGAAGGCTTTGCAAGGATCAATGTTGAAAAATTACCCATGCATATATATGTTTTGTAAATAAAAAATTTTAATTAAAAAAAAGAAAAAATGTACATTAACATTCATGACCTTATTTAATCCTCATATCAACTTGATAAAATAAGCAAGGTAGGAATTTTTATCATCATTTTACCAATGAGGAAACTGAATCTTAGCAAATGGAAGTGACTTGACCAGTGACACACAGTCACTTGGGTCAACTTGGGTGGAAGCAAGGTCTTGCCCAGCCACACTGTCAAGCTACTTCACAAGATAGGTAGTACATATACGGGATCTATTACTCTACCAAGTGGTTCAGGTTATAAATTTAAAAAAAAAGTTTAAGAAGGGTTTAGTGAACTTCATGGTTGGCTGCTCCATAATGTATTAACTCCCTGTCAGACCTGGCAGGGACTAAACTCATTCCAATCTGAAAAGCCTTTTCTGGCAGTGGCAAATGCTGTTTCAAGGAGAAAAGAAAGATAGGAAAGGAGGTGGAGAATATGTAGGAAAAACATTTTCCTTGTTTTTACTCTCAAAATACTTGTGTGTGAGGAGGAGGGGAGACAGAATAGTTGGGGAAAAGAGCTGAAGGAGGAGAAAAAGCCAGACTTCTGACATTAAGCAAAACAACATGCAATTATCAGGCTCCCAAATACTTGACTCCCTTTATCCCAAGGCTACAGAGAAAAGAAAGCACAAAAGGTGTCCAGGGAAGGTTTGAATGTGGGTCTCTGTGATTGGCTGGGAGCATTTGTACTACAGAAGAAGACTTATGCCTTGCAAAGGGAGGATTAACTTGAACAAAGGTCATGTGGCTCTCTGTAAAAGCGATGTTTAAGCTCTATTTTAAGTGAGTATTTGTACAGTGAAGATTTTTTTTTTGGCCTGCCTGTGGGGGATGGAAAGGGGCTTTAGACAACCTGAGCCTAGACTGTGTAAACGGAATGTTATGTTTTTTAAATTTAAAAATATACAGTAAAAACTCAGACAGAATTTTTCAAAGAAAGAAACAAAGATTATTACACAATGAGACAAAATGAAAAAAGCTGAATCGGAAAAGCCACCTTTCCTCATCAAGGAAGTTGTGATAGAAAAATGTACCTGGTCTAGGCCTTCAATCAATAGGATCCAGAATTAGAGCTGAAAAGAATGGCAGAAACATCTAGTTCTATACCTCCTCCCCCTCCCCCTTTTTTTAAACCTATCAGGGATTAAACAAATGTGTAGCTCCATAGTCACAAAGGCAGCAAGTATCAGAAACAGAGTCAGTGCTCTTTGCACTATAAAACAATGGTGTGTGTGTGTGTGTGTGTGTACCAAGAGAGATATCTACATATATATAGAACATAGACGTGTGCAGATATTTGTATATACTATATACCTAAATATATAGAGATTCTTATATTAATTATTTCTATACAACTAAAACTACCATAAACTTCTAGATCTGATATAGTAATGTAATTGATAGATATTATAGATATAGTCTCTATATACTATAAATCTAATACATAGATATCTATATACATCTAGTTGATGTTGCTCATTCATTTTAGCCCTGCCAACTCTTTATCATCCCATTTGGGGTTTTCTTAGCAGCATTACTGGAGTGATTTGCCACTTTCTTCTCCAACTCATTTTACAGCTGAGGAGGGTTAAGTAACTTGCCCAGGGTCAGACAACTAATAAATGTCTGAGACCATATTTGAATTGGAGACAATGGGTCTTCCTGACTCTGGACCCAGTACTACATACATAAATAAACATATGTGCACATGTAGATACACATTTGTGTATACATACACAAATACATATATATGTAAATCTTCAGAGATAAATTTCTCAATTTGAGATTCCTCTGATATAGTCCTGTCTGGGATCGATGCTTCTGCTACTTAAAGCAGAATAGGTAGAAGCACTGGTTCCCTCCCAAACCCTCACCTCTACTCTTTTCTCTTCTTTACTATACATTTCCTTGAATTTATTGTCTCTGGTTACTTAAACTGGAAGTAAAAGAGCAAAGTTGACTCAACACATCTATTTTTGGATATGGACACCATTTTGAATAATCCCTTAACAATGTTTCTGAAATCCAGGTCGTATCCAACCTGACTTTAGTGAGATGACCTTTGAAAGAGTAAACTAGGTTTTGTCAGGGGGTGGGAGCAGAGGAGAACATTCATATTGTTATTCTAGTCTATGAGTTCTCCTATCACTAGCCAGTTTCTTGGCTTTTGGGGGGAGGGGGAGAAAGACAGACAGACAACACAGACACAGAGAGGCACAGAGACAGACAGAAGAAAAAAAAGGAAAAAGAAGAAAAAGAAAAAAAGAGGAAGAGGGAGAGAGGGAGGAAGGAAGGAAGGAAGGAAGGAAGGAAGGAAGGAAAAGAAGGGAAGAAGGAAAGAAGAAAAAGAAAGAAAAGAATAGGTTAGAGCTGGTGATGAGAGAAGATCCTCTGAAAAGAATGGTCTTAGTCTATTAAGATTATAATAACTGATGTTTGTGGCCTTTTTAATATACATTATCTTATTTGGACTGTAAACAACCCTTTGAGGAAAGATATCAATCAGTCAATAAACATTTATTAAGTCCCTACTGTGTGCCAGGCACTGTACTAAGCACTGGGGATGCAAAAAGAGGCAAAAAATAATCCCTAAAGGAACTTATGATTTCATGGGGAAGACAACATAAAAAAAAAATAACAAAAGAAAAGCAAAGAATTAAGAGGGATTTGAGGAGGCTTCCTGTAGAAGATAGAATTTTAGCTAGATTCTAAAGGAAGCCAGAAGAGTCAATAGGCTGAGTTGAGGAGGAAGAATATTCTAGACATGTTGGACAGACAGTAAAGATGTCTATAGATGGAAACAAGGGTCTTGTTTGTGGAATAACCAGGAAGCAAATGTTACGGAATTGAAGAGTATGTGTCAGGGGCTAAGTGTAACAGAGGATTGAAAAGGTAGGAGAGGGATAGGTTATGAAGAACTTTGGCTATCAAATGGAACATTTTTGTATTTGATTCCAGAGCCTTTGGAGTCATTAGAGTTTATTGAGTAAGGGGATGACATGATTAGACTTTCACTTTAGGAAAATCATTTTGGTGGCTGAATGGAAAATGGACTGGAGTCAAAAGAGATTGGCCAGCAGCTTTTTGCAGTGATAACCTGTTTCAGATTGTTTATGCTACTTGTGATAGTACTAGTAAGTACCAGGATAAGGCTTGAACCTAAATTTCTTCTAACTCAAATTCCAGTATATCATATTGCATCCCAGAATTTTATGTAAACTCTGATGTTCCTGTCTTTACTTGTCTAAAATATTTTGAACTACATCACCTACCAAATATTTTCTATTAAAGGCAAGAAAATCCATTTTGGTCCTGGTTTCCTATAGTTTCTCATCTAGACAAATTCAAGCATGAGGTCTTCTGGCTATAACTATCACAGTTCTTCTTACTGTTAAATCTAGGTTAGTTTGCAGCATGAAGAAGAAAGTATATACTACAGGAGTATCCATGTCTTTTAATGGTGGACCACCTGCTCAGAAATCCATATATTTAGGTCTTATGAGTTGTTTGGGCTTTTTTGTTTAATAGATAACTAAAATCCATTATCCATTCATCATCAAAACAACCCAAGAAAAACTTCAACCAACTTTATTCATAAAAATTCATAATTATAAGATTTTTTCTAGTCATTGATCAATTCTGATCCAATTAATGAGAGCTCTGGTATTTAATTGATTGAGATATTTAAAAAAAAACAACCATAGAGCACATTCAATCAATATGCATCTCAGTTTTGACTGCAGGTCAACATCATTGCTAACAGTTTTCAGCATTTGTTGTAGAAATGTAAGGGAAAAGAATGTAATCCCAAGTAGTGAGCACTTTTAGCCATTGCTCAGAATTTAGCCATAGCTCAGAAATTTCAGATGAATAAGCCTACTAAAATATACTTTACTAAAATTCTGAGTCAGGCTGCTTTCAGGGTCACACAGGTCACATTTAGCTTCATAAGCCTTATGTTTCCTGAAAGAGATCTGGTATTTTTTTGGCAAACGGGAGAGCATGTTGAGACATTTTATAAGCTTCAAATAGCATGGAGAATCACCTCTAACCTTCTGGAGCTGAATCATGTGCTTGAGACAACTGAGTTTGGGATGCAATAAAGTCATGATGACAGCTTTTCTAAGACATGGAGAAAAGGTCTAGATTTAAAGAGTTGGAGCTCTTATAATTAAACAGTTTGGTTAATTTTGCTCTATCTGCTATAAAGCCATCCCTGTACTGAGAGATAATTTCTATAAAAGAAATAAGGGGAAAAATACCAGGGTAACATATAGTTGACCTAGCACAGCAGATGATGTAGTGTTAAGTATGATGAAGCAGTGGTGTTCCAAGGGTCCTCAAACTTTTTAAAATAGAGGGCCAGTTCACTGTCCCTGGCAAACTAGAGTAAAAACAAAAACTTTGTTTTGTGGGTCTTTAAATAAAGAAACTTCATAGCCCTGGGTGAAGGGGATAAATGTCCTCATATGCCGAATCTGGCCCGTGGGCCCTAGTTTGAGGACCCCTGTGTGCCTAGACAAACGTCTAGGGTCTACTGAGGCTCAATGGTAAGACATCCTAGAATTTCAGATATTTTGGGTATTGGTTTCTAGAAAAGCAGATCCATTTTTATTTCTTAAAAGTATGCTATTTATATCTATTGTTTTTTATTTCACATTGATTTATGAATGCCCCTTCCTCTTTCCTTCCCAATGAATTTTCCCTTGAATCCCTTGAATAAAAAAGAAAGAAAAAAAGGTAGTGTAGCAAAACTAAGCAACAAATCGACTGAGTCTGACAATATACATGATCTTCTACTTCTGGGAAAAAAAAGTAAAGGAAGTACATTTTCTCATCTCTTTTCCATACCTGATTATATTAATACATAATAATATACATAGTATTAAGTTTTAGCTTTTTGTTCTTTTCATTTATATGATTTTTGTCACTGTGTCATGATTTTTCTAGTTTTGTTTACTTTAATCACCATTAGTTCATAGAAATCTTTCTATTTTCTCTGAATTCTTCATTGTTTTTTTAGCATAGTAATAATACATTATATACATGTACTATAATTTCTATAACTGTTCCCTGATCAAGGGGAATAATTTGCATTTCTCTGCTACCACAAAAAGTGCTAGTATTACTCTTTTGGCATATATATATATATATATATATATGTTAATCTCCTTGGACCATATGCCTAGAAGGTAGACTTCTGAATCAAAGAGTATAGACAATTATACTACTTAGGTTCTTAATTAAAATGCCACTTGCTTTGTGAAGTTATTCCTAATTCCCAACTTCCAGCACTTAAGTATATACTTTTTAACTGTGTTGTATTTATTCTGTAACTGTTGCATTTATTCCATATATATTTCTTCTCTATATGCTGATACATGTTCAAGTCATCTCCCTAATAGAATATTTATCAAAAACAGGGATTACTTTTTTCCTGTCTTTAAGCATAATGTCTACTTAACAAATATCTGTTCACTAATAATCTGATATTTTAGCACAAATTGCTTTCCAAAATGGTTGGGCCAATTCATAAATACCAATACTATGTACTGGTGCCTATTTTTTCTTCAGACCCTTCAATATTGAGGATTAATATTTTTGGTCAATTTGTTGAGTATAATGTAAATCCTGAGATTTGTCTTGACTCTAATTTCTCTCATTATTAGTGATTTGGAAAAATCTTTAATGACTTAATAATAAGTCATTAATAACTTGTAACTCTTTTTTCTGGAATTGTTTGTTCATATCCTTTGATTTTTTTTAATTAATTGAGGGATAACTCTTGTTGTATTATTTTTCTTAGCAAAGATATTTGATGTAAAGATTCCCCCCCCCATAATATGGCAGAAACTAGGCATTGACCAACATCTAATACCTTATACCAAGATAAAGTTGAAATGGGTTCGTGATTTAGACATAAGGGTGATGCTAAAAGAAAATTAGGAGAACAAGGGATAATCTTATCTCTCAGATCTTTGGAAAAGGAAGAAATTTATGGCCAAAGAAAAGCTAGAGAACATTATGAAATGCAAAAGGATAATTTTGATTATATTAAATTAAAAGTTTTTGAATAAACAAAACCAATGCAGCCAAAATTAGAAGAGAAGCAAAAAACTGGGGAAAATTTTCATATCCAAAGTTTCTGATAAGGCCTCATTTCTAAAAATATAGAGAGAATTGACTCAAATTTATAAGAATAGAAGCCATTCTCCAAATGATAAATGGTCAAAGGATATGAACAGATAATTTTCAGATGAAGCCAATAAATTCATATCTAGTCCTATGAAAAAATGCTCTAACTCACTGTTGATTAGAGAAATTCAAATTAAGACAATTCTTGAGGTACCACTTCATACTTATTAGATTAGCTAAGATGACAGGAAAAAATAATGATAAATGTTGGAAAACTGGGACAGTAATACATTGTTGATGAAGTTATGAAATAAATCAATCATTCAATTAGCGAGCAATATGTCCAAAGGGCTATCTGACTGTGCATATTTTTGATTCAGCAGTGTTTCTATTGGGGACCCACATGTGCAAAAATGTTTGTAGCAGCCCTCTTTATAGTGGCAAGGAACTGGAAACTGAATGGATGTCCATCAATTGGGGAATGACTGAATAAGTTATGGTATATGACCATAATAGAATATTATTATTCTATAAGAAAAAATCAGCAGGCTGATTTCAGAAAGGCCTGGAAAGACTTACATGAAGTGAGTGAAGTGAAATGAAAGCAAAGTGAAGTGAAGTGAATAGAACCAAGAAAACATTGCACCCAACAATAAGAAGTTTGTATGATAATCAACTGTGAGAGACTTGACTTTTTTCAACAATGAGGTCATTCAGGCCAATTCCAATAGATTTGTGATGGAAAAAGCCATTCAGAGAGAAGACTAGGAAACTGAATGTGAATCACAACATAAGTATTTTCACTTTTTGTTGTTGTTGTTGTTTGCTTGCTTGTTTTTTTCTTTCTCATTCCCCCCTCCTCTTGATCTGATTTTTCTTGTGTATCATGATACATGTGGAAATATGTTAGAAAAACACATGTTTACCTATACTGGATCACTTGCAGGAGAGGGGTGAAATGGGGAGGGAAGGAGAAAAATTTGGAACACAAAGTTTTGGAAGGGTGAATGTTGAAAGCTATCTTTGCATGTATTTTGAAAAATAAAAGGCTATTATTATACAAAAAATACTTCCCTCTCCAATCAGCAGCTTCCTTTTTTTAATTATAGCTTTTTATTTACAAGATATATGCATTGGTAATTTTTCAGTATTGACCCTTGCAAAATCTTCTGTTCCAACTTTTCCTCTCCTTCCCCCCACCCTCTGCCCTAGATGGCAGGTAGACCCATACATGTTAAATATGTTAAAGTATATGTTAAATACAATATATGTTTACATATCCATACAGTTATTTTGAACAGCTTCCTTTTAATCCTAGTTGAATTGGTATTGTTTCTGCAGCAGCTTTTCAATTTTGTATAATTGAATGTTCTATTTTTGTTTGTGGCAACCCTTTTCGTAGTGGCTAGAAACTGGAAACTGGAAACTGAGTGATGCCCATCAACTGGAGAATGTCTGAATAAATTATGGTATATGAATATTATGGAATAATATTATTCTGTAAGAAATGACCAACAGGATGATTTCAGAGAGGTGTGGAGAGTCTTACATGAACTGATGCTAAGTGAAATGAGTAGAACCAGGAGATCATTATATAAGGCAACAACAAAACTATTCGATGATCAATTCTGATGGATGTGGCTCTCTTCAACAATGAGTTGATTCAAGCCAGTTCCACTGGTCTTGAGATGAAGACAGCCTACAGCCAGAGAGAGGACTGTGGGAACTGAGTGTGGAACACAACATAGCATTTTCACCCTTTCTGTTATTGTTTGCTTGCATTTTTGTTTTCCTTCTAAGGTTTTTTTTTTTTCTTTCTAGATCCAATTTTTGTTGTGCAGCAAGATAACTGTATAAATATGTATACATATATTGGATTAAACATATAATTTAACATATTTGACATGTATTGGACTACCTGCCATCTAGGGGAGGGGCTGGGGATAAGGAGGGGAAATTTTGGAACAGAATATTTTGCAAGGATCAATGTTGAAAAAATTACCCATGCATATGTTTTGTAAATATAAAGATATAATAATAATAAAAAAAAGAATGCCTGAAATATAATAGGTGCTTGATAAATGTTTGGGACCATTAGGCGGAGCCATAGTGGGTAGAGCACAGGTCTATAGGCAGGAAGATTCATCTTCATGGGTTCAAATTCAACCTCAGACACATACTACTTGTGTGACTTTGGACACATCATATAACCCTTTTTGCCATAGTTTCCTTAAATGTAAAATGAGCTAGAGAAGGAAACAATAAACCACTTCAGTGTCTTTGCCAAGAAAACCTCAAATGGGGTCACCAAGAGCCAGATAAAACTGAAAATAATTGAACAATAAATGGTTATTGACTGAAAAAAAAAGAAATGATGTATTTTTTAATGTTTATTTCTATCACTTGCTTTGCTAAGTATTCTTCTGCTAATCATTGCTGTAAAAGGTATCTGTCTCATTGTCTTTTTTTTTTTTGTTTGTGGTGTAATGTTTAATAGTTGCCCAAGGATATATTTTTGAGCTTATTTTAGTATATTGTCCTTCTAACCTTTCAACATTCACAAGGATGTTGGGTATTTTGCTCTCTCTAATACCATATCACCCAGGAGTAAAAAAGAAATGGACAAAATAAAGGCATAAATATAGTTATGCCATTCCTTATTTATATGGGTCACATAGTGGCAACCTGGATGGAGTGATGAAGGTACAAGTCTTCTTATCCCATCTGGCCACAAAACATTTCATTTTCCTCATTTTAACTCAGTCAGTCAAACTGAGCTATTGAATTGACCATGGATAGCATGTGCATGTACTCCTGGCTCAGCAGCCAATCAAAAGACTCTTTCTTTACTACATAATAAGTGGGCAAGAAACAGAATTCCTCTACATCCTTTAAATAAGAGAGATAAGTCCCTCTATTCTATGTCCTCATGTACTTTGTGAAGAAAGCTTGAAGAGGTCCTAGATTGGCAGAGAAAGCCTGAAGTAGATAAGATTATTCCCTGAGGCAAGCAGGGAAGGGCACTGATGGAGATCATCTCAACTTTAAAGATCCACCCCTTGTGGAGATCTTGAGTAAACTTACCTATTTGTACCCAATCAGATGTCAAACCTCTGAAGTTAAATTTCCCCCATAAATCTGCCTGTGGCCATGCCATTTTTGCTGAATCTTTTTTAAGTTAGCATGCCTGTCTTTCTCCTCCTTGCTCCCCCATGTTTCATAATGTCTTTTTCCTTGCCATACTAACTAAAATTTTTAGGGTGCTAAATCCCTTTCAAAATTTAGCCTACCAGTCAATAGCATATTCCCACCTCATAGAGTATTCCACTGGGGAATTTGTCTTTTTCCTTATTACCTTGTTAATTGTTAAAACCCTTTCCTTGCTAACTATTTTCTGTCCCAATTCTATTTCATATTTAATACTTCTGATGTCTATTTTATCTCTTCATTTTGTCTGAAACCTCTTGTCAATAATAAATGTATGTTTTGCCAAAGAGGAAAGCTATTGTGAATTTGTTGCATGATCAAACACCAACATTTGGTGCCAAACCTCAACATTTAGTGCCAATCCCTCTCCTCAATCTCATTATTTGGTGTCTACATCAATCTCATCATCACCAAACATTCTCATGTATTTTCTTAGCATGTTCCTATGACTAAGCCCTCAGTGGTCAGTTCTTTGTTACATAAAATCAGAATTTGTGCTTTGATAAAGAATAGTATTTTTTTTTTTGCGACATTTTATTCAACACATACTTTCTTTTCTGTTATTTAGTAGTGTCCTTGAATATCTAAGATATGTGATTGTCCTAACCTTGGCAAAGCCACAACTAGAAAGTTTTACCCTTGGGAAAAATAGAGATGTTTGGAGTATAGCAGTGATTATAAAAGAAAAAAAAAAGACTAATCAGTCTTTTGGACAATGCTCACAAAAGAGATCTTTGCTCCTATGGGGATTTGTAAAAGGAGTGCCAATGCAAAGGAACCCTAAGCTTGACAACCTATGGTGATCGGGTCACATTTGACCACAGATCAGAGGAGAAACATGAGGTTAAGTATAGAAAAGGTGGTTTCTATGAGAAGAAAATGGCCTCCACTCCCAAGAAAATAAACTTTTGAGAATAAAGCATTGACTCCCTGGGGCAAAGCCCAGTTCAGTCCTCTGGTTAAGGCCCAGAAGCCTAGTGTGCCAGCAAAAGTCTTCAGAACCTAACTCATATATTTCCTCCGGCTGCAGCTGGGACTGACTTAAGAAACACGTTTGTTTAAAAGCCAGGGAAACCTTGGTCTACTTTCTGTGAAGACAGAATTCTGATGGATGAGGACATTGTATTTCTCTGTGGCAAGTTTTTAGGCACAACACTTCCCTAAATTCTTCCAACTCTCCCCTCCTCCTCCAACCCAATACACATTCTCACTCACAGCAGAATAGGACCTACTTTGAAGAGGAACTGTTAACAGCCTGAAGACTAGGTGACAATGAGCCCTATTAACAACTGAAAGGCCTGAACTGCCAAGCACTGATAACGAGGTGAGAAAGCATCCATTCAACAGTCCAAGGCCTTCAGACCACCCTGAAGTAGGAGCCTTCCAAGAGTTATAAGTTCATAAGATAATCAAATTTTAGTATTGGACAGACTTTAGTTCCAACCTCCCACCCCATTCAGGAATTCCTTTTATGGAACATTGCTGACAGATGGTCACCTATTCTCTGTTTGAATAGGGCAAATCATTAGTGATGCCCTGGCAACAGCAATGTCACAACCTCACAACTCAGCGAATTTCATTTTGAAACAGCTCTAACTGTTGGAAGTTTTTTTTTTTAAAAATGAGTCAAGTTCTGCCTCTCTGTAACTTCTATTCATGATTCTTACTTTTGCTTTCTGCAATTATTCAAAATAGAACTAATGCTTTTTTGTATATTAGAAAACAATCCTTATTTCCCTGTAGATTCTTCTCTTTTGGAACTTTAACCATCCTTAGTTTCTTCAACTCTTCCTCACAGGTCATAGTTTTAGGTCCTCCCCCATCCCAACCTCTCAATCCATTGCCCTCATACTAGGTCTAGTCATTCTCTTCTTCAGTAAGGGGTACCTGTGTTAATAGATTCTGGGGCAAATAACCCGGCATTCAGGCAAAAGCTTATTTGCCAGGATCCATACCCAAGCCCATTTTTAGCGTTAATGGTCTTTCCATTACACTACACTGTCTTCTTGATTCTTCTGAAAATTAAGGATTTTTTTTTATCCTTGCCAAGACCTCAATGGTTTAAAAAAAAAAAAAAAGTGGTCTATATGGAAAAAAGGGATAGAAATAAGACTGAAAGAATGAGTTCACTGATGAGAAATGGACAGAGAGTAAGCAGTTCATTCTGGGAACTCAGGGGTGAGAAGAGGTGATAAGGCAGACTGTTAGTCATGGATCACTATAACTTGGGCATCCATTAATTCCCTCCCTCACTCAAGGATTTACTGAGTACTTGCTATGTTCAGGCACTATTAGGTTCCTAGACATACTTGTTCCTTCTTATCTTTTGTCGATTGTCCTTCAGTCTCAAAAAGGACTGTGACATCACCTTTGTGACTTGCAAATGAATTGATTAAAGTGCAAGAGATCTCTGCAAAATCACCAGTCTCACTCTCTCCTTTGGAGCCATCTGGGTCCAGTAGCAAGATATAGATCAGGACAATTAGAGATGGCTCTGGATTCAGTGGGAAAACTTAAAGCCCTTTTTAAGCCATTGTCTTTCCTAGGTCTCAATATGATTCAGTGATTAAGTCTAGGTAAGAAATAAAGCAAAACAAAAAGGCCTCTTTTATCTAGTAAAACACCCATCCTATACACCCCTACACACATACATGTCAGTTTAGGAGGAGAAAACACTCAGGTTTCTGGACCAAACAGAAATAATTGCTATTTACACTCATTCTGAATCATCAAAGGAGACCAAATAATGACCAAATGAGGCTTGGACTGGTACCTATTATTGGTCAATCAATGTGAGCCCATTTGGGTTTGGTGATTTTAGTTTAGGGCATAGCCCTTAAAAAAGAAAACTAACCTGCAAATAAATCCTAAGATATGAAGATTTCAATGATCAAAATTTATATTCCTTTGGACAGAGCACACTTTGGCAAAGGGAAATACCTATAGAAATTGAATATTGAAAGGGAGGCTGAGAAAGGGTATAGGAGAGAGACACAAAAACTTAAGAAGGCAGGAGGAAATGTTAGAAACATCAAGAAACACATAAGGGTGAATAGGTCACATGGTTGGTTGGAGAAATGTTCTTGGGAAAGTCTGTGAAATCAGCTGGTTTTGAACTTCAAGAAAGTGATGCTGTCATTGGTTATGAGATCTGATGGAGGACAATGGGATGAAAGTACCAAGAGGGCATCAAAGGTGAAGGATCTACCATGGGTCCGTAGGCAATGTGCATCCATGACAGATAATTGGTAGTCCTGTGACTCATTTTTTAAAAATATCCTCTTGCATGAAAGAACTTAGAAAACTTTAAATTTAAGGAATGAGAAGGGGAGAATGATAAAAAAGAAAGAGGGAAAGATACAAGAGGGAAGACAGACATAACAGAAAAAATTATTTTTTGATCTGATCTCTACATTCTTCTAGAAAGACAAGAATATAGATAGACATATATATACATACATTTATACATATATTTTTTCTCCCCTAGGCCATTTCATATTTTTTGATAAAGATGAATTCTTCATTAATCTTTCTTTCTGGGGAAAGGAGTTATTCATTCAATTATCAACAAATTTTGATACATACTTACTAGTTGTGAATTTCTGGGCAAAGTACTTTAACTCTCAAGTTTCAGTTTCTTTGTTTGTGAAAAGAGAACCTCCCTTGAAAGGTTATATGTGGGGATCCAATGAGATAGAGTATTTAAAATGCTTTGTGAATTTAAAGGAATACATCCATGTATTACCATGATTATAATGCAAATTGTTCTCCCACTTTTGACTGCTGTAGGTCCTGAGCTGCAAGACTGGAAAACAATCTGATCATGCCAAGGTTGTGTTTGGTTCCTTTGCGTTATTACAAGACAAGTAGGTAGTGAGAAATGATGAACAATAAAGGGAAAATGTAAAACATTTCAGGAATTCAATCGTCTAGACTTAGGTCTCACTGTTGGCCTGTCTGCTTCTTCAACACACTGTTTCCTCAGTAGCTGCCTCTGAACTTGTACCCTGAGTCATATCTGGCATCTGACCTCACAATCCACTAGAAAAAGCAGACACCAGGGGCTCTTGAAAAATGTAACCGTGTTTCTCCTTGAGAAGTGGAGGCAGAATCCTTTCTTGTCTACCTCAACCCCCACCTCACATTTTTTGCATAAGGAAAGAAAGAAATTGTGCATTGATCCAACCCAATCCAAGGGAGACTGTAGTTAGAGACAAAGAAGTGAAGGAATGAGCAATCACTGATTTTACCAATAATTCTTCCAGTTCCTTCTACCCCTTTCCCCCATATCAAAGCCCCATACTTCATCATGCTGTATAAATCAATGCAGAGATGGGGATTTCCTAATTGTCATGAAAATGATATGTGGAAGCTATGTAGCCCTTCATAGATAACCCAATAGATAAATAGGGGAAGGGGAGGGTTTGAAGGCAGATCTACATTGATATCCAGGGGTTCAGCACAGATTTCTACCTAGCTTGTTACATGTGACTTACAAAAATTTGGAGAGGGCATAATATTAGCTGGCTAATAATCCCAACATTTATAAGTAGTTTAAGTTTTTCTAAACATTTTACAAATATCTCATTTTATTCTCTTTGGAGGTAGGAGCTATTATCATCTCTATTTTACAGATGAGGAAAATGAGGCAGACAAGTTCAGTGACTTGTCCAGAGTCACACAGCTAGTAAATATCTGAGGCTGATTTTGAATTCAAATTTTTCTGACGCCAGGTTCAGCACTTCATCCAATGTTCTACCTGTCTCTAATGGGGCAGTAAGTTTTCATAGAAATTGAAATGTAAACAGTGATGAACTACCAATTAATCTTAAAAGCCTTTCTCTTTTTAGTATCCATTATTTATTTGCTTTAAAAATGTGGAAGCAAAGAACCAATATTCCCTCTTTTTTGTTTGCTTGTTTCTTTTGTAAATCCTAGGGGTTGAGCTTTTCTTTTTTTTCTTTTCTTTTTCTTTTTTTAAAATAATTATAACTAAGGGATTGGGGCTTTTCAAATGGATTGGGGCTCCCTTGAGTATAATACAGAGTTTTGCTTCATGGAAGGTTAATAGAGAGGCAACTAATATGACTGTGCTACCTTGGGCGAGTGACCTTGCTCCCAATTCCTTCCTTTATAAAACAAGCAAGCTAGACTACCAGATCTCTCGGAATTTGTTCTACATTTTCAAATTTGATTTTTTGCTCATATGGCTGTTCCCTAGATGTGGGATGCCCTCTCTTTTGTGGAAATTCTATGTATTTTTCAACACCGACCACAAAGGCAATCTTTCTTATTGCAAACTCTCCTAGTCCTTCCCAGGCTCCCCCATTTTGAAGTTTATTTACAAACTTGCAACCTTCATAGTACTTTGTAACTCTTTTTGGTTAATCACTATTCTGTTTTGTACTGAGGTTATTTGTTACATTAAAACTTCTGGGCCTCAGAGGTCTGGACATTATTATTTTTCTCCCAGTAGGAGGCCCTTACCTAACTGCAGCCAAACATATGGACTGGTTTGGTGCTAGGGGAGCCTAGAATTCTCTGGCATTTTACTCTCCTACTGAGGTTCTCCAGGGAGAATCTTATTTAAAGCTCAGGTTTGACTCACAAAAGTCTCCCCCCCAAAAAAATGAAAAGGATACTTAATATGTAATATAAATCAGGTGTAAAACAGCTATTTATTTCTTCCTAGCAAAAGAAATAGTGTGGTGATAGATGGACAGTCAGAATATTCTGCTGGTACCCTCGTGATATCAGGTAACTGTCAGGACCTTCAGGACCCTGCGTGGACCCACTGAAGTGAACTGATGGGAATATGGATTAAAATTATGGAGGATGGGCAGAAATGAATGGATTACAATCTACATCAGTGGAAGGAACATTCAAATTGATGAGATGATAAATTCATTTGAGTATTGCTTAATGATATAGAGCCAGAGAATATCATTCTGGGGTATATGGGGTGTTCAGGGAGGATTAGCACCTGTGGTAGAAATGCTTACTGAGATCTTTTCAGAGCTGCTCATCTATCTTTTGTTGTTGATCTTGCACCCAATTCTCACCTGTGGCTCCTAGAAGCTGTAGCATGTGCAATTCCATGGAAAGTACCCAATAAATGCCTGAGTTACATCAGGGAAAAAGTAATCAAAGTATACTTCCTTCTAACCAGGATTATGTAGAAAGAGAGAAGGATTCTAGAGCTGTTATTGTTGTTGATCATTCTTCATTTTAGAAGAGGACCAAAGACTTCATGGAGTGATGAATTAATTAGCATGTGAATTGGATTTAAATGAGGCAGTGTTGCACAAAGTCATCAGCCTATCTTCTGTTATAGATTTAGAATTGAGAGGAACCTTTAGGATCAAATCCAATTTCCTTATTTTATAACTGTGGAAACTGAGTCCCATAGAGGTTGTGACTTAACCTAAGGTAGCATACATAATGACAAAGACTAGATTTAAATCTGTGTCAATTAATGATAAATCTAGTATTATTTCCATGGATCATATTACCTCTTATTCCACAAGCCCTTGTAACATGGACTTCCTCTGCAATTGTGTCCTCTTACTGAGTTAAGTAGAAGAATTCATATGTAGAAGGTGTTCTTACTTATCACTTAAACTAGCTGATCATCTGTTTGTTTGTTTTTTCTGGGATAGGACATCAGGACTCATCTAGTTTTTCATAGTGTTCTTGACTCTGTGGTGGTGGTGGTTGTTGTTACTGTTTGTCAAATATCCCATCCTAGTCGTGCAAAAAGTATGAAGATTTACACAAATAGACTTTCTCTCCACACACATCCCAATCTCCAGAGAAATAAGTTCAGAAACATTAACTTTTAAGGACAGATAGATGGCACAAAGGGTTAAGCAGTGAGTTTAGAGTCATCTCTGAGTTCAATTATAGCTTCAGTCATTTACTGATTCTATGACTGCCTCAATTTGTCTGCCTCAGTTTCTCTGATTGTAACATGGGGATGTTAACAGCAGCTACCTTTCAAGTGTTTTTCATTCTTGAAGAGGACCATGACTCAGGAAGGTGATGCTATGACATGCATGTGAATTGGATGTAAATGAGGGAGGGCTGTGCAAAGTCACCAATCTCATTTTCTCCTCTGAAGCTATCTGGATCCAGTGGACAGATATAGATCAGGACTGGAGATAGCTCTGGTTACACTGGGAGACCTTGGCCTTTTTAAGCTAAGCCTTCAACAAGTCTTTTTCTGGGGCAATGCCCAATCAGAGATTAAGGTTAGGTAACAAATGAAGCAGAGAAACGAACTCTTTTATCTAGTCAAAATAAATAAATAAATCTGGGAGAGGAAGACCTTCAGGGTTTTTGGTCAAAACAAAAACGATTGCTATTTACATCCACTCTGAGCCAATCAGCCCAAGCAATGTCCAAATGGGGCCTGGCCTGGGACCTCTTGTTAGCCAATCAATGGGAGTCAAAGTGATTTGGAGTATGGCCCTTAAACTAAGCTAAACTAGTTTAGCTCCTCATAAAGCCCTGCCTTGGCCAGTCTTTACCCATGATTCAACTGCTTACTTGTACTCATTGGTTCTTTTTTTTTTTTTTTCCTGTGAGATTATTGCTACCGTTTGGAAGTTTGGAAGTAGATGATTGCTGAGTTTATAGTTTTACTTACATATAAGGATAGTTGTTAGGCTGAGCTCCACATAGATTCACTCTGTAGCAATATTTACATTTTAAAGCAATATTTTTTAAAGTTACCGTGTTAAATATATAGTAAGCTTGATAACAAAATACATAAGCATACAAAGGAAGAAGCAGTAATGGGCTTTTTTTGTTTTGTTTTAAGTCATAAACACATGCAAACATGTTAAAGTTTCTTAATCTTGACAGGATGAAAGATTAACTTTATCCAGGTTACTTACATACCAACTGTTGAATGCCATTTTATCAAAATGTCATTTCTAAGGATCATAGGCTGCCTTTGGTGAGTGTACTCTCTTTTCAATCAAGTTTTTGAAATGGAATGCTGAGTTCCATATTTTTCATTTGGGAAATGTGTTTTTAAAATTCCAGAAAAAAAAAAACCCAAAAACAAGCAACCTACTTCTGATTCCATTTTGTAATCAGAGTCTATAGAGAAGTTCCATGGTACTCTCTGTGTGTAATGATATTAGATTTCTTCATATTTCCTCTCCTAGTCATGCAGAAGTATGCATATAGGCTTTCTCTCCACATGTGTGGAGAAATAGCTTCGGAACCATTAACTTTTAAGGACAGTTAGGTGGCATGGTGGATTAAACATTGGGTTTAGAGTCAGCCCTGAGTTCAATTATAGCCTCAGTCTCTAGCTCTATTACTCTGGACAAGTAAATTAACTTGTCTTCCTCAATTTCTGCGATTGTAAAATGGGGATATTAGCAGCATCTATGTTGCAAAGGTTTTTGTGAGGGTCAAATGAGATAATCTTTATAATAAGAACTATATAAATATTTATTTCCACCCCCCCTTTCCTATTCAAAACTGTACTTTGCCAAAGACATAAGTAAACAGCAGTTCTTAAATTATTACTATGGCCATGCTTTCTTAGAAGATTGAAACATCAAGAAATGAAAGAATTTATGGCACTGCTGACTAAAGTAATTTGCCATTTTTTCTGAGGTAGGGAAAGTTAGGGACTTTAAGTCAGGGAGATAGAAGATAATTATGTGGGTGTAAACTAATCGGGAGTAAAGATAAGGATTCCAGTATGTATTTCAAAGTTGCTTCCTTTGGGCAAAAAAAGGATGGCAACTGATTCTTGGTATATTAGAGTTATAGAAGAGAGGAATATTGTTGCTTTTTAATTTTATTTTTCTACATATTACTATTATAAGAAGAATCTGACTTAAAGCACATTCACACTCTATTTTCCATCTTTTATGGGCAGCAGATTTAGGGACCAATGACAGTGATTATTACCTAGTCCCTTTCTTCTCCCCCATTCTAACCCTTCTAATTATTGCTCATGACAAAATGAACATGTATTATCACAATTGTTCCTGAACCTACCAGAGATGATCATGGGGAAGTTCGATGTAAATCTATCGTATTGCTGATTTTTACAGCTGGGCCACTTTTATTATTCATTAACCCTGGCACCAGAAGATGGGACAGGAAGAGCAAGGGAAGCTTAGAAAGATAAAAGCAACTACTTATTAGTGGCTCTGGCTAAGATTTGGTGGGAAAGGGTGCAGAGATGCTGAGTGTTTTGTCTAAGGTCACACAGGTAGTAAGTAACAGACCCATTATTTGGACCCATAGCCTCTGGCTCCAAGCCAGAACCCCACACAGGAAGCTCATCTGGGCTAGCTGAGCCCCCATGAAAGTTAAACACCATAATTTGCAAGCAGCCCATCCCTTCCCTCTCTTTCAGGAATAACTTTAAAGGCTAAAATATTTATGGCTTCTGAACATATGTGCCAGGTGTCTGACTGAAATGGTTATAAATCATCAGAGAGGCTTCTGTTTGTCTTTCATCGACTTCTACAAACTCAGCACTTTCTTGTCACTGGCATATTAACTAGACACCCCCCTTATAGGTTAGGTGCTTAGAACAGGGCCTTTCTTCACAAGATATGAGCCCAGCTTGTAGAAAGAACACTGGACTTGGAAGTAGGTGAGAATTTGTTTTAACCTTTCCCCTCAGCACTTATTTTCTGCATGACTGCAGGCAATTCAATAAATCTGAGTCTCAGTTTCCATATGTGGAAGATGGAGATAATAATAATAATAATCCCTATGGCATTTCTGCACAGCATAATTGTGAAGATCAAATGAAATAACATGTAAAGTACTTTATAACTTTAGAGTATCATGTTACTGTCAGCTACAGGATTGGAGCTGGAAGGAACGTCAAAAACTATTTAGTCCAACAATTCTTCATTTTACAAATGAAAAGGCTGGGGCCCAGCTGATTAAATGGCTTGCCTAATATCAGAATGGTAGAAAGATGACAGCTAAGATTCGAACCCAGGAACTTTAATTCTAGAGTGAAAACTTTTTCCATTATACCCAGCTGCCTCCCTAATTATAATAAAAACAAAATTCTCTCTCTTGGTGAACTTCTTAAAGGTAGGGATCATTTTTACTTTTCTTAATTTCTCTTAATTCCAGTGCCTTTTCTCTGGTGATTATCTCTAATTTATCTTGTATAAAGTTTACATGTACAAAATTGTTTTCATGTTGTCTTCCCATTGAGCTTCTTGAAAGATTGTCTTTTGCCCTTCTTTGTATCCCCAGCATTTTAGTACAGTGCCTTGTATGTAACAGCTTCTTAATAAATGTCTATTTTCTGACTGACCAATTAATTACATCATTTTCCATTGATTCATTAATCATCCCAATGCATATGAGTCCCTGAGCAATCAGTCTAGGCTTTATCTCCCTTCTGAGTTCTAGAACCCTCACTGGACAGTTCTGACTCAATTACCTGTGGATGTCTTAAACTCAATCTGATCTTAACAGAACTCATTCATATTTCCACAAAACCCATTTCTCTTCCAATCCTCCTTATTCCTACTGAGGAAGCCTTCTAATCATTCAGGTTTGTAAAAAGTCATTCTCAGTTCTCACTGTCTTTCACTTTCTATATAAAATCAATTGTAAAATCTTGCCATTTCCACCTCAATGGCATCATTCATTTGTCCCCTTCTCTCCACTCACATAGCTGCCATCTGAGTTCAGGCCTTATTTTTCTCACATATACTATTGGATAAGCCTCCTTATCAATATTTCTGACTCTGACCTGTTTCCTTTCCAATCCATCTTCCTCTCAGCTGCTAAGGAGATATTCCTAAAACACAGGTTTGACCATGTTGGGATGCACAGCACTATCCACATGCAGAGAAAGAATTGTGGGGACTAAATGTGGATTAAGCATACTTATTTCACTTTTTTTTTTTGGTTTGCTTTTTCTTTCTCATGGTTTTTTTCTTTTTGTTCTAATTTTTTCTTTCTGCCCTTTTCCTAAAGTTCTGGTTCTGGTCTAGCTTCTGGTTACCTCTAGGATAGAATACAGACATGCATAAAGGATATTTCCTAAAATGGCAGTCATTTTCAGTACACTATATAGATTTGGTAGACTGTTTCCTTCCTTTTTTATTTGGATCTCTGAGGTGAGCAGGAGGGAAGGTATGTCAGAAAATGTAAGTGATGTAAAATTAACATTTTTATGCAAATGACCTGATTGCTCTTCCTCACACATGATATTGCATCTCCATTCACTCTCTCCTCACCTTTACCTCTTAGACTCTTTAGCTCTTTGAAAGGTCAACACATATGATCTTTCTTGATCCTGCCAATTTCTAGTGTGTCTCTCCAAAATACCTTGAATATATTTTGTATTTACTTATCCATATGCATAGGATCATGGATTTAAAACTAGAAGGGACCTTAGAGTTCATCTAGTCCAAACCCTTCATTTTACAAATGAGAAATCGAGGCTTAGGCAAGGTCACACAGCTGGTAAATGTCAGAAGCAAGAATCAAATCCACATCTTTGGGTTTCAAGTATTGCGTTTTATTCTCTACACTAAATGTGGTTTGCCTTAATAGAATATAAACTTCTTAATGGCAGGAACACTTTCCTTTTTACTTTATATTTCTAGGACTTAGCACAGTTTTTGGATCACAAAATCATCTACTGAATCTCGAGTCATAACCAGTTATCTGGACTTTGGACTTGATGCTCTACTTTGATGAGTCTCAAAGAGAGAATGAAGCTGACAATTTTGTGCAACTCTGTTTCACTCAAATCCAATTCACATACAGGTCAAGACATCACCTGTGATGTCATCCATTTTCAAAAATGAAGGATGGACAATAACAGCAAATATTTGATTAGTTGATTAATAAGTTTGTGTTTAGAGATGGATCCCTTTAGGGGACAACAGAAAGCAAATATCTCTTCCCTTATTCTTCTCTTCACCCTTTTTCCCATAGTTGGATCTTTCATTTAGGAATGCCTATCTACAAGTAGTTGATCAAAGCACACACCCAGGCAATGATTTCCTCAGGTAACTTTCCTAAAGTAGTAACACAATCAGATTCATTAGTTAGAGGGGATAAATAATTGCATACTTGGTTTTGCTGCCTTAATTGAGGTGACAATCCCTAAATCAAGTTTCTGAAAATCCTTAGGGTCTCTTCTCAGAACCTTAGAGCAAAAGGGCAAGGAAAGAGTTGAGGATGGTGTATACTGGCTTCTGTTTCTGCTTATCATCTTTTCATTTTTTAAACTTTAATGGCTTTTGGCTTCAAAATAAAGATGCCCTTTAATGGAGATTCTGTAGTTTTAATTTCCTGGAGTATCTCAGGACAGGTGTGATGTTTGCTGTCATTTCCTAGGTTTGTTTTTATACTGTTGGCCCCATGAGACTGATTATTTCCTTTCAGGCACATAACAGCCACCATACATCCAACAATTTCAGATTATTGCTGTGGTGTAGAAAATTAGAAAAAAAAATCAGGACTGTAGCATATAATCCAAAGATATAAAGAAAACAACTTTTTAGTAAAAAGGGAATAGATTACTCAACATACAAAATATGAGAAAATAATTCAGAAATTAGAGCAAGATTTATTTTTTTTCTCAATAGTGTTCTTTTCCCCAATTACCTTAGAGATAGTTTTCAAAATTCATTTTTATAAGATTTTGAGTTCTGAACTTTTTTCTCCCTCCTTCCCTTACCTTCCCCTTCCCTAAAACAGCAAGCAATTTGATACAGGTTATATGTGCACAATAATTTTAAACATATTTCCATGTTAGTGATATTATGAAAGAAAAAAAAATTAGAACAAAAAATAAAAACTATGAGAAAGAAAAAGCAAGAAAACAAAAAAAGTGAAAATAAGTATGCTTCAATCCACATGTAGTCCCCACAATTCTTTCTCTGCATGTGGATAGTGTTGTGTATCCCAAGCCTATCGGAATTGTCTTGCTATTGCTGAGAAGAGCTGAGTCTGTCATAGTTGATCTTCAAATAAATCTTGCTGTTACTATACAATGCTCTCCTGGTTCTCCTCACTTCATAGAGTAAGATTTGTAAAAAATCTGAAAATGCAGAAAGAATCACTGTCATAATCATCAACTGGTAAATTGGGAGAAGTACTGAATATAGTATTTTATTGATAAAGACAATTACCAGATGAGGAAACTCCCTCTAACTATGCCTTTAGCTCTCTTTAAGTACCAATGAAATTCTCATCTTTTATTGGAAGCTTTCCTCACACTCTTGTTAATTCTAGTGCCTTACCATTGCTAATTATTTCTTGGTATATTGTATGAGTGTAATCTCCTTGAGGGCAGGGACTTTCTTTTGCATCCTTTTTGTGTCCCAGATGCTTAGCACCCTGCCTGGCACTTGGTAAGCACTTAATAAATGTTGATTGATTGATTGGTTGAATAATAATTGCAAATAAGAGGTTACTAGGTTGCCAAAGTCTTTCTAGATCCAAAGCCAACTCTTTATTTTACCATGACATTCCTTGTTAAATAGTAACAACTTAATCCAATTACAATTCTTTTTTTCTTTAAAATAAATATATACACATGCACACATGAGTGCATATATATGTGCATAGTGGTATGGATGTATGTGTAGGTGTATCTGTATGTACACACTACAATACACACACATACACATGCATACATATACATAACTTCCTACTTAGTTGTCTGAAAGTGTCAAAACTTGACTTGAAAAGTGATGGATTCCCTCTCCTTAGATGTTTTCAAATAGACGCTTGACAACAACTTCTCTGTTATGATATAGTTGGGGTTCCTTTTATATATGAGTTGGACTAGATGCATCTAGAGTTCCTTTCTACGAAAATTCTGTGATCCCGTTATTCCTGATTTTCTCTTTTTCTAAACAGACTTTAAGTAGCTTCTCCAAGGAAGCTCCACACTCCTAATCAAATTTCTCCCCATGAAAAGGATTAAATTTAGAAATCTAGCTAGAGTAGTCTAAAAGATATTCCTTAGCTTAGGTCTTTGCACGTAAGGGGTAAAGTCCAGAAAAAACCACTAGAGGAGGTCTTGAGAACTGAAAGTGCATTGCCCTAAAAGCTGGTCTGTTTAACTGATCCAATAGATGCTTGCTCTGTGTTCTTGTTCTTGTTCAATTCTGCTTGCTGGCTGGCAATGGATGGTTTTTGGTTTATACATTTTAACTATGGCCAAAAAGAAATTGAGGCTTGCAAGGAAATATTTGTGCAGTGTCATGTTTCAACATGATCTGGTCAGAATTATTAACTTTTTGTGTGTTTCATGATCACTTTGCTAGTCTGTTGAAGCCTATGGAATCTTTTTCAGAAAAATATTGTCAAGCGTATAAAATAAAATACATAGGATTTCAAAAAAATCAACTTAATTGAAGCATTATAAATTATATATATTATATATGTAATATATATATATATATAGTAAGAAATTATAAAAACGTTTTAAAAAATTCATGGACCTCAGGTTAAAAATCCCTGATGTAAAGTTTCTTGGACTTGGGTTCAAAATATGATGAGTTTTAAATCATGTCTTGTCTCTCTGGCTTGCTTGCTTTCATCTAGTTTAAAAAAAAAACAAATAAAACACATGAATAGGTTTCAGCATTCAGGAATAGAATCAGGACCCTGATTCAGGCAAAGAATAGCATTGAAATAACGAAGTTACACAACAACTTTATTATATATTTAAAAGGAATAGCAAATTGTCCACAATAGATTTGTATTTTCATAAACAATAATTTTTCTATGTTATTATGTTATGGAAATTTTGTTTTATTTCTTAAGTTCAGAATAAAATAAATAAAATAAAAGTCCCCACTTAATCAGGATAGAAATGAATAGAAAAGTAGTAAGAAAACTCTATGAGCACATGTTTTCAACTGAATACCATTTCATTCTTTTTCAACTCTGGAAGGAGTTTGGAAAATAAGTCTTGTGATTTCATCATGGGAGTGAGGTATAGATAAAAAGCTTAGCAGCCTGAGTTTATGTCTGATTTGGCTTGACCTCAGTGAAGAGCCGAGTATGTCTAGCCCGCCTAATCTATATTCTGGTGCTGCTATTTCCAAAGCAACTTTTAATTTACAGTCACAATTCTGCAACTTTTTCATAGCCAGGATACCTTATCTCCTTGATCTGTGTTCAATTTAGCAACAGCAACAACAAAAATACCAAACACTATTCCATTTTTTCCATCTCTTTATTCAACCTTATTCTCTGCCTCCTCCACCAGTTGGGTTGAAGCCATCTCTATTTCCCTAGCAATAATCCCCACCGCTTGGTCAGTTCCCTGTAGTAATTGAAGTTACTGTTTTCCTTCCAATGTGCTCTGGACCCACGAATAATGGGAAATATTCTTTCCCATTCCCAAATTCAACAATCTGACCATATCTGTTACTGTTAACTTCAGTCCCTTCAGTTTTCAGTTGCTTGCTTTTTTTGTTACAAAATCGAGCTAAGTTAAATTAATTGGCTCATTTTTAACACCATGAAAAAATATAATTAACATTTTTCCAGGTGTAACTAACAAGAATCTATCCTCTTTCTGAATTTCTAATAAATGGAAAAAAGAATAAAATGGATTTGTTTCCCCAATGTTTCTTGAGGATGCAATCATATACTGGCAAATTGAACCACATCCTACATATCAGAATGGCTTTAGATTACTTGAACCTTAATGTTAATTTATTTCATACCGACCCATCAAGTCTGATTGGGACTTGCAAAACCATAACTAAGTTTGAACTTATTGAGAGATTGCTTCTGGGGCTTAGGGATTTTGAGTTACTTAATGAAAGCCCTGGTTAACCCCAAATATGTCAGGCATCTAGTAAACTGATACAAAACCCATGAGACCCTCACCAGAATTGAACTATCCCTCTAGGATTTTCCTAGTTAGGTAGCATCCCAGGCACAGAAAGGTTCCTCCCCATTTCCCTTAACTGCTAAGCTATCTGAGCTCTTTGGGACAATCTAGAGAGTTCTGGAATCTCTAAAACCATCCTGGAACTTGTATTGGAATTGTTGGGAGAAATTTCTGTTGGAATAAGCATTTCTGAAAACATTATGATGGGATAGAGGTTGGCACTTATTGAGAAGTAATCAACTTTCAGTTTCACAAAGACTGATAAGCTTTTAGAATGGCATTGGGTTTTTGGAAGTGCAGTGAGAGTCTTACTATGGGCTAATGGTACCCTGATTCTTTTATTTTTTGTAGAGTGGTATCAGAGACTTGTTAACAGGAAAAATATTAAAGTAATTGAGCAAGTGAGAAATATTGGAGTGGGCTTTTTACTCAAGATCACTTTCAGCTTCTTCCAAAATTCAAAATTGCCTCCAAAAAAAGATATGAAAAAAATTCTAGGCAAAATTATGAAATATGCAGACTTTTTCTCTGATACCCCTTGCTTTTTACTGTAAACCTTTACTCATAATCTCTGTTTATATAATTCTTGAGAAGGTGTTAGCTAAGGATAACTTAGGGTTGTTGAGCTTTATCTAACTCATTAAATGATAAATATATAGATACAGGCAGTCCCCATAGTCTTGATGCCATTGAAAAAACTTTGTAGCTTAAATGTTTTAAGTTTTATGTTTTTTTTAGTGCACTAAAACTTTTGGAACATTTTGTATATCAGATGAGAGCATCTGAAATTTCTTCTAGCTCTATATCTATAAGTAGATATGATTTATGTTGAATTATCTTCATAGAAGAGATATGAATGAGATAGTTAAATGGTTAGTGAGGAGAGTGATGGACCTGAAAGTGAGAAAACCTGATTTCAAATCCTACCTCAGACATTTAGTAGCTCTGTGATCCTGGGCAAATCACTTAACCTCTGTTTCCTCATCTATAAAATGGGGATAATATTTTTTGTTGGTAATTAGGACCAAGTTTGTAATAAGGACCAAATGAAATAATATGTATAAAAACTTTGCAAATTTTAAAGATACATGTATACACACATATAAATATATGTGCCAGCTATTATTATTTTAAGTCTAAAATGCAAGCATATTATTACTCATGGGGTCAGCCTCTGGATAGCATTCCTAGTTTTTTTTTTTTTTTACTTAAGGGCATATTGTTGTTATTGTTGCTGTCTGTCCTTTGTTCTCAAATAGGACCAAGACATCAGGGAGGGGGTGCCATGACACGCAAGTGGATTGTATGTAAATGAGGGAGGGCCCTGCAAAGTCACTTGTATCACTTTCTCCACCAGAGCCATCTGGATCCAGCGGCAAGCTATAGCTCAAGAGACCTAGAGATGACCTGGTTGCAATGGGAGATCTTGACCTTTTTAAGCTAAGGTCTTCAACAGTTTGACTGAGGCTGTACCCATTCAGGATAAATAGCAAATGAGGCAAACAATCTCTCCTTTCACCTAGTCCAAAAAAATCTAAATAAAGGACAGATACCTTTTTTGCCACTGTATTGCCTCCTGACTGATGGAATACAGATTTCTATTGGTTTATCTTTCTCTGGACACTCTTATAATACCTTGTCCTTGAACTACCAGACCCTTTGCTTTTATGCTACTCTTTTTAAAAAGGTGGATGATATATACATTAGAGTATTAGAGGGAGCATATTAGTAAATTTTACCTTTTAATTATTGCTATTTTGGAAAGAGGAGGAATGCAATTTATGTGCAATGATCAAAAAGAAAAGGTTAATCTATTGGCAACAGGACATAGTCAAATTATCAAAATGTGTCAAGAATGATGAGAAATGGGGAGCAAATATTTGAGTTTTGAGGGAATTCTCCAATGGACTAATGCTCTCTAGGTTAGGATTAAAGATTATCAGCCCCAGCTCCTTTTGATTGTATAAAACAATACTCCAAGGTCTTCTTGGGATGTTGAAAGGAATAACCAGATATTCCATACGGACATGTTTTATGATAGAATCTTTCCTCCATTTTCATATTTGTTTTGGAAGCTTTCATAGGCATTTATAACATCTCTAATGTATTTCTTGGAGGGCTTTGCAGGGTTTAGATAGTGACTACTTATCAGGATGAAAGCACATAAAGAGTTCTACCCTAAAGCTTCATTCAATATGAAGAGGAGGAAGGTATCAGGGAAGGATTTTTCTAGCTGCTCCTTAAGAACTCTTCAGTGCCTACTGCCAGTTCCCTAACTATTGAGGATATAATCTCCAGCTGGTGTGCAGACTATTAAACAATTCTCTGAAGAGAAAATTGAATTTCAGAATCTCTTGGGTGTAGATACTCTCTACTTATATACTGCCCTCCAAGGCACCAATAATAGCCTCTATTCCAGTGTGCACACAGACTGGTAGAGAGTCAATTTTTTCTGCCCCAGATTTGGGGCCATATTTGCTCAGAGTAAACAGTCTTCTTTGGTAATGAAAAAAAAATCCTAAGGACTTTGTCAAAGGGGAACTTGATTTTTTTTATCCTTTCCTCTCAGAAGTCAAGGGTTCTCAGAGCCAGGGTTTGACTTAGTTATTAAAGGGTATCTGCTTTGGTTAACTGGCTCACTTGAAACAGCAAAGGATTTCTTCTAGATTCTCTGTGATTGACCTCAGAGTGACAGTATAATATCCTTGCCAGAGTCCCTAGCATTCTCCTCTCTATCTAAGGTCTTCACGGCAGGAATTGTCAATGGGTTTTGTGCTATAGTTCCCTCGAGGGAAGGGGGAAGAGCTTGCAATGGTTTTCCTCATCCCTACCCCTCCTCTGGGCTTCAGGTTTCAGCCAGCCAGGTGCTCAATAAATACTTCTTGACTGATTGATTGAAAACTGGGATGAGAGCTTCCTGTAGGACCAGATGTGTAATGCAACACCAGTGTCTGCATTCCTTCTTTTAGAATGATTGAATAAAATCACAATCTACCTTTCAGTTTTGACATCAGAAAACTTAGAAAATTGGACAAAATATTCTCTAAAGTCTCTTTCAGTAAATTTGATGAATCTGGTTGATTTGTTTATTATTATAATGAACATTCATCGAGTAATTCTTAAGAACAGAGCCCATATGCAACATTTGGCACACAATCATCAATTGATGGATTGGATATAAATTGGTATCCTAAATGGGTGCATACATGTAGATTACACATATATTTGAAGTTTTCGTATGAAAGCATGATTTATACCTCTAACATATAGGGTCAGAAGATATCAGTAAATGAATGTTTCAAATGAATAGTAGAATCTCTGGGGTTCTCTAAGTATACCATCATGTCATCGGCAAAGAGTGATAATTTGGTTTCCTCATTGCCTATTCTTATTCCTTTAATCTCTTTCTCAGCTCTTATTGCTAAAGCTAGCGTTTCTAATACAATATTAAATAGTAACGGTGATAGTGTCAAATGAATAGTTAGAAGAAATGAGGCAAGAGATTTTAAAAAATGAAATAAAAGCTCCAGAGGAAAGAATTAGAAGAAAAGCAAATAGTTTCAGAAGAGAAATTGATGACTTTTACTAAAGTTCAGAGACTACCTAATGACTGGAACAGACCAAATAGGAATCAATGACTCTGTGAGATAGCAAGAAATATTAAAACAAAATCAAACAATTGAAAAATAAAAGAAAACTATGGCAAGATATAGAGATATATAAATCTGATCTGAAAAAGCTAGTTGTTTTTGGAAATATATAAGAATTATTAGACTGAAAATCTTAAAATCAGAATTTAAAGGTAAAAAACCCTAAGCACCATATTTCAAGAAATCACAAATGAAAACTGTTCAGATCTACTGGTAGTGGAGAGTAAAGTGAAGATAGAAAGAATCCACCAATCACCTTCTGAAAAGAATCATCAGGAATGATACACACTCATGAGCTCTCCCATCTAGTTAAAATACAGTAAGAATATAGAAAGAAACAATGATCAAGATCATATAAGACCTGGTAGTTTCCATTATAAACTAGAGGAGATCTTGGAATATAATATCCTGGAATGCAAAAGATAGAGGTTTACAATAAAGAGTAATTTATCCTACAGATCTGAATATAATTCTTTGGGGAGGGAGAGAATAAATTTGGATGAAAAAATAGAAGGAATGGGCATTGGATGATTATCACTTTTAACTGAAATGGATAAAGAAAAATTGAACATACTCAGCAAAAACAGTTTAGTATAGAAATACATCAGATTCAACAGAGAAATAAGTGAAGATGGGGAGAGAGTTAAGAGGGAGGATAATCCCAGGGAATGGAATGATTACAAGAAAAACAAACATCCTTATTCTAAGGAGGGAGACAGGAAAAATTAAAAGAAAAAAGAACCAGAATCCAGGAGGGATGTCCATAAAATGGGAAATGATTGAACAAATTGTGAATATGAATGTAATTAAGTATCCTTGTGCCAAAGAAATAATTAAAGTCAATCTTAGAGTATCTTGGGTGGTATAAACTGATGTAGAATGAAATAAACCAAATCAGAGTACAATTTTTACAAGGACAAGAACATTGTTTAAAAAAATCTTTGAAAGACTTAAGAATTCTGATTAATGCAATGGCCAACTAAGTCTCAAAAAAAACTTATAATGAATTATAGATCTATAATTCATTTGCTATGGAGTTTTTGCTACTTTTTTTTTTTAAAGGAGTGCAGGCACAGCATTTTTAATAGCCCCCACCCCTAAAAAGAGGTTCATTGAAATATTTTAAATGAATGGAAGAAAACAGAAGTCCAGAAGAAAGCACAGATACGCAGGACAGTTTTTAAAACAACACATGGAATTTATTATATTACATCAAAATTCATGGTTTCAAATACTATCCTCTTTTGTGTTATGCTATATATATGTAGACTCTTTTGGGGGTGTTTAAATTTATAATTTTAAAATTATTTTAAAAATAAATTATCTTTTATTTCAGCATAAAGGGAGTCATATTCACTTCTTTATGTTTAGATTTTCCTGCTACCCCATTTCTTCTGCAAGATCATTGAGTTAAACAGAGGCAACCCTATTCCAAACTTTGGGGCCAATGACAGTTTACCAAATAAGTGTTTCTTCTCTTTAAACACAACAAATTATCCTTTCTAGGTCTGTCTTCAGATAATTTCTGGTCTAGCATGACTATTCTTGACTTACTTCTCTTCAATTTATAGTATAAATGCTGAAGGGAAGCGTTTACCAAGCTAATGTATTTTTCTTGTGTGGCCATCTTGTGAGGACACCTGACCTCTCTGCCATTTCTGGTATTAATTATCTGAATAAAGTTTTCTTACAGATTTGGACCCCAGACTTTTTTTTTAATCATGGCACTTTTGACTTGTATGTCTAATATGGAATAATAGTCCTTTGTTTCAGACAAAAATCTTATTTAAGATTAGAAATTCCTAAGATGCCCAACTGGCTTGGCAAGAAAATTAAATTAAGCTAGAACAAAAGCTAGATAGAGAAGACAAGTCCATTGTTCTCTATCCACCTGGCCCCCATTCCTGCCTATATCATGTATAGCTGTTTTGCAGCTGTTAACTGCAAAATCTCCTGGTTTTGGGAGCATATTTTAGCAGAAAAACATCAACAATGTCTGCCTGTTATGATAACTATAACAATAATTTATAAATAAAACCCTTAAAGGTAAGCAAATGATATATTTACAAAGAACTGCTTTGCAAGCTTTAAAGCATTATACAGTCCAATTATAATGTTAATAAGCATATTCTTTCAAGCAGAATATATGTTATAATGATTTTTAAAAGAATGTAGGTCAAAATTACTTCAGATGAGTATTTTCACTGTGTATTCTTCTGAGAATATTTTCTTGTAGTGTATCCATTTGTCACAAAAAACAATCCATGAAGTAACAGGCCCAGATCTCCTCTCAGGTGTTTCTGCATTCAAATATAATCCATTTCTTGATTTCTTATCCACAAATCTGAGAAAATCAAACCATTAGAAAACCTAATTGTTGGGCAATTTTATTACTCTTTACCCCTCACCCCACACTCCCACACTTCACTTTGTATTCTGTGATCCAATGATACTACTCTCCTTGTTGTTTCTTGAATAGGTTTTTCTATCTCCCAACTCTAGTCATTTTTACTAGGGCACAGAGATTTTGCAAACAAATGTAAAAAGGGAGAACTACCTAATACATTCTTTATAGACCATAATGTAATAAAACCAGTTATTGGTTCAGGGACAACAAATAAAAGATAAAGATCCAAATAGAGACTTAATAAAAAAAAACTTAAATCATAAATAGGGCAGAAAAAATCATAAAAACAATAAATATGTAAAAATAAAATGAAAATGATGAAACAGCATGCAGAAAAATTGCTGGGATGTAGCTAAAGCTGTCCTTAGGGGAGAAATTATATTTCTATAAAATACATTAACAAAATAGAAAAAGAGGATTTGTGAAGCAAATACCTATTTCTCAAAAATTAGAAAGCCAACAAACAAATAAACCTAAAGTAAGCATCCAAAGAAGATATTAAAAGTTAGAAGGGAAACTGATAAATTGGAAACAAAAATAATTCCATAGGAATGAGAAAAAACCTAAAGTTGGTTCTTTGAAAAGATTAATAAAATTGATAAATCCTTAAGTAATCTGATTAAAGAGAGCAGAAAATTAAATCAGTAAAATAGAAAATGAGCAAGATGAAATCACAATAAAATCAGAATAAATAAAAAGAATAATCAAAACATATTATACACAAATATATGTTAACAAAATGATAACACAAAAGACATGGAACAGCTTAAAAATATAAAATACCTACACTATTGGAAGAACAGATAGTGATCTTAAATAATCCAATTTCAGAAAAGGAAATAAATCTGTTTTCAAAAAAAGGTGCTGATAAATTCATAGGAAAATTCTATAGATCCATGCTTTGAAATAAAACATTCTACTAGAATTCTTTTATTAGATTAAATATAGTCCTAATTACATGCCTAAGAAAAGACAAAAACAGAGAAAAAAATTAGAGGGCAACATCATTAGTTAATAATGACTCAGAAATTTTAAACAAAATCTTGTCAAACATACTATAGCAATGTATTCAAGAAATTATTCATTATGACCAAGTGGGATTTATACTAGGGATGCAAGGATGGTTCATTTAGGAAAACAACATAATTAACAATATAAAAAACCATCCAAAATCACATCATCATTTCAATAAATTCAGAAAATGCCTTTGACAAAGTCTAAAACTCTTTTATGCTAAAAATTTTACACAGTATAAACACAGAGGAACTATTTTAATGTCATTTTTAAAAAAGCATCTATCTAAAACCAAAAGCAAGCATCATATGGAATGGGGATACACTAGAAAATCAAGAGGGAAACAATAATGGATCATTTCTCCAGCCCAAGATCACATATTTAATGTGTAGACAAGTAATCAGGACAGAAACTGTGGAATAGGATTGGACCAGGCTCTTAGATTTAATACCTAAAACTCTGATCTAACTCAGTGGCTCCAAACTGGTTTGCTAGAATTGATTGCAGATTCAGTCTCCAGCCCAGGATCTCTTGGGGAGAGGAGAGGAAGGAAGCAAGAGCATAGTTCAGAATCCAGAACTCTAAGCTAGGACAACAGAGATGATTGTGGACTCCATCCCTGCCTCAGGACAGTATTGGAAAGAGGGGAAACAGGGTCTCCCAGGGGGTCTGAAATCCCAAATTGAGCACCCAGAGCTCTCAATTACTCCAACAACCTTGGAATATTCAGAGCAGGTCACTGGAAAAATATGTAAATCAAAGAAAAAGATACAGAGCTATCATAGTGCCAGGGATGTTCAAGATACAAAAGCAGAAAAAAATAATTGTCAAATACCTAATGGGGATAATATAGCAGCACTTACTTCCCAGGGTTTCTGTGAGGACCAAATGAGACAATATTTATAAAATACTTTATTTCCTGGCCAAACCACAGAAAACAGCTGATCTAGAACACAAAGACATGGGGAAATGAGCTATCCAGAATGCCAAGCCATAGAAACTAGGCCACTAAAACACCAGGCCATAGAAACTGGGTGATCTGAAACACCAAGCCACAGGAAACTGGGCCAGCTAGAACACCAAGCCACAGAAAACCAAGAGATCTAGAGTGCCACAGGGGTGGATTATCTAGAACAGGAAGGCACAGGAAACAGGTAATTTAGAATGCCAAGCCATGAAAATCAGGTGATCTAGAACACCAAGTCACAGAAACTGGGCTAGCTGCAAGGTCAAGGAAAACCTGACTAGTTAGAAGGGCAAGGAAAACTCGTCTAACCAGGACACCAAGTCAAGGAAAACCAGCCTAACCAGGATGCCAAGCCATAGAAACCAGGGTAACCACGACTCCAAGCCAAGGAAACCAGGAGATCTAGGGAGCACAGGGGTGGGTGATTTAGAACAGGGAGACATGGAAAGCAGGTGATCTAGAATGTCAAGCCATGGAAAACAGCCAATCTAGAATGCAAAGACATCGGGGAAAGTGGTTGATCTAGAACACCAAGCCACAGAGACCAGGCTAACCACAATATCAAGTCACAGGAACCAGACTATCTAGAACACTAAGCCATGGAAACTGGGGGATCTAGAACACCACACCACAGAAATTGGACTATCTAAAACACTAAGACACTGTGAACATCCAATCTAGATCACCAAAGGAATGGGTGATCCAGAACACAAAGGTGTGAGAGGTGAGTGATCTAGAACACCAGGACACAGGGACAGCTGATCTAGAATGCCACAGTGACTGGAAATCCAGAACCCCAAGACATGGAGCAATGGGCGATCTAGAATACAAAGACATGGAAAAGGGTAATCTGGAATGCTGCAGGGGTAGGGCAATCTAGAATGTGAAGGTATGGGATGTGGGTGATCTAGAATGCAAAGACATGGTGAATGGGTGGTCTAGAATGCAGAGAAAAGTGCTTTACAAAGAAAGGCAACTGTACAGACAGAATATATACAGAATTAATTGGAGTTAATCAGCAAAGGAAAGGCATCAGCATTAATTGGACCTGGAAAAGACTTTTTGCAGTAAGTAGAATTTCACTTGAAAAAAAGCAAGGGCAGCCAAGAGGCAGAGACAATGAGAAAAAGCATCTCCTGAATGGTCAGTGGAAATGTACAAAGATGAGCCTTATCTTATGTGAAGGACAGCCAGGAGACCAATAATAATTTACTGAATTATTGGTTGATTGTTGTTCTTTCTAAGAGGACCAAAGGACATCACTATGTTGGAGTCAAAGTAAGGTGTATCCAAATGTGGCTGATCAACCTTTCTACTAAGACCAACCAGTGTTTAATATAATTAAATGTATTTTGAAATGCATTCAAGTGTTTAATAAATCAAAACTGCTTTGATTTTTTCTGTAGCTTTATTTTACCTTTCTTTTAGTAACTCAAAATCCTTTTTGAAGACAGCCTTTGGCTCCTGGAAACTAAAAAGGGAGAAATGATCACCCCCTACAGAAAACGGTGAGTGCCAACTTTATTAGAGTGTTAAGAAAACTTCTGGCTGGTATAATGTGATTCAGTTGTGAGTGCTGCCCTCCTTCTCTACTCCATGGGTGAAAACATCTATAGTCTGAGATATAAATATTTCCCTTTCTAATGTGTGGCAGTGTTTGGAGAGCCTTTCTCCCTCCCCTAGATGCATCCTGAATGAGCCCTGGATAATTTGAATAAGCCAACTGATGAGTGGGGGGAGGGAGAAGAAAGGAGGGGAAACAGGAATTAAAGGAAAGTGAAACAATCAGAGTTTCTGGAACAAAGGGTAATGTAATACCTGAGTGCTGAGGGAGAGAGGACATCAGATCATAGAATTCACCCAGACCTAGTATATTATTGATGCAGCTTCAGTAAAAGTTATGAGGGATCAGGCATATTCCCAAAAGCTGAACATGTTTCTTTAAATTCCCAGGAGGAATATATTACAAGAGAAGGCTTCAGAAATGAAGGTACAAAAATCTCAAGCTATGTTTTATATGTAATATACTCTGATACAGTAAGACTCAGAAGTTCTCTTCCCTTTTGGGACTGTGTTGGGGACTTGCTTCTCTAGAAAAGAAAATAATAGTAGCTAACATTTATATAGGAGGAACTATGTTAAACGTTTTATAATTATTACCTCAACAGCTCTGGGATGTAGGATGCTATTATTATCATCCTCTTTTTACAGATGAGAAAACAATACAAATGACTCATTCAGGATCACACAGCTAATAAGTGTGAGATTCACATTTGAATTCAGATTTTCCTGACTCCAGACTACAGGGATCTACTACATCACATAGACTGAATGACCAATAATAGCTGCTGGAAGCTGAGTCCAAGAGCAGGTAGTTAAAATGTGATTCTACACAAAGTAGCAGAAGAAATTTGGAAAATTCAACTGGGAGCTGCAAAAAATAGCAGAAAGTGTGAATTGTGTACTTTTTTTGGTTTAAAGGTATTTTATTTTACAAATACATGTAAAGACAGTTTTCAACACTCAAGACTTTGTATTCAAGATTTTTCTCCCTCCCTTCTTTATTTTCCCCAACACAGCAAGCAATTTGATATTGATTAAATATGTGCAACTCTTTTATGCATATTTTCATATTTGTTATGTAACACAAGCAAAATCAGACCAAATAGAAAAAACCACATGAAAGAAAAAAATAAAAAAAATTTAAAAAAAAAGGAAATACTACTTTATGATCCACATTCAGTCTCACTGGATGTGATTGTCCTTTTCCATCTCAAGTCTATTGTAATTGCTTTGAATCACCATGTTGTTGAGAAGAACAAAGTCCATCACAGTTGATCATCACATAATCTTGTTGCTGTGTACAATATTCTTTTGGTTCTGCTCAGTTTACTCAGCATCAATTCATAGAAGTCAAAAAGAGTGAATTGTTAAACAGGAAGGTGTGATGTTTGGGCTAGCTTTCTGGAGGATCTGGCGACCTGTAGTTTCACCCAGAAACTACTGTTTCCAGTCATGTCCAATTCCTAGGCCTTCAGAAAAATCTCTGGCCACTATCTCGTACAGTGGTTCTTTACCAATCTTACCTCAATCAGAAGTCTTCAAAGATCTCTGGCCACCACTTCACTGAGTGGTGGTTCTCACATTTAACAGACTACCTGAGGAGAGCTGCATGCAAGCTCAAGGTCTTTATTCCATGTGTTCACATCCTACCCTAGCTGACCTCCTGCTCACTCCTAGTGAACTCCTTGGTAAGACTCCTAATAAACTCCACCGACTTCCTGGTCCCCACAGCTTATATAAGGTCGATGAGGTCACACACACAGCCAATTAGAGAAGGAGATGCCTCCTTGATGACATGATCTCAATGCAACCAGATTTTCTGCTCACGAGGTGGTCCATGCTGGTCACAGAAAACCACATTTGGGGATCTCAGGCTTCAAGACCCTTGTACTTCCTGATTATGCTATGCGAGGCTCCTCCCCTGACCCTTACAGGGACCAGCCTTGATCTTTAGTGGGGAGGCAGAAGAGTCACTAGGAATATGGTCAAAAATAGAATGTCCCCTTTCCAGTCCTTCTTAGCCCTTATATACCTTATTGTAATTATATCATTACAGCATGCTGATTATGTGTGAACTTAGAGAACCATTATTACATCACCATGATAAGTACTAAGTATATATGTGAACTAGAAAACCGTTATTTCATCAATTCCACTGAGTTAACACCTTGTTTAAAGTATACTTGTCCAGAGTTCTGGTCCTTTACAAGAAGGGAGAGATGATTACAATGAAGAGCCATGACAAAGTACATCTGATACAAGCAGAGAACTGCAGGAATGAGATATAGGCAATATAATGGAGTAGGAGGCAGGGGTTCAAGGTGGAACAACACTGTGGACGCAGCTGGCCAGAGATGTGCTGGAGAGGAGTGCCACCATGATCTGTGTGCCCTGTGTGCCCTTCCAGGGCTCAACCAAGAGCAAGACTGCAAGGGGCTTTGTGAGATGCCAATGAAAGACTAGCTGTATTGGCTCTCACAGAGACCATGGAAACAAGAAAAAAAAAGAGACACTACTGTTTATGGTTAAGATGTTTATTGTATTTATGCTCTCCTTATTTAAGCTCTAAAACTGCAAAATTACCAAGGAAACATAAAGAAACATAAAACAGATAAATCAATCAGTGCCTGAAGGGACAATGTGTTTGGGTACTAGTAGAAATTTGGCATTCTTTGTAGAAACAGCTTCACTCCCTTGCCATCCTGATTTATAATACACACCCAACACACCTGTTCCTGATTCTTCTCAATCTTTGTCTGTTTGCTGGCTGGCACTTAGTGGAGTCCAGGGGGGTTCAAAGCCAGGTCAAGATGACCTTGAAACTTGAAGCTAAGGAGGTACAAACAGGTGTCAAGAGACACAATCCCCCCTTTTTTATTTTGATGCAGATGTATCCAGTGATTAAAAACTACTATCTGCTTGTAGATGTCCCCACTTACTTGACAAAACCAAGGAATCAGGCAACAGAGTGCAAGTAGCAATAATAGGATGCCAAGAATGGGACCAAGGAAGTGAGTGCCCAATGCCATGAAGGAAGGGCTTACTGAACAACTTCCTAATTTACCAGCAACACCTTTAGGATCTGATTGATCTATAGAAGCCCAATTCATGTCTTGAATGGTTTTTTTTTTTCAAAGATTGCTCTATTAACACCAATTAGAGGAGTTAAATACTCCAAACAAATGAGCTCCTAACTGGTCCCAAGAATAATCAGATTAATTAACCTTTACAGCACTGACACACCAAGGGTGAAATCTATAGTCTCATCTCAAAGCAAACTGCCCTTCTAAGTAGTCTACATGATCTCCTAAGGTTAACAAACTATCTCTAGCTTCTTTAATAAGTTGTAACAATTCTGGATTAATAGCTTCCTATTTTTGCAAAGCAACAGTGATATGCTATAAAGCTGTTATAAATTGAGCTGTTCTCATGGATAGCTTGTACAGAAACAGCAAAGGAGGTTGCAGAAATAATAAGAGCTGCTAGAAGCATGATCCCTAAAATAATACATGAAATACATTGCTTTTTTCTATTCAGCCTAAGTTATGCAAAGTTTCTTGGGCAGGGGAATCATACGATCATGGAGCTACTGCAGGAAGAATAGCAAAAGGGGTGACAACATAAACATGGATCTGTTTTTTGAGCCACAGGGCTTGGGCTTTAGTATACATTCCATAAGATAAACATTGCAAAAGCATACAGTCCATACATATCACATTCCAAAATCCCTATTCATTAAAGCTGGAATCATAGTGAAACTGTGAGGGACCAAGCAGGAGAGCAAAGTTTGGTTTTGTGCACACTACAGGAGACAAGGATTCTACAATGGGATTTGATGAGTCATATTTTAAGGAAAAACAGGAAACTTTAATAGATGGTACTAAGGTGGATAATAACATCCACAGAGAGAGGTGTTCAATTCCTGAAGGACCACAAAATACAGGTTTAAAAAGGTAGGATGAGGTTCCCTGGGATTTGATTCCCAGAAGGTCCCTTGGGGTACAAACATGGGAATATGAATACCAAAGTATAGCAGCTTCCAAGTATAAGCAGCCTACAATTTATTGGGAGGGAATTTAGATGCAAGGATTAAGGGACATACAACATGAGTCTCGTTGTAACAAAAGGAAGATTGGGACCAATAACAGGTATTTCAGATTGTCTAATAATCTCTGTAATAGAAGGAAGAGTGACATTTGGGGGAAAGTATCTATTATACACAACTGTATTCCCTGTTGCAATGACTCCTTTTCTAGTTGAATTCCAGGGCATGCTGCCCAGTGGAAACATATGGGGGGATAAGCTGATGTACCTGTGTAATTAAAATGTAACATGACATTATCAGGGGGTAATTGTTTTATACTAGGAGGTATAAATCTATTCACAGCTCAAATGGTCTTTGGGAATGTCATCCATCTGAGAAGAATGGGTTGATCTTCCTGGGTCACCAGTGAAAACCATGGTGAGACATCCCACAAGGTGCAGTGGAGTTCCACAGGCACACACTCCAGTGATAGAAAAATAAGCAGGCACAGCAAGAACATCATGGTGGAAAGTCAGCAACTGCTTTCTCAAGGAGCCATACAATTCCCCAGGGTACAGTTATCTTATCCCCAGAATCTGTAATGAGAATAACAGACCCCTTTCCCCCATCTTTTCACTGTGCCAGGGCCACTGCCCTGTGGCCAGATCTTTCCACATGACCTGTGAAGCTATTGATCTGGTGGCTGGTGGAATGCTCAGGTACCTGTTGGAGTGAATGGAGGAAAAATTGCTTGGCCAGGGAGATGCCAACTGAATCAAGAGTTTAAAATTTTTAAGTGAATAACACCTAGGCTAATACTGCCGTTGGGGAGAGTGATTGCACACAGCCATTAACTGGACTTAGAGTTTACAAAAATCTGAGGTCCATTGCTCACTGACAAGTACAATAAATTTTCTTGGACTTGGATCTCTATTTGTGTTCTTTGACCTTTGAATAAATCTGTTCATTCTTTGAGTTTGTTGAACAGTGTGGTTTCAAGAAGTTTGTAACAATACACAAAATGTGGCAGAAAGAAAGTCCCTGCATTATCTAGAATTCTAGGATCTTAGAACTGGGAGGAATCTCAGAGCTTACCCAGTCCAACCTCTACACAGATCAAGAATAGTGTCTACTTGGCCATTCAAGTCAACTGAGAATCTAAGATACAAAGATTAGACATTATACAATGTCCTTAGAACTCTCCTTTCCTCACAACATCCTTGTTGCTCAATGGTTTGCAAGGCCTCCATTGATTTCCCAGTTCATATTAGACACAGGCTTGGTATAATCAAATTGCTTTACAACGACAAAGGCTCAGATAGTAGTCCCCTTATCCTCCCATTGTAGCTGAATCTATATTATTTTAAGTGCAGCCTCAATTGTGGAATAGTAGAAAGAATCTTGGGTCTGAAGTCTAGGAGATCTGAATTCAAATTCTTTTTCAGACAAATCTCTAGCCCAGTCTTTTATTTCTGTCTTTCCTCAATAAAGGAGGGGAAAGGAGGTGCAGGAAGAGAAATACCTTACAGAGTTGTCCTGAGGATCAAACGAAAGGATATTTGTAAAGCCTGACACACTGTAGATATTTAATAAATACTTCTTCCCCCTTTTCTATTCCACCCATACCTCTAGAGATGACGTTTTGTAACCAAAGAATTCAACTAGGATAAGCCTGGTTCAGACATCTCCACTGTACGTAAGGAAGTTTCTCCTAGGATGCCACATTACAGGGTTTTGAAGACTAGCCTCTCTTGGGGAAACATGGGAATATGTTTTGTTGGGGAAGAATTAGGCTCCATTTTCTTTGTGTTAGTGGAGTTGTAAGAAAATTATTGAATCAGAAATAGAAAGTTCAAAACTTCTTGGCTATAAACTAACATTTTTTTCCTGGCTAGTATAACTGCTAGATTTGAAACTCCATGAGCTCCTACAGAGGACAAGGGACCTGAGTCATGAATACTTAACTTTCAGGGATTTGTTGTTCACACAGACTATTTCCCCAAAGGATGGAATATAAGTTATTTCTCTGCATTAATTTAGTCTCTTTGATTACACCTTCAGCTATGGCCCTTTGCTACCACCCTCTGGCAGAAATATTTTATGCATTTTACTCTTTAGTTTTGTAATATTTGCACTTTTTCTCCTCCTCCCCTTCTTCCTCTTCCTTTTTGTCTTTTCATTTTTCTTTTCCTTTATTCTCCTTTTTCCTCTTCCTTCTCTTCTCCCTCCCCCTTTTTTTCCTTCTCCCTCATCTTCCTCTTCTTCTTCACTTTTCTCCTTCCTCTTCTCCGATTTCACTCACCTTTTCCTTCTCCTCCATAAGTATTTATTGAGTGCCCACTTGGTGTAATAAAGCTAGTAAATGTGCATAGTTTAACCAGTTATATGTCAAGGACCACTGCCACATAAGAATGGAAAAATGGATTGGGATCAGGTTATGGAGGGTTTGAATGTTTGAATTTTCATCCTGAATGTAACCAGGAGATATTGAAAGTGATTGAGGGTGATAGTACCATGGTGAAACCAGTGTTTTAGGAATATTAATAAGATTATGATGCACAGAATAGATTAAAGAAGTAGATTAGAATTAAGGAGTACAATTAGGAGACCCTGAGAATGGCCCTGGTATGAATGAGAAAGGGTTGGATTAGGGTGAGAGAAGTAGGAAAGGATGATTATGGGAGACATTACAAAGTAAAAATGGATATGACTTGATGTTATATTGGGTACAGGGCAAGAGAAGTTAAAGATACGTGCAAGTGTCCTTAGTGTTAAAAGAAAGAATAATGGTCATACCACTGGCAGGAAGGGGAAGTTCATGGTTCACAGGAAAATGGGGTGGAAAGACCCTCAGTTGGGGAGTCAGTCTAAGTTCCAATTAAAAATATAGAGAATCAGATTTCAATATGGAAGGGAGCTTAGAGGCCGCTGAACTGACTCTGCTATTTATTTGTGTAACTTCTAGCAAATATCACTTCCCCTATGGATTCTCCCTTTATGCCATCTCTGACAAATCGGCCAAGCTAGCACAGTCCTTCCTTACCTTACTGTAGTAATAACATACAATTAGGCCTCAAGTCTCCCTGTGTTCTAGCCCATTCTCCACTCAGCTACCATAATGATCTTCCTAAAGCCACAAGTTTGACCATGACATCACTCTTCTTCTATCTCATTCAATAAACTTCAGTATTATTACTGCTACCTTCAGATCAAATATAAAATCTTTTGTTTGTTTTTTAAGCCATACTTTCAGTCTTTTCAATTTTCTTATACTTTACTCCTTTCCATGAATTCTATAATTCAGTGGAGATTTAGGGTGTATTCAGGAAAAACTAGAACTTCTAGTGTGAGGGCTGTCAAATCCTCAGGGCTACTTATCCACCTAACCTATGGCTCTTACCTGTGGCTCCAAGAAGTCATAGCATATACAGTGGCTTCTTTGGTAAACCAGTTTGGCAGATGGGCTAACCCAGGTTAAGGTTAACCAAGGAGCCCCAAATCCTTCAGTAGTGAGTTAGGAGGCTGTCCATCCCCAGCATGTGAAGACTTTTCTCAGTGGAAGGGACAGATGAGAACAATGTGCTTCAATGAAGGCAGCCGAAGGCAATGAAGACAGCATTGTGGAGTGCTTAGAGCTTGGTTAAATTTCAAAGATGTCAAGGTCATCTACCACATCCTGAGTCATCAGCACTTGCCCTGACTCTGTCCTGCCACTGGACAGGCAGTCTGAAAGAGAGATCTAGGCTAATTATTTCAGGTAACTCTGCCCTCACTTAAATCCAGTTTAACCGTGAATCAACACATCATCCATACTATTTTACCTCTCTCAAAGTCCTGTGGTGGTAGGCAAGTGATAAAAAAGTAGGCACGTATATACTGGAAGCTGTAGCCACAATCTGGCACACAGGCATCCCAAGTCATAGTGTTTCCTTCTCACTGGAAGCAGCAGTGGGATTCATCAACCTACTGGGTGTCTGGTGCAGCTTTTTAAGGATTGCACTGATCATCTCCTGATGTGAGAAAGGAGCTAGAAAATGTGCTTTTAAAATTGTCTTCTTCACCCAAACCTGTCCTGATTACTATGGCAAGTGGGAATTCCATCATGGAGTTAAAAAAAATTTTTTTTTTAAAAAAAGGACAAAAACTTTTGCAAAGATGATTCTGCTCAGCAATAGTAACAGTGGCCCATGCAGTACATCAGAGAAGACACTCTGATCTATGGGTAAAGCAGAATTGTAATATCTCTTTTTTTAAATTTATTTTTATTTAATAGCCTTTTATTTACAGGTTATATGCATGGGTAACTTTACAGCATTAACAATTGCCAAACCTCTTGTTCCAATTTTTCACCTCTTACCCCCTACCCCCTCCCCTAGATGGCAGGATGACCAATAGATGTTAAATACATTAAAATATAAATTAGATACACAATAAGTATACATGACCAAAACGTTATTTTGCTGTACAAAAAGAATCAGACTCTGAAATATTGTACAATTAGCTTGTGAAGGAAATCAAAAATGCAGGTGGGCATAAATATAGGGATTGGGAATTCAATGTAATGGTTTTTAGTCATCTCCCAGAGTTCTTTCTCTGGGCGTAGCTGGTTCATTTCATTACTGCTCCATTGGAAATGATTTGGTTGATCTCGTTGCTGAGGATGGCCTGGTCCATCAGAACTGGTCATCATATAGTATTGTTGTTGAAGTATATAATGATCTCCTGGTCCTGCTCATTTCACTTAGCATCAGTTCGTGTAAGTCTCTCCAGGCCTTTCTGAAATCATCCTGTTGGTCATTTCTTACAGAACAGTAATATTCCATAATAGAATTGTAATATCTCAAAAAAAACATAAGATGTATATATTTAGAGATATTTCATTTCCAAATGTTCACATGGACTATTTGTTACTAACCTGTAATAGAGCTTTCTGAGTTTGTATTCGTTTGATAATCCACATTTGGATACACCATAACTTGACTCCAACATAGTGATGTCCTTTTGGTCCTCTTAGAAAGAATGACAATCAACCAATAGTTCAGTAACATTGATCTCCTGGATGTTTTTCCACATAAGATAAGGCTCATCTGTGTATTTTTCCACTGACTCTCCCCCATTCAGGAGATGCTTTTTCTCATTGTCTCTGTCTCCTGGTTTTCCTGGCTTTTTTCAAGTGAAATTCTACTTCAGGCAAAAAGCCTTTTCCAGGTCCTATTAATGCTGGTGCCTTTCCTCTGTTGATTAACTCCAATTAATTCTGTATATATATATATTTTTGTACAGTTGTTATCTCCCTTTTAGATTGTAAGCTCCTTGAAGGCAAGTACTGTTTTTGCTTTTCTTTATACTTTTGGTTCCTAGCACAGTTCCTGGGCCAAAATAGATGCTTAATAAATATTTGTCTTTTTTTTGTTGACCCCTCTGGACCTCAGTATTTTCATTTTATACTAGCAGACCTTAAAGCTCTAAACCTTAATGATTTTTTAGTGTCCGAATATTTCGCCCCAAAACATTCCCCCATTTTACTATTATCTTTTGTAAAATCTCTTAGCCTTTCTCAGAATCAGGATACTTCTCTCAGGATCTATCCTCTTCTCCCAGAGATATGATTCTACTACAGAAATTTCTAATATCATTATCTTATTTTTCTTTCAGTTTTTTATTTTTATTTAATTTTTACATCCTGTCTTTCTTTCTTTTTAAATTATTATTGTAACTTTTTATTTACAAAACATATGCATGGGTAATTTTTCAACATTGATCCTTGCAAAATCTTCTGTTCCAAATTTTCCCCTCCTTCCTCCCACCCCCTCCTCAGATGGTAGGTAGTCCAATACATGTTAAATATAATAACATTTTCTTTAAGGAACTATTAGGGTACTTTGAACAAAATGGCAACCAATTCCATTCCATATAGGTATAATAGGCACAGAAACTCAAATGAACTTTTAAATAATTGTGATCACATTAAATTCTGACCATACCAAGAGTTAAAAGCAAGAGTTTCTACTAAGAGGATTACTTTCAAGATAATCCCAAGACCTTTTCTTCTCTCTCTCCTCTCTCTCTCTCTCTCTCTCTCTCTCTCTCTTCTTCTTCTTCTTCTTCTTCTTCTTCTTCTTCTTCTTCTTCTTCTTCTTCTTCTTCTTCTTCTTCTTCTTCTTCTTCTTCTTCCTTCTTCTTCTTCTTCTTCCTTCTTCTTCTTCTTCTTCCTTCTTCTTCTTCTTCTTTCTTCTTCCTTCTTCTTCTTCCTTCTTCTTCTTCCTTCTTCTTCTTCTTTCTTCTTCCTTCTTCTTCTTCTTCTTCTTCTTCTTCTTCTTCTTCTTCTTCTTCTTCTTCTTCTTCTTCTTCTTCTTCTCATTGCCTTTATTTCCCTTATGAGGTTTATTTTTCTTAGATTTTTTATCAAATGCTGTTTTACTGTCCCTGAATTCTTGAGTCCATTCTCAAACAAGGTTCCTTCTTTAGTGAGGACAAATCATTTGCCATTTAGCAATTTGAACCAATCTGCTACTTCACCTCTGCTGGGACCTCTCAAACAAGAGAGGTTTGGATTAGATGTTCAAGTCTATGATTCTATGAGTCTTATAATATTTCAGTGGTTTCTGATAGAAGGATTTGGGTTTTCCCAGCTTCAAAGTCTCTGAGGAATATAGCACTACCATCACAAGATATGTGGCCTCTTTGGGGTTTAGACACTTTTCCTTTATTATAATATTCCCATGGCAAAGTGCTGGAGATACTGAAAAGTATTCAAGCTTCTGACCCACATTTTCTGGTGGGCATCTATCCATAAAAATTGATATTTATATGTGTTCTGAATGCTATAATTAATATCTGTGCGTCCTCCCTGGCAAGAACTCTATAGTTTACTTCCTTCATTGTTGATATTATTCTCTCTTCTCTCTTCTCTTCTCTTCTCTCTACTTCAGTAAACAACTTTCCCCTGTAGAAAGGAATCACTGTGATTCTGTTGTTTATGACTTCTCTAACCAGGATAGTGCATTTTATCATTTGACATTTACCCAGTATTCATTCCTCAGTGGTCTGAGACTATACCTTCCATTTAAATAGCTTCCTTAACAATAGCTGATTAAGATTATCTCCTGCTTCTAGAAGGAATTCCTATCTCTCCAAGTCATACAACCACAACTTACCATAGCCTGTACACACTTTGTCAAATAAACCAACATGGCATCCACCATATTCTCAAACATAATGTTTCATAGGCAATCAGAAAGACAATTGGTTCTCATGCTTGTTGTAGGCCACATTTAAGTACAGTATTGTCATCTACCCAACAAGGAGCCATTCCAAGCCAGATAATGGAGACAAGTTTTGCGTAAATCCCACTAGTCTCTCAAGATCTCTCAAGCAGAGAGGAGGAAATTCTTGGTTAAGAAGCTTCAGACAAATAGCAAATAGCTGAGTCTTCAAGTCTTCATCTCATCATTGGCCAATAGTAAAAACAACTGGCATTTATAAAGCACTTTAGAGCTTTGCAAAGCACTTTATATACATTATCTCATTTGATTTCATAATCATAACTAGAGGTGGTATTAGCCTGATTTTTTAGATAAGAAAACTGATGCTCAGAGAGGTTCAATGACTTACCATGGTCAGAATATTTGAACCAGATCTCACTTGGATCCAGGACCACACCGTTTTGCCTCTCAGCCAAGTTTCCTGGTATCTGCTCTGATGATGGGAGCATAAATTTTAATAGAGAAAGAAAGTACATATAGGAGAGTAGTGTCCAAGAGAAATGGTTTGTTCAGGGAAGTCATGAATAGAGCATTTGGAGCCATAGGACAACTGATTGGGTATCTTTTCCACCGATGGGAGAGTTGATTTGATTACTGTTCAAAGAGCTAGAAGTAGAAAATTGGGTATGAATTAGGAGGAAGAAGGCCATGACATAAAGATGGAGAGAAGCAACAGGGGGAATGTAGGTTGGAATTAAATATGGTGAGTTCTCTGAGTTTTCACCTGTTCTAAATCCAGGTCTCAGGCTAAGAACTGGAGCTCTGGGTTAGAGGGGGAGCCTGGTAGCATGAAGATGGCCAGGAGCCAGCAAATAATATTAACCAGCCTACAGAATTACTGAAAGCCATTTTCACCCATCCCATGCTTTGTGGGGTCAGGGCTGGTGCTTTTTATTTTCAAAACATATGTATGGACAATTTTTCAACATTGACCCTTACAAAACCTTGTGTTCCAAATTTTCCCCTCCTTCTGCCCCACTCCCTTCCCTGGATGGCAAGTAATCCAATATATGTTACACGTTAAAATATGTGTTAAATCCAATATACGTAAACATATTTATACAATTCTCTTGCTGAACAAGAAAAATCAGATCACAAAGGAAAGAAAATGAGTAAGAAAACAAAATACAATCAAACAACAGCAAAAAGAGTAAAAATGCTATGTTATGATTCACACCAGGAGAGAAGTTCTAAAAGTCCAGGTTTTGACCTTAACTATTAACTAGATGGCACAACAGAATGCCAGGCCTGGAGTCAGCAAGACATCTTCCTGAGTTAAAAATCTGGCTATGGGACAGAGGACAAGTCATTGGACCCTCTTTGCCTCAGTTTCTAGAGAAGGAAATGGAAAACTACTTGATGATGTTTGCCAAGAAAACCCCAAATGGGGTCACGAAGAGTCAGACACAACTGAACAATTTACAACAATTACTAAAATTACAACAATTTACTTTGACAACCTTTTTTGTCAACCTTGTTTTTTCATCTAGATATTAGATTGTTTGGAGGCAACAGGAATAGAGCTGAAATTTGGCCTCAGACACTTAACTGTGTGACTGCTGTCTATCTCAATTTCTTCAGTAGTAAAAAGGGTATCTTGTTAGCACCTATGTCTCAAGGTTGTTGTGAGGATCAAATGAGATTTTTGCAAAGAGCTTAATATAATGTCTGGAACAGTAGGTGATTAATAAAATATTTATTTCCTTCCCCCTCTTTTCCCACTTCCTAGAATTATTGGGAGAAAATGACTATGTAAAAGGCTTTATAGAAATATTATTTATTGCATCACAATATTCTCCTTGCATTTCTTGTCTTATTTTCTCCCACATGATCCCTCTCCAGTCAAAAAGCTTTATCCCAATAGACTAGAATGGGAACTTCTTTATCCAGCTCCCCCAACATTCCAAGATAAGCCCCTGAGATTTAGGTCCACTCCCTTCTTCCCACGCCCAGGCAGGCCCCAGACACTCACATAAGCAATTTAATCTAAACCAAAGATGAATCGCAAATAGACACTGTGAAACAGGGACCTTGTGACCCAGTCTTCTTTAAACTTTCAGTTTTATCTCCTCTGAGTATAGGCAGGCTCTTAATGTGTAAGTCCACTAATAATAGCCACCATTTATAAAGTGCTTATAGAAATGTAGCACATCTATTTCCTTTGGGGTACAGAAGGAATCACTCCTCCCCCAGCAAAGTCGGAGCTTTTTGAAGCTAAATCAGGAGGCCTGAGTAAAGCTGCAGGGGCCAGCAGCTGCTGGTTCTTTCATCATTTGCTAAATGGTAAGAATGAATGAGTGGAAGGGTTAGGTGAGTTCATGACTGGCAGCAGTCACCCAGGTAACCATGTTCTGTTAGAAGGAAATAATCACAGGAGGGGAAATAGCTTTGTACAGAGTAGGAGGAAAGGGGAAAAAAATCTGCCATGAATTTCTTTTAATCCCCTTCTTTTCAGTTCTGACTTGTAAGGGAAAGGCAGCCCACTACTGGAGAGAGACACTTTGCCAGCTCAGTTAGGGAACAGGAAGCCATATGTCAGGGTGTGTATTTCCAGGGATGGCATCAATTTTCATCTTTCTATCCCTAGAATCATAGTGATTTGTATATTGTAGGAATCTAACAGATATTTGTTGAATTGAATTGAATTGTCTAGATATTAAGTATAAGCAAATATAAATGATTAGCAACTAATCTAAATTATTTTACAAAAAAAATTATTTAGGAGATATATAATTTATTAGATTATATACTTTATTTTATGTGTACACCTATAGTATATGTATATAACACATATGTATGGGTAAAATATATATATATATATATATATATACACATGAAATCAATTATTCATGTCTGTGGTAAAGCTGCCCATTGAACCTGCATTTGAAATCAGATGACCAGATTAAGCTTAGAATCAGAATTGAGAGATGCAGAGGGGAGACAGATAAAGTACAAAGGTTCTGCTTATCCATGCAATGCCCTACTCACCTCCCAACTTTTCTGTCCCAGAAACAGGGGTAGTGAAAAAGTAGCATCAGTTGAGTTGAACCTTAAAAAGAGCTGGGGTTTTCAAGGAGTAGAGGTGAGATAGGAGAATTGCAGGATTAGGTGAGGAAGAGCTACATATGATGTGTGTGTGTGTGTGTGTGTGTGTTTGTGTGTGTGTGTATGTGTGTGTGTGAGAGAGAGACAGAGACACAGAGACACAGAGATAGAGGCAAACAGAAACAGAGAGACAGAGAGAGAGAGAGAGACAGAGAGGGAGGGAGAGAGAGAAGGAGAGAACAAGGAAGAGAGGGAAAGAGGGAGGGAGAGGGGAAGAGAGGGTGATGGAGGAAGAAGGGAATGGATAAGGACAGGGACAGAGACAGAGACAAAAATAACAGTCACAGATACAGAGACAGAGACAGTCAGGACAGAGAGAAACTCTTTGGTGAACCAGTTCAACTCTACACCCTTTTCTGGAAACCTTAATCTATTGAAGATCTTACCTTGTCATGGTCTTGACTTGCCTTAAGCTCAGTTTATTCTTCACCATTAATCATATTTGTATGTTGTTAAATAAAGCTACAAAAAAGTCATGAAACCGTGCTGACTAAATCTACTACAAATTTGTTAGTTTTTTTTTATACCACTCTTAGTTGATTCATTATTCCTCTCACCATCAACACCAAGAAAACAGAGGTTTTCCACTAGCCAGCACCACACCATTCACATGTGTCACTTACTAGTTATAGCAAATAGGAAAATTGTGAATGCTGTGGATAGATTCACTTCCCTTGGTATCATACTTCCCAGGAATGTACACATAGATGATGAGGTTGACACACACATTGCTAGACCTAGCTCAGTATTTGGGATACTCTGAAGGAGTATGTGGAAAAGTTGTGTGCCTTTGGAATCTGGACTGTAGACCAACACAGTGCCAGAAAACTGAATCCCTTCTATCTGAATTGTCTTAGGATGATTCTGAAGATTACCTGGAAAGATAAAGTATCTTATACTATGGTATTTCTTGAGCTGAACTATCAAGAATTGAAATGCTACTGCAGAGAATGCAACTCAATGGGCTGGCCACATAGCCTAATTTACCAAAAACTTGCACAAGGCCAAAACTCCAATTTAGATTAGAAAGAGAGGTACAAAGATTACAAAGATGCTCTTAAGCTCTGAAGAATTTTAGTATTGACTATGAGATATGAGAGATGCAGGACCACCTAGCATGATGTGCCTGCATTAAAGAAGGCACTGTACTCTATGAGCAAGCAGAATTGTAGAGGCACAAAGGAAATGCACAGATCCAGAGTCACCTCTTTTCTGATACTTGACCTGTGGTAGAGCCTTCTGAACTCATATTGAACTGATAACCCACAGTCAAATACACTGTACCCTGACCCAACATTGTGATGATATTAATTTTTTTCTTTTTATTATTATTATAATTTTTTATTTACAAAGCATATGCATGGGTAATTTTTCAACATTGACCCTTGCAAAGCCTTCTGTTCCAACTTTTCCCCTCCTTCCCCTCCACCCCCTCCGCTAGATGGCAGGTAGTCCAATACATGTTAAATATGTTAAAGTATATGTTAAATCCAATATATGTATACATATTTATGCAGTTATCTTACTGCACAAGAAAAATCGGATCTAGAAAGAAAGAAAAAAAACCTGAGAAGGAAAACAAAAATGCAAGCAAACAATAACAGAAAGAGTAGAAATGCTATGTTGTGATTCACATTCATTTCTCATAATGCTTTCTCTGCATGTAGTTGACTCTCTTCATTACTAAACAATTGGAACTGGTTTGAATTGTTGAAGAAAGCCACATCCATCAGAGTTGTTCATTATATAATTTTGTTGCTGATCTCCTGGTTCTGCTCATTTCACTCAGCATCAGTTCATGTAAGTCTCTCCAGGCCTCTCTGAAATCATCCTGTTGAGCATTTCTTACAGAACAATAATATTCATAACATTCAACCACAATTTTATTCAGCCATTCTCCAATTGATGAGCATCCATTCAGTTTCCAGTTTCTAGCCACAACAAAAAGGGCTGCCACATGTGGGTCCTTTTCCCTTCTTTAAGATCTCTTTGGGATATAAGCCCAGCAGTAACACTGCTGGATCAAAGGGTATGCACAGTTTGATAACTTGTTGAGCATAATTCCAAATTGCTTTCCAGAATGGTTGAATTCATTCACAATTCCACCAACAATGTATCAGTGTCCCAGTTTTCCCACATCTCCTCCAACATTTGTCATTATCTTTTCCTGTCATCTTAGCCAATCTGAGAGGTATGTAGTGGTATTTCAATGTTGTCTTAATTTGCATTTCTCTGATTCATAGTGATTTGGAAAACCTTTTCATGTGGCTACAAATAGTTTCAATTTCTTCATCTGAAAATTGTCTATTCATATCCTTTGACCATTTATCAAATTGGAGAATGGATGCCATTGGTTTTCTTCAAAAACAAAGGATGAACACCAACAATTCCTCTCACTACTAATTTTTTTTTTATCCTTTCTATAGCTTCTCCTCCCCCATCGTCTCATATTTTGCCTCATATTTCACTGAAATAAATCTCTGGTCATTCACTAAGACTTCCCTCTTTTCCTTTTCTCCTCATCTAATATGATGTAGATGCCTTCAATTACTTAAAAAAATTTATTCTGAACTTAAGAAGTGAAATTAGTATTTCCATACCAGAGAAGAATAAAAAAAAGATAATTATACACAAAACTGCAAACCTATTTGTGTACAATTTGCTATGCCTTTAAATGTATAACAAAATTATCATGTTGTTATCTTTTATTTTTCATTTTCCCCTTTCTCTGACCTAGAAAAAGCTACTCTTAGACAAATATATATATACACAAAGATATGTACATACATATATATACATACATACATGTATATATGTAAAAACGTTCTATACATACTTCTATTTTTTGGTTCATTCTCTGGATGCAGACAGCATCTTTTTTCATATATTCTTTGTAGTTACTTTGGATATTTATAATATGATTTAGTTACTCAAAGTTGTTCTTAAAATAATATCGCTGTTAGTATATTCAATATTCTCTTGGTTCTCATTTCACTCTTCATTTTTTCATGCAAGTCTTATCTGTGTTTTTCTAAAATCATCAAGCTCATCATTTCTTATAGAACAGAAATATTCCATCATGATAATATACCATAATTTATTCAGCTATTTCCCAATTGATGGCATCCTTGCAGTTTCTAGTTCTTTGCCATCACAAAGAGAGCTGCTATAAATATTTAGAACATGTGGGTTCTTTTCCTTTTTCCCTAATCATCTTTGGAAACAGATCTTTCACTAATTTCTCCTTTACTCTTGTTTCACAAGAAGAGGTAGCCCTTCTCCTTATCAAGACAAGCCTCTCTAGATATCCAAATGATCTTATCCAAATGATCTTATTTTGTCCTATCTCCTCCAATAGATTGTCTTCTCTATCATTCCTACTTTCAGTGTTTCCCTGTCCGTTGTCTTCCTCATTCCCTATAAACATGCCCATGTCTCCTCTATCCTCAAAACCCCCTCCCTTGATCCTATGATTCCTACCAGTTATAAATTCAGGTCTTTCCTCTTCTCTTTTTAACTTTCTACAGTCTGAATTCTGATCTCATCATTCATCCAAAACTCCTCTCTCCAAAATTACCAATAATGTCTTAATCAATGGCTTTTCCCAAATTTTCATCCTTCTTGACCTCTTTACAGGCTTTGACATTGTCCATCAATCTCTTCTTGATTTTCTCTCTTCTCTATGTTCTTGTGACACTGCTCTCTCGTGGTTTTTCTCCTATCCGTATAACTAGCCCTCCCTTTTGTTAAATATTTTTATAAGTTATCCAAGTAACTGTGAATGGGCCTGAGCTTTCCTCTCTCCTTCTATACTATTTCACTTGGTGATATCATTAGCTTTAACTATTCAAATGAGTCTCAGATTTATTTGTCTCTATCAAACTTCTGTCCTGATATATACTCCCACATCTCTGACTATTAGAAATCCTGAATTATAAATACCTGAGATTATCTACCATTTAACTTGTATAGATCTTGTTTGTACTCTTTTGCTTATATGTTATGTCTCTTGTTAGATTATTAAATCCTCAAAAGCAGGAACTGCTTCTGACTTTCTTTGTATACCTAGTACTTAGTTCAGTACATGGCAAATAATAGGTGTTTAATAATAGATGTGGGGGGGGGGGGGAGAACACAGAGAAATAGAGACAAACAGAGGATTCACACTCTATAAAGATGAATGAATAATTCACAAATTTTCTTCCAGCCAAAAAAAATTTTTTAAAAAGAAAAGAAAACAGAGTTAGTGGCAGAAGAACAACAGAGTCCCTGGAGCATGAATCAGTCAAATGAAGGTTTTTCTGGATCAAGCCTCCTGAAGAGGAAAGATGTAATGTCTAGAGGCCAAAATTTAAGGACTACAGATAAGCTGGGACCTTAGGATCCCATCACAGGAAAAGTAACCAAGACTGTGAAACACATTGAACCCACATGTATGAGCACTGATTGAAGGCACTGGAAATATTAAGCCTGAAGCAACTTCATGTATAACAGGAAAAGTGTCTTCAAATATCTAATAGTCTGTGATATGACAGAGGAATTGCTTTTCTTGGTTTGCCCTCCATCCCCCACCCCACTCCCTATAGCAGACCTGGAAGCAATGGGCAAAACTTGTAAAGAGATCAATTTAAGCTTGAAGTCAGGAAAATAATTGTAATATCGTGAGCAGTCCAAAAACTGAATGGGCTGCATTTATTGGCTTGCTAGGGGACTCCCAGACCATTTCTCTGTTATCAGTATCAGTTCTCCTCCCCCATCATCTCATATTTTGCCTCTCTGGGATCTCGTGATTCCCTCCTCTCCTGGAGCCACATGTTTCCCTAGAGGGAAACTCAAATCTGTATTTGTCCAATTAGCTTTTTTTTCTGACCGCCTCAATTCTAGCGTACATGGAAGACACAGAGTGCCTAAGCACTGTCACAAATCCATCTACAATTAGTTATGTCTAGAACAGAAAGGTTAAGCTTAAGGCAAAATTAATTATCATAGACAAGATTAATATTCTAAATCCATTTCTATTTATCTTTATTCATAACAAAATTTCCATAGTATTTATGGACTAAAACACAAAAGGTCAAATACTTTAGTTCTTAGGTATACAAACTAGGCAAGAATTATACCATGATGCAATTAGAATAGTGCTTGATTTATATTCAAAGACCTGTTAGAGGCAATGTGGCATATAATAGATGGAATGCCATACTTAGATTCAGGAAAATCTTTGTTCAAATTCTGCTTCTGGTCTGCTCTGTTACCATGGACAAGCCATTTAATCTCTCAATTTTTTTCTTATGTAAAATGGAGGGGAGGAACACTTGTAGAACTCTAGCTTTTTACCTACTCCGCTTTACATACTCTGTGGTCCAGTCAATCTGGTTTTCTTGCCCCTCCTCTTGAGCGTCAGCATTCCATTTCTTGTTTCTATGCTTATACACTGCTCCAATACCTAGAATTACAATTTCCTCTCATTTCTATTTTTTAGAAGTCCTGGTTTCTGTAAAAATTGAAATCATGTCACATTCTATGTGAAGCCTTTTCCACCCCTGCCTCCAACTACTTACAATAAATTAATATTGTTTGACAAGTATAAAGACTTAAGATTTTGTGATAAGAATTCATTATTTGGTAAAAATTGTTGGGAAAACTGGAAAGCAGTGTGGAAGAAACTGGGCATAGATCAATGTTTTACAGTATTTACCAGGTCAAAATGGATATATAATCAAGAACATTAGAAGAGCATGGAACATGTTATTTATCAGACTTATAAATAGATGAACAAGATATGAATATACAAGAGATAGCAAATTTAGGTGTAGAGTGGATAATTTAGATTACTTTAAATTTAAAAGATTTTGTACAAATAAAACAAATGTAGCCTTTCAAAAGGAAAGTAGAAAGTTGGGATGGGGGAATTTATAGACAGTTTCTCAGATAAAGATCTCATTTACAAGTCATTTTCCAATTGATAAATGGTCAAAGGATATGAAGAGCCAGTTTTCCAATTAAGAAATCAAAACAATTTATAGTCATATGGAAAAATGTTATAAATCATTATTGATTAAAGAAATGGAAATTAAAACAACCTTGTGGTGTCATTTTAGATCTACCAGATTGGTTAAAATGATTTAAAGGGAAAGTGACAAATGTTGGAGGAGATGCGGAAAAATTGGGACACATTCATTGTTGATAGATTTGTGAAATGATCCAATCATTTTGAAGAACAATCTGGAATTATGCTCAAAGAGTAACTAAACTGTGTATACCTTCTGACCCCAAAATACCAGTACAATTTTCATTTCCAAAGATGATTAGAACAAACATGTTCTGAAATGTTTATAGTAGCTCTCGTTATGATGGCAAAGAACTGGAAATTGCAAAGATGCTCATCAATTGGGGAAGTTGTTGGATATGATTGTAATAGAATATTAGTGTGCTATAAAAAAAATTATGAGCTCAGAGTAGCTAGATGGCATAGTGGATAGAGCACCAGCCCTGAAGTCAGGAGGACCTGAGTTCAAATCTGGTCTCAAACACTTAATACTTCCTAGCTGTGTGACCCTGGGTAAGTCACTTAACCCCAATTGCCTCAGGGGAAAAAAGAAAAGAAATTATAAGCTCAATGATCTAAGAAAAACACAGAAAGATTTGCATGAAATAATAAGTGAAATGAGCAGAACCAAGAGAACATTGTAGATAGTAACAACAATAAAGTTTTAAGAATAGCTTTGAGTGAATAATTTATTTTTTCCATTATAAATACCCAAATTAACTATAAAGGACACATTAGGAAGACACTATCTGCATTCTGAGAAATGTTAAGAAATAGAATTATGTATAGAACAATTTTATGTATGTTTGTATCTAATAGTGGCCATCACTAGGTCAGAGTGGAGGAAGGGAAGAAAAAAGGGAAAAAAATAAAAACATTAATTGCTTACTTGTTAATCTTTGGATTGTTTTTCTAATGTTGCACCATTTCCTTACAACCTCATGTAAATCCAATTGATCATAGTGAATTATGTTTTGGGATAAATGTTGAAGTCTTTCTGCTACTATTTTGATTAAATTTTTTAATATTAAAAAAGGAATACTAGAATCCCAGTCCCTTCATCATTCTGTATTTATTTTGTATCAATTCTGCATATGAGTATATATGCATATTTTGATAGAATGTAAGCTCTTTTGGGGGTTGTAATTATTTCACTTTTGTCATTGTGTTTTGAGCACCTAAAAGAATGATTGGTCCAAAATAAATGCTGAATTAATGCTTATTGATGGATTGTCTGAGACTATCTACTTCAGAGAGTTGTGAAATTCAAGTCAGAAAATGTGTATAAAGTATCTGCCAACTTAAAATATTTTAAAAACTATGAAAATGTCAATTTGTTACTTCCATCTATGAGATGCTGCTTAAGTCATTTCAGATTTCTGAAACAATCTGTTGTTTTTGTTCAGTCATTGGTGTTTTCTTAGCAAAGATGCTGGATTTGGTTTGTCATTTCCTTTTCTAGCTCATTTTAAAGATAAACAGAGGTCAGATTTAAATTCAGGAAGATAAGTCTTCTAGACCCAGGCTTGACATTCTGTGTATTTTGGTAACACTTAGCTGCTCCAAGATTCAATTTATTCATTTGTAAAATGTCTCTACCAAAGCCCTAATTGGATGTCTCCCTCACTGTGATATGGAGGTTACCCTGAGTTCTCAAGGGCTCTGCTACAGGAACGTTCTTTCTGGTAGATACTCTGAAGCTCACAAGCCTTCAAATAACATTTCTAGACATAGATCATGGGTTGTCATCTAAAGACCTGCTTCATTAAGTGCAAGGAGGCTCGCTGGATAGTGGTTGACCGCCAGGTGATGGTTTTTCTCAACAATGTCAATCCATGAGAAAGCCATTGATGGAGGCATAGATAGGTTATGATCCGTGTCAATAGAAAGTCTTCCATGCACCAATCTTTTTAAAATATTGAAGAAGTAACAGTGACCCTATTTGCCTCACAGATTTTGGAGAAGAGGAAGGGAAATACTATAGGGGATAGTGCTTTACAAACTATTAGACATCCCAGAAATGCAAGGAATTATTAAACTAATTTAGTACAAAATATTTCATAATGGAAGCTATCACAAGTGTGATAATATTTGCAAAGCATCTGGCACAGTTTATGACACATTGTAGGCACTTAATATAATTATATACACTCAATATAGTTAGTATCTGATCTCCTATTATGTGCAAAATATTACAATATCATATAAGGCAACAGAAGTTAACACAGGTTGCTATGAGGAAGACATAGATTAGAGTCATAGGGAAAGAGTTGGACACAGTGTTGAGGTTTTACTAAGTAACTAAACACCTTTCCCAAGTAGTAGTTCCTTCAATCAAGAAATGGCCCCATCCATGTCAGGGCAGGCCTGTTTTCCCTTTCACATCTAGGTCAGAACAGAGAAGAACAGTAGCCTAGCAGGAATTAATCATTGATTTATTGAGTTGAAATTAGGTGGGAAATAAGAGCTGGAGCTAGAATAATTCATCTGGCTTTTTTCATTCAAGGTTGTAGTGAATTAATATGTCTACCTATAATATAGATTTACTAGTGATAGGTCAACAAACATTTTTTTCTTTTTTAAAAAATTATTCAGTACTATTTATTTTTCCAATTACACATAAAGATGGTTTTCAACATTTATTTCTTGTTTTTTTTTCCTTTTTTAAAAAAAAATTAAAGCTTTTTGTTTTTCAAAACACATGTGTGAAGATCGTGTATTTTTAAATCAGCAGGAATCAGGAATTCAGGTTAGAGGAAAATCGTCAGTCTTTATTCTCAGTGAAGAAGGATCGGAGGTGGAAGAGAATCGGCGATAGCAATGTGTGCAGCTGAGTCAAGAAGCTAGCTCGACCAGCAGCCACACAACCAGCAGCTCAGAGTCTCGAACCCACCCCAATCTCTCCCAGCTTCTCTTCCTGTCTCTCTCTCTGCCTCCACCCACCAAAATCGTCATTTCCTATACAACACATCAGGACTTGCACGGAGAGTGGGCAGGGACCATTCTTTATCCAATCATGTATATTAATAGAGTATAGCCCAATTACTATTTAGCCTCACATACTTGGGACCTCAGTGCATCAACTCAAACCTCAGCCCATTACAATATGTGTGGACAATTCTTCAACATTAGCCCTTGTAAAATCTTGTGTTCCAATTTTTCCTCCCTTCCCCCACACCCTCCCCTAGATGGCAAGTAGTCCAATATATTCAACATTTATTTTTGTAAAATTTTGAGTTCTAAATTCCTTTTTCCCCTAACTCTCCCTTCCCCAATATAGCAAGCAATCTGATATAGGTTATACATGTACAATCATTTTAAACATATTTTTCACATTGTGAAGAAAAATCAGAACAAGATTTTCTATGAAAAAGGGAAAAAAGCAAACAAAAAAAGAAGAAAGATGAAAATGGTATGCTTCAATCAGCATTCAGTCTCCATAGTTCTCCCTCTAAATGTGGATGTCATTTTCCTTCTCAAGATTATAAAAATTGTCTTGGATCAATGAATTGCTCAGAAAAGCTAAGTTTATTATAATTGATCATCATATAATATTGCTGTTACTATGTACAATGTTTTCCTGGTTCTACTCACTTCACTTAGCCTCAGTTTATGTAAGACTTTTGAGTCTTTTCTGAAATTAACCTGCTGATCATTTCTTATAGAACAATAATATTCCATTACATTCATATGCCATAATTTGTTTAGCTATTCCTCAATGGATAGGTATCCACTCAATTTCCAATTCCTTATCATCACAAAAAGAGCTGCTACAAAAATTTTTGCACATAAGAATCCTTTTCCCTTTTTTATGATCTCTTTGACATTGCTGGATTAAAGGGTATATTCAGTTTTATAGCCCTTTGGGTATATCAACAAACATTTATGTGCCAGCACTATTGCTAACCACTAAATAGAGACCACAATGCTGTAGTGAAACATTACCATTGGTAACAACTAAATGAATGACACTGGAGCTAGAGCAGACCTCAGAAGCTATTTAGTTCAATAACTTCATTTTACCTATTAAGAATCTAAGACCTAGAAAGGTTAAATGATCACACAACTAGTAAGTCCAAGGCAGGATTTGAACCCAGGTTTAGTGCCCTATTCATTATGCCCTACTGACTCTCATGACTTCTAAGTTTTATTCCATCTCAAAATCTGTGCTCCTGTTTTTCTTTTTCCTTTTTTTAAAATTTCAATTGTATTTTATTTTTCTAAATATATGTAAAGATAGTTTTCAATCTTCATTTTTGTAAGACTTTATGTTCCAAATTTGTCTCTCTCCCTTCCTTACCTCCCTCCTTCCCAAGAGAGCAAGCAATCTGATATAGGTTAAATATATACAATCCTTTTAAACATATTTCCATATTTGTCATACTGTGCAAGAAAAATCAGATCAAAAGGGTGAAAAACATGAGAAAGAAAAAAAAAAAAAAAACGAGCAAACAAACCATAACAAAAAAGGTGAGAATACTATTCTTCAATCCACATTCAGTCTCCACAGTTCTCTCTCTGGATGTGGATGGCATTTTCTGTTCCAAATCTGTTGGAATTGCCTCGAATCACTGCATTGTTGAGAAGAACCAAATCCATCACGATTTGTGATCCTATTTTTCTAGCCTGAAATGAAGCATTCAATATTTTACTTTATCATACATCAAAATTCCATGACCTTTGTCAATGGAGTACCAATGTAAGATCACAAACAAGCAGATTAAGTCATGAGGAGTTGTCTGAGAGTCAGTGATCTCATAGATTTTATGAATTAGCTTGAATTCTTTAATAAATATTAAATGTAAGAGTTTGTTTTACTTGGTAACATATGATAATCACATGCCTGTCCTCTGATATATCTGTGATCTCTCAGTGTTTATCCTTCTTCTGAAAGAACATATCACAAGCCATCTGTACTATCGTACCAGTGAAAATAATGGTGTGTCTTATTGGAAAGGCCCCATATGCCTTCAGTATTTTGCAAAAGTGCTTTCTCTCCTGGCAATCACTTGGAAAAACAAGGACTATGCTATAAGTGTTGGATGCCCTTACAGCTATGAGGGAAACAGCTGGGAAGGTTTGCTGTCACCTCTAAAGACAAGTGGACATATTATAGGAAACTCATGTAGCACATGGGGTGACATCTACAGAAGAATCAGATTAAACCAGTCAGTGGTAGATGAAATAGGCTTTTTAATTTAATGTTTAAGAGAAGGGCATATGACTTTACTGGAAATACTAAAAGTAGGCTAGAGGGGCAGGCAGAAACAACAAAGGAACAGTACCAGAGAAATATCCACCCTCCACATTGGGGCAGCATCTAACACCTTCAAATGCAGGGTAGTTTCCAGATGTATTCCTTCTCCTTTTTTTTTTTTTTTTTTTTTTTTTTTTTTTAAATAGCCTTTTATTTACAAGTTATATGTATGGGTAACTTTACAGCATTGACAATTGCCAAACCTCTTGTTCCAATTTTTCCCCTCCTTCCCTCCACCTCCTCCCCCAGATGGCAGGATGACCAGTAGATGCTAAATATATTAAAATATAAATTAGATACACAATAAGTATATATGACCAAACCGTTATTTTGCTGTACAAAAAGAATCGGACTCTGAAATATTGTACAATTAGCCTGTGAAGGAAATCCAAAATGCAGGTGGGCGTAAATATAGGGATTGGGAATTCAATGTAATGGTTTTTAGTCATCTTCCAGAAGTCTTTTGCTGGGCGTAACTGGTTTAGTTCATTACTGTTCCATTGGAACTAAATTGGTTCATCTCATTGCTGAGGATGGCCAGGTCCATCAGAACTGGTCATCATATAGTATTGTTGTTGAAGTATATAATGATCTCTTGGCCCTGCTCATTTCACTCAGCATCAGTTCGTGTAAGTCTCTCCAGGCTTTTCTGAAATCATCCTGTTGGTCATTTCTTACAGAACAATAATATTCCATAATATTCATATACCAAATTTATTCAGCCATTCTCCAATTGATGGACATCCATTCAGTTTCCAGTTTCTGGCCACTACAAAGAGGGCTGCCACAAACATTCTTGCACATGTGGGTCCCTTTCCCTCTTTTAAGATCTCTTTGGGATATAAGCCCAGTAGAAACACTACTGGATCAAAGGGTATGCACAGTTTGATAACTTTTTGAGCATTGTACTCCTTCTCCTATACCCTTCCCCCTCACTATAATCAGGACTGACACTTGCAATCAATGAGTCAACAAGCATTTATTAAGCCCTTATGATATACCAAACATTGCGGTACTAGAAAAGAGCAGGTAAAGGATATGACTAAGAATATCTTCATGCATTCTTAATCTTTAGGCTATGAGAATAAAAGAGAATCCCCTATTGGTATGTGGCTAGCCCAAGCTGTTGCTGTAACACATCCTCCAAATGTGTCCCTGAGTGGGCTGAGCCACTTGGCTACAACAGAAAATACTATTTATGTTAGGGATTTAGTCACTCAGTGAAAGTTCAACACTTTCAGTTCTTTGTTAGGTTTAGAGCTCCTCCACAATATGTAAGTTGGTTGGGTTATATGGTGGGGAGGAATCTCTAAATTGCATCTCATTGATTTTCTACCCTTGAGACCTCAGTCAGGTAGAAGACAATCAGCCACGAAAGTAGAAGTTTTTGGCCTAAAATAGATGATTCCAGATATGAGGAATTCCAGATAAGAGCAAAAGGAAAAAGGGTATTAGACAGGAGGATGGAGTGTGATAATGATTTAGACAGCTTGTTCGATTAAGCAAAACTAGTTCTCAAAAACCAAAGGTTTTCTAACTTGCATAAAATGCAGAAACATGGTAATAGATGTGAATGAGTGATGGCAATCCTGAAAAAAAAAAAAAGGCTAAATTAGGCAGATTAGTTAAATGACCCCTTAGAAGGGCTTAAGCGTAAATAGCCATAACTACCAAGATAGAAAAATTCATAAATGTGACCACTCACACCAAAAGAATTCTATCAAACTTTGTATTTATCCTTATCTGACTTTATTCAAAGATAACTGAAAGGGAATTACTTATTTTAAGTTGGAGCATCTGTAAAGGTCTGGAGTTCTCTTCATTGATGTCAATCCTAAACACCCAAGTTTATTTCAAATAGATCTGTAGTTCAAGACAAAGTTGATTTCTGGGTTGAGCTTATCTGTAAGGTTTCATTTTCCAGAACCAAAATAAGCCTGGGACTAAAGGATAAAAATGAAATGAAAGCATGTCTCTTGAATACTTTTTTTTCTATTATCATTACCATTTTATTTTTTCTCAATAATATTTTATTTTTCCAAAAACATGAAAAGATTGTTTTAAACATTAATTTCTATAAGATTTTGTGTTCTAAAGTTTCCCCCTTTCCTCTCTTATTTCCCCCCTCTGCAAGACAGCAAGCAATCTGACATGGGTTATGCATATATAATGCTTTTAAACATATTTCCATATTCATCATATTGTGCAAGAAAAATCAGATCCAAAGAGAAAAAACTATGAGAAAGAAAAACCAAACAAACAAACAAACAAAAAAAGGTGAAAATACCATGCTTGGATCCACATTCAGTCTTCGGAATACTCTCTCTGGATGTGGATGGCATTTCCATCCTAAGACTTTGGAATTTTCTTGGATCACCTCCATTGCTGATAATAGATAAATCTATCATAGTTGATCATCACATAATCTTGCTTTTACTGCGTTGTTTTCCTCCAATGTTCTCCTAGTTCGGTCTTAAATCTTTTTTTGTTGATGGTTTGTAAACTGTTTAATTACAGGTAAATGTGACTGTGTTTCTGTTCAGTCAACTAGTCAACAAATGTTTCTGGTTCTATGCTAGATTCTGGGGATACAAATACAAGTACAAAGAAATACTGTCCCTGCTTTTAAGAAACTTACATTTTAATGGAGGAAGACAGCATGTAAAAGGGAAAGAGACCAAAACAGAGACACACAGAGAGACAGAGATATTAAGACAGAGAGATAGAAATAGAAAGACAGAGACAGACAGAAACAGAAAAAGATGAAAACAGAGAAGTGGGGAGACAGACAAATGGACAGGCAGACAAAGAGAGGTATATAGAGGAAATTTAGCGTGCACCCCAAAGGAATAAAACAGGAAAGACCTGCATCCTCTTTAAACAGAGGTTTCTGGGAGGAGCCACATAACCAGAGGGAGAAGCAAAGGAGCACAGAGTACTTCTAATATATGAATTCCAGGGTTGTAGTGACTTTCCAGAATGAAGAATTGGGGAATGGTAGAGGAAATTCAGGTTGTAGCTTGAAGGAGAAGAGATGGAAATAAATATATTAGTTATCTTTTATATGACAAGCACTGAGTTAAGTGCTTTACAGATATTATCACAACAACATTGGGAGGTAGGTGATTTTAGGGAGCTAACAAAGATTTGTTTTATGTTGTATAAAATGAGTGTATAATCTCCTTCTCTTGATAAGACAATTAAATGTTTCAGGGGGTACAGCCTGCTCCCTAAAATCTTACATTTTAATTTCTGTAGTAACATACCAAAACAAGGGTTCATACCAAATATCTGTGAATTTGTTTTGCTTCTTTTAAAAAAAAATATTTCGAAAACTATTTCAATATGATTGATTTCCTTATAATCCTGTGTATTCTATTTTATGCATCTAGAAACATTATTCTTTGGAGGGATCCTTAGATTTCACTAGGTTGCTAAAAGGATCTAGGTTCCAAAAAAAAAAAAAAAAAATTAAGAACCATTTTCTTTGACATTTTAAATAATTTAAACTTTTATAATTTAAAATACTTTCCTATCAAAATTCACTTTAAAAATTCCAAGTAAAAATCTGAATAATACGAAATTTATTTTAAATGACAGCTTAGGAGGCAATAGGGCAAAGAGATATCTATGCTCCCTGTGCTGGGGAATCTGGGCACAGAGCTGGGTTGTGGCAAAGCTGGGTTTATGCCAGCCACTCCCTGCTCCTTGAGGAGGCCTATGCATCCCCTTCATGTTCACATGAGGGTTCTAGCAATACATTCAGAAGACAAGAGGCAAGCTGCCAAACTGGGGGAAGAGTAACACACCTGGGGAGGAAGGGAGTGGTTCAAGCTGAAACCCAAGAAAGGAAACAAAGCTCTGGGGAGGTCAAAGCTAGGAGAATGAAGAGGCAATTAATCCAGAGGTCTGGGGAGGACAGGGAAATACCAGGGAGGAAGAAGGTGAAGATATTAGCAATAGGCCAAATCCTATGTCCTTTTATGGTGGCAGCCTGCTGGCTAAGCTGCTTCCTTGCTGAGATGAACCGACACAGCTGTGGCTCAGGACAGGTGGGCTTTCTCCTTGGAATGAGGTGGTGTGATAAGTGGAAAGTAGACAGAGTGGGATTCAGGAAATCTGGGTTTTAGTTACAAGTGTCACTTATTCACTGGGTGATCTAGCTCAATCTGGTACGTAATCTCTCTAGACTTGTTTCCTCATGAGTAAGACTCTACTTTGCCTTTATTACAAGGTGATAACCCTGACTTTGCCTCGTACTGTTGGAAGGATCAAATGAGATATGATTTAAAAATACAACTCATCATATGCATACATATACTTTAACATATTTATCATGTATTGGTCTACATACCATTTAGGGGAAGGGGTGGGGGGAAGGAGGGGAAAAGTTGGAACAGAAGACTTTGCAAGGGTCAGTGCTGAAAAATTACCCATGCATATATCTTGTAAATAAAAAGCTATAATAAAATTTTTTAAAAAGTACAACTCATCTCTCATTCTCATGCCCTTGTCTTCCTTCATACAGCCACCCTGCTAATTTAGGGTCTCACCACCTGTCACCTGGACCACTGCTACAGCTTCCTAATAGGCTTCCCTGTCTCGAGCCTCTTTACATTCCAATCTGTCCATGATATAACAACTAACATATTTCTAAAGCTCAGGTCTCACCATGTCTCCTCTCCCTCTCCAATTCCATAAGTTCTGGCAGCTTTCTCTAATCTTTGGAACCAACTACATGCTTTGTTTGACATTTAAAGACCTTTATAACCTTACTCCAGACTATCTTTTCAATCTTACTAGCATATTACTACATTCCAAATGTTCATATGGACTATTTGTGCTCCATTACAAATATTTTGTGGTAGAGCCTTCTCAGTTTATATTGATCTAATCAGCCACAGTCAGATACACTGTACATAGTGACCTGACATGGTGATGTCATTTTGGTTCTTAGCAACCAACCAAGCAACCAATGAACTCTCCTTCACACACTCTCTGGTGACAGCAGACTGGCCTTTTTGCTGTTTCTTTTCACAAATTTTCTATCTCTGAAAAGCTTTCCTTCCTCCTCTTAGAGTGCTCATGCCTCATCTCCTTAGAATCTTGCATTTTTTTTTTTTAATTTAATAGCCTTTTATTTACAGGATATATGCATGGGTAACTTTACAGCATTAACAATTGCCAAACCTCTTGTTTCAATTTTTCACCTCTTACCCCACCCCCCACCCCCTCCCCTAAATGGCAGGATGACCAGTAGATGTTAAATATATTAAAATATAACTTAGATACACAGTAAGTATACATGACCAAAACATTATTTTGCTGTACAAAAAGAATCAGACTCTGAATCTTGCATTCTCTTTAGGCCTCACTAGCCTCCTACATGAGGCCTTTCCTGCTGTCTTCAATTTCTACTACTTCCCCCCAAATTGTTGGTATTATATTTAATTTGGGTATTTTTTTTTTTTTTTTTTTGCCTATCTTGTCTAACTTTCCTGATTTCTGTTTTTATTTCTTGTTTTAAGAAGTGCATTATTTATCCTATTAGTCATTGTCTACAAACACTCTACAAACTTTAAAGCACTACATAAATGTCAGAAATGTGTGTGTGTAAATAAGTGAGCATAGATGTACACACACCATAGGCTAATGGATTTAGAGCTGAAAGGGACCATCAGATCCCAATGCTCCTATTTTACACATAAAGAAACACAGAAAGGTTAGATGACTTGTTTAGTCTCAAAGTCATTAAGCATCTTAGGGGGGATTTGAATTCAGATCTTTTTTTACTTAAAATTCATGTAGTCTATCCACTACACCACATTTATTCTTTTTATTTAAACATATAGAAGGCAATTGTTAATGCTGTAAAGTTACCCATGTATATATCCTGTAAATTAAAGGCTATTAAATAAAAAAAAAAAAAAAATAAAAAAATAAAAAAAATAAAAAAAAAAATAAAAAATAAACATATAGAAACAAATACCTATACAAAGTTCCTGAGGCAGCTGGGGGTCCAGTGGGTTGAGTGCTGGGCCTGGAATTAGGAAAATTCATCTTCCTGAGTTCAGATCTGGGGTCAGACACCAGCTGTATAATCTGGAGAAGTCACTTAACTCTCAGGTTCCTCATTTGTAAAATGAGCAGGAGAAGGAAAGGCAAACTACTTTAGTATTTTTGCTAAGGATACCCCAAGAATTAAACACAATTGAAAATGATAGAACAAAGTTCCTATGCAAGGCATTCCAGGGAGAATAAAAACAAAGGATGTGTTTGACCTCAGGTAACTCACAACCTAGTTACAGGGATTAATTAGTCAAGGACACAAAAATCTCTGCAGTACAAAGCAGATTATGATAAGGCCAAAAGAACCATACAAAGTATCATGGAGGCTCAGAGGGAAAAGATTTCACTCATTTGTGGAGAGAAAGGAAAGTTTCATGAAGGAGGTGAAATGAGCCTTGAGAGATGGAGGGGTAAGTAAAGCATCTGCATAAAGAGCTGACAGAGGGGAAATTCCAAGAAAAAGAAAGAATGTGAGACAAGAAAGCATGACACATGCTGCACAGACATTCCTATCTCACTGGGTCATTCAGGAATATTTATAGGCAAGTACCAGAAGGGAGAAAAATACATAGGGTGGACCTTGAGTGCCAGGTTAAGGATTTTGGAATTAATTCAGCAAGAAATAAGGAGATATTGGAGAGGAGGGGTGGGACTAGATAGGAGAATGATAAGATCATAACTATGCTTTTCTCAAGCTTTTGTTCTCACTATCTGTCTTTTTTTCCCCCTGAGGCAACTGGTGACTTGCCCAGGGTCACACAGCTAGGAAGAATTGGGTCTGAGGGCTGATTTGAACTCAGATCCTCCTGATTTCAGGGCTGGTGCTCTATTCACTGCACCACCTACTCCTCAGTATCTTTTTTATACAGTTAAAAATCATTTGGATCTATCCAAAGGGTTTTTGTTTATATGGGTTGCATTTATAGATGTTTACAATATTATAAATAAAAACTAATTTTGAATTTATAGACCCTCAGAAAGGGTTTCAGAGACCCCCAGGATTTTCTGGACCACACTTTGAGAAACACTGCTTTCGTTATTTAATATTTTAATGAAACTACATTTAAAATCACTGATAGATTCTAGGAATTACCTAGAAACAATTGCATTCACTACTTCTTTATCAGAGTAAAATAGGCCCTAAACTATAAATCTGCGAAAAGTTCCCATTTTATTCTACCACACCCCTCCCTGTCCCTATTTCCATACAGAAGCAGGGCCAAACCCTCCATGAATTCAGGAATTAAGGGAGCTCCTCTTTTTCCATGGTGCCCATCTCTCGTAGAATCAAGTCAGTACCAAGCCACATCCTTGATGTTGGTGATCATAAGCTTTCTAGTACAGCAACTTTTGATATTATTTTTCTCTCTCATTTTCCCTGAGCTCCCCCTAGTGTTCACTTCTTTCAGGCTCCGTACTTTGCCTCCTTTTACAGCATTTGGGCAACATAGATAGCTAGATTTGGAGTCTGAGAATCTCAAGGTTAGAAGGGACCTCAGGGCTCATAAGTTCTCGTTCTCTCTCTCTCTCTCTCTCTCTCTCTCTCTCTCTCTCTCTCTCTCTCTCTGTTTCTCTCTGTCTCTCTGTCTGTCTCTGTCTCTCTGTCTCTGTCTCTCTCTGTCTCTCTCTGTCTCTCTCTGTTTCTCTCTGTCTCTGTCTCTGTCTCTCTGTCTGTCTCTGTCTCTCTGTCTCTGTCTCTCTCTGTCTCTGTCTCTCTCTGTCTCTCTCTTTCTCTCTCTCTCTCGTATAAATACTCTTTTCTGTAATCTTCCCCCTTGCTAAAATGTAAGATTCTTGAGGGTAAGTACTCTTTATTTTCTCTGTATCTCCAGTACCCAATGTATGGGTAACAATGACTTTTTAAAAAATATATAACAAATTTAACAAGTTTTCTCACCTTCTGAAGCCTGATGAAAATCAAGCAGTTCTTCTGCTTGTTTCCCTGAAACATACTTTCTTTGTTTCCCTGAAACAAATTCACCAGTCTTTGGAAGTTGTCTATGAGTTTTTATTGCAATAATAGGTAAAGGGTTGTAGTAGATTATTAAAAATCTCCTTCCTATATTTTCCACTTTTCATTTTTCACTGAGATAATATAAAGACAAAGGTTCACATAGGTACTAAAAGAATGTTTTTGGTATTTCAGTATAATTAGTTTCCTTTGAATGCTATATATTTTATTTTGTACATTTAAAAATATTTTTCTGAGAATATGTCCATCATCTTCATCAAATTGTTAAAGAGGTCCATGAGCCAAAAAAGGCAAAAAAACCCAAAAAACAAAACACTTACTTAAAATGTTTGTGGCAGTCCTTTTTGTAGTAGCAAGAAGCTAGAAACTAAGTGGCTGCCCATCAGTTGGATAATGGCTGAATAAGTTATGGTATGTGAATGTTATAAGAAACCATCAGCAGGGTGATTTCACAAAGGCCTGGAGAAACTACATGAACTGGTGCTAAGTGAAATGAACAGAACCAGGAGATCATGGTACAACAGCAAGATTACATGATAATCAATTCTGATAGATGTGGCACTTCTTAACAGTGAGACGATTCAGACCAGTTCCAATGTCCTTGGGATGAAGAAAGCCATCTGCACCCAGAGAGAGGATGGTGGGAACCGAGTAGATCATAATATAGCATTCTAACTCTTTTTATTGTTGTTTGTTTACATTTTAATTTCTTTCTCATTTTTTCCCTTTTTTCATTTGATTTTTCTTGTGCAGCAAGATACTTGTACAAATATGTATGCACACATTGAACTTTTATTTTTACTATGTTTAATATATATTTGATTACTTGCTATCTAAAGAAGGGGGTGGGGAAAAAGGGATGGCAATTGGAACACAAGGTTGTACAAGGGTTAATGTTGAAAAATTATCTATGCATATCTTTTGAAAATTAAAAACCTTAAAAACAATTTAAAAAAACCCACCTGCTTTAGAGGTAAACTCCAATTCCTGTTGACCTTGGTATTTTATCACCTTAACTAGGTTAGGAGTAAGGGCTTGTTGGGTGGAATGTGATGGGAACATATTTGGAAGAGAGAAGAAATTTGATTGGGACTAGAATTGCTGCTGAGAGGACGAGCATTAAGGCTGGTAAGTGAAACCTCAGTGGGGGAAGTAGGAAGAGTTTTTACTACAGAAGTTTATCTTCTCCTTCATAGTTTCCTTGTTTCTTCCTTCAAGGATCCTTTCCTGGACTTCCTTTTTTTTTTTTTTTTTGTCAGGAACTGGGAGACTTCATGCTGGGGAACTTATTTTGTTCTCCCAATCAAATATTTTATTGTAATCAACCAATAATGAAGACAAAGGGATCCTGAATTCTGTGAGCTCCTCAATTAATGGTGTGACTATGAAAATAAGGTGGCCTGCTATGGGAAATTATCCAAAAATGTCTACCTATTCTATAATATATTTTGTGTTTATTTTTTTAAAATCAAGATTGCTCTTGATTTGGGATTGGATAATGATCTTTAATATCTTACAGAAATGAGAACATAGGCATATGGTTAACAATGTGTTCTCAACTGTACCCAAAAATGTGTTGCTAGATCCATGTCAACCAACAGAGGCCACTAGTAATGTGCTGTTCTTGCACAAGTCCCATCATTTGAGAGTCCTTTCTCTTTAAGAAGAGAATTTTAGTCAGCACTTGCAACATTGGTTTAAAAGAAACACTTTCAATGTATATGTTTAGTGTGACCAAACTGCCAATCAAGTTGTCAGTTTGCTACTTACTTGGTTGGTTTTAGCTTGGTTTCTCCATCCAATGGATTTGATTCCAAGTAATTTTTTTATTGATCCCGGGCTGCTCTCTTGTGGCATATTACTTTCCTTCTTGTATAAACATATTTATTCACATACTTTCTCTTTCCCTTTCTCCACAAGGAAGGTAATCTCCCTAAGGGTGGGGACTAATTAATTTTTGTCTGTATCCCCAGTGTCTGGCAAAGTAATTTGCACATAGCAGGCACTTAATACATATTTGTTGATTCATTGATTATTCTTCCTGTTTCTTAATGGGACACTGTCCCATAACCATGACCTTGCTTCACCAGATACTGATTCTTGATATTTAATAAGCCATTTACAGTGTGCTCTCTACCTCAGTATCATGGCATCCTGGTGACTAACCTCACCCACTGGATCATGACCATAAGGCTCTCTCTTTAGATCTCTTCCATTCATCATCTTTATCTGTGACTTGGATAAAGACACGGAGAGCATATTCATCAAATTTGTTGATGACATGAAGCTAGACACATAGCTAGTACGTTGGATTAAAGAACTGAGATTTAATATGATCTAAACAGAATGGAATAACTGGCTGAATCAAATGGGATTAAATTCAACAGAATTAAATATTACATTCTTCACTTTGACTTAAAACCCTTTAACTTCTCACATATAGCCAAAGAGGCATGGATTAACACCAGTACATGTGAAAAAAGAATTTTGGGGGTTTGTTTGCTAGAAGCTTCAAGGTGACTTAAATGGTATGCTAAAAAAAAAAAAAAAACTAGTTTCACCATAGAATTCATTAGTGGAATTAAGGGATCGTAGACAAAAGAATTCATAGTTTTACTTCACTTCATAATGAGACTTTTGGGGGTCCATTTTAATAAAGTTATAAATATGAAGACCCCCTGTGTGGAAAAATCTCTCCATGAATACTGGTATGTAATTTCTTACAGTCTCAGAGAGTTGTTTGGGGCATTAAGAAGTTGACTTGCCTGTGGCGTCACCCCCAGTGTGAATCAGAAGAATTTTTACCTAGGTCTTGTGACTACAAGGTCAGCTCTCTATCTCTACTGCTTCTCTAGATTCCATTCTGAGTGACTTTTAGGAGGGACACTGACAAAGCTTTAATACATTGAAAGAGGGAATCCTAATGATAAAGGAATTCAAAACCACTTCATGTGACACTTAGTTGCAAGAATTAGAGATTTTTACCCTGAAGACTTACAGGGTTATGTTTGGCATCTTCATGATAAGCATGCCATCACATAATTACTTTGATAAAGACATAAATGTCATGTTTATCATATTTTCAGATGAGTCAGATCTAGAAAGGGCTGGCTAACACACTAGATGACAGAATTAGGATCCAAAAAATTGACAGGCTAAAATATCAGGCTGAATCCATTAAGGTGAAATTCAATAGGGATAAAAGTAAAGTTTGACACAGATTCATAAATAAGTGTTAGAAGTACAAATGAAGGAATGATTAAAGAGCAAGTTGTCTAAAAAAGAAGTAGGGGTCTTAGGGACTCTAAGCTCAATTCATGTCAGCAGTGTGATGTGTTGATCAAAAAACCAATGGGAACTTGGCCAACTTTAAGAGAAGCACAGCTGACAATTTTGTCTGCAGAATTTAAATGCTTTTGAATTTTGAATAAAACCAATGAAAAAATAGAAAAGAGTAGAGTGGGAAATATTTGTATCAAATACCACTAAAATATATAGAAACTGACACAAAGATATGATGCTATGAGTCATTCTCCAATATATAAATTGTCAAAGGTATAAACAGTTTTCAAAAGGAACAGCAAATTAATGTGACCACAAAAAATATTCTCCAAAGTACTAATATTAAGCAAAATATAAATTAATACAATTCTGTTTTTTCCTTATGTCTTACGAATTGTCAGAGATGACCACAGTAGGAAACAATTAGTATAATTGTTTTTGGCTTTGAGAAAATGAGTACAAAAATATGTTACTTTTTTTCCATTCAGATAAGCCTGTCGGGTTATTTATTATTTTATTCTACATTATATACACATCAAGAAAGAGCATAGGAGTTTTTCTTTTCTTTTTTCTTTTAATCTATTTTTTTTTTTTCCTTTTATGAGGCAATTGGGGTTAAGTGACTTGGCCAGAGTTATACAGCTATGAAGTGTTAAGTCTGGGGCTGGATTTGAACTCAGGTTCTTCTGATACCCAGGTCCATGCCCTATCTATTGTACCATCAAACTGCTCCAGAGTTTTTCTACATATAAAGGGTATTGTACAGAAAAGTATCAAAATAAAGTTCAGTAATAAAGGCATATATCTAATGCAGTATTTCTGAGGAAAAATAAAGCAGATAAAAATAAAGCAGGGTCATTCTTATTTAATTTCAGCCTTATCAATACATTTCAGGAATTTTGTAACCTTAACATAATTGGGTTATTTTCTCTTTGTAAGAAATACAGAAATGCATTTCATAACAGTTGTTAGCAACTTGTGCTAAGACAGTGTTGATGGAGTTATGAAGTGGTCCAAAAATCCTGGATATCAATTTGGAATTATGCAAGGAATGACTTAACCATTCATATCCTTTAATTCAGTGTTCCTACTAGTATCCTATTGGATACTAGAGGGTGCTAGTAGTTTACAACTCATGGTGGTGGTGGTGGTGGAAGAGGAGGAATGTACGCATAACATACTTTTAAGTTTTAACATTTTCCCCATCACATTTTTTTTTTAGTCCAGGAACTCAACAAAATAATAAAGCAAGCTATGGTTTATGACATTTGTTGATTTTCAAAGTATAAATGCTCACACTGGAAAATTTAAAATTTAAAAATCAATTCTTAATAACTAGTTTGAGCTGGCTCCAATAACGCCAAGAAAGTCAAGGACAGAAACTAAGATCCAATAAATACCAAAATATTCATAGCAAGTCTTCGTGATAGCCAGGAATTCAAAATATATATGTGTGTGTGCACTGATTGGGAAGTGGCTTAAAAGATATAATATATGATCTAAGTGGAATATTGTTTACAGTAAAAAGAAATTAAGCATGGGAGGAATTCAGAAAAACATAGGAATGTTTATATGAGTTGATTCAGAACAAAATAAGAACCAAAAATATATAAATACAAAATGATTATAACAATGTAAATTATGAGTTCACTAAAAAGAAGTCAGTTGTATATAATTTACAAACCAGTGAAGGCCTCCAAGAATAGATAATGAAATATACCTCCTCTACTGCAGAAGGGAGTCATGGGACTACCAGGACATAGTATGGCACATATCTTAGTTTAAATCACTCTGTCACATGTTTTGTCCATGTTGCTTTTCTTTGTCATACAGAAAAGTTAAATATGAGAAATGAGATTAAATTGGTAACGATGAAAAAGCAAGAGACAGAGAGTGACAGAGAGATGGAAGCAAAAAAAATATATATACATATATATATATATATATATATATATACTAAAGAGAGGAGCATAGACACAGAGAGAGGCAGTGATAGAGACAGAAAGAAAAGAAGAGGGAAAGGAAGATAAAGACACAGAGAAACAGAGACACAGGCAGAGAGAGAGAAAGAGAGAGGAAGACAGAGAAAGGGATAGAGAGACAGAAAGAAAAAAGACAGACAGTGAAAGGGAGATGGAGACAAAGACATATCTATATCTATCTAGATATAGATATAGATAGATAGATATAGAAATAAAGAGAGGAAGGATAAACAGAGAGAGACAGAGAGAAAGAGACAGAGAAAGAGAGAGAGAGAGAGAGAAAAAAAAAGAGGGAGGGAGAGAGAGAAAGTAGCCATCCTTTTGTACTTTGTTCAGGTCATATTACATTTAAGGCAATGTATTCAGTTCTGAATGTTCCAGATAAGGAAGGAAATTGATACTTTGGAGCATATCCAAAGAACAACTGAGATGATGGCGGGCCATCAGTCTGTGAAATATGAGGCTAGTCTAAAGGGTGTAGGATTGGCTACCCTAACGATGATTTGGAGGGCCATGACAACTATGTTTGACCATTATTTGAAGAACTTGAATATACAAGAGAAATTATATCGGGTAGAACCTGGAACTATGAATAGAAATTGCAAGGGCAAATTTAGGCTTAATATCAGGAAAAAGATTCCTAACAAGTAGAAGTGTCTCTAAAATGGAATGGATACCACTGGAGATAGCGGGCTGCCCCTACTGGAGGACTTCAAGCAGGGGCTCAATGACCCCTTCTCAGGTTTGCCATGATGAATATTCCTTTCAGGAATAGTTGTACTATGTGGTTCTTTCCAACTCTATGTATGTGTTTTTACTTTGAAATATTTGAAGGGTTGTACCATAAAAGAGTGGTTAAGAATAATCTATATTAGGGACAGTAAATTGAAGCTTTAAGGAGAAAGATTTCTGTTTAATATAAGGTCTATTATTTAAGCCATCGAAGTGGAATGAAATATCTTATAAGGTTGTGACTTTCCTTTTTTTGACAATCAAAATTTAGAAATCTTTTTCATCTGTGATGTAGAAAAGAGGATTGATACGTGGGAGAAGGTATTGAACTACAGTCAACTGAAAGGGAAAAGAAGTCACAAAATGATGTAATACCTAAATATCATCAGAATATAAAACCTATATGTGTGTATGGGAAAAGGAAAGTCCTTTCCAATTTTCTTTAGTGATCCTAGGAAATATCATGGGTTGAAAAAATATATATACAAGAGCATTAGGTCTTATTAACAGCTGACAACAAAGTTCAACATCACGAAAAATGCTCATTTCCAGTTGTAGACAGTGTTGGAATAACTGGACCTTTCCTAACCTCCCTATGAACAAAGATAAATCTACTAGGCACCTTTTGTTTCAAAACAACTTTAAAACTAACTAGCATATGACTGATGCTTCAAAGGTTCAAAAATAAGATCTTTGGAATTCCTTGGGGAAAAATAAATCTTAATTTCAAAAGTAAGATTTGGAATTAAAATTTAAAAATACTGCCTACTAAGCTACACCCAGAGAAGGAACACTGGGAAATGAGTGTAAACTGTTTGCATTTTTGTTTTTCTTCCCAGGTTATTTTTACCTTCTGAATCCAATTCTTCCTGTGCAACAAGAGAACTGTTCGGTTTTGCATACATATATTATATCTAGGATATACTATAACATATTTAACATGTATAAGACTGCTTGCCATTTAGGGGAGGGGATGGAGGGAGGGGATGGAGGAAGGGAAGGGAAAAGTCGGAACAGAAATGAGTACAAGGGATAATCTTGTAAAAAATTACCCATGCATATGTTCTGTCAATAAAAAGTTATAATTATTTTTTTAAATGCTGCCTATTAGTGTAAAAATATTATTTTTAATTGCCAAAGACTTCATCATAATTTCAAAAGTCAATAACTTATTCTGAAGTCCAAAGTAGAAATGAATATAGCAGACTGGGTCACAAACATGTTCTTGATCAACTTGCAGACTTTTCTATCCCCAATTTCCTTCTAAGAGACAAAAGCAACACACAGAAAGAAAGACCAGAAGAGGATGTCTTGGATTTCAAATCCATCCTGGCAATGTGATCCTGAGTAAAGTTACTTAATCTTTTTGAGGCTCAATTTCCCTCATTTGTAAAATTATATAATTCTTGCTTTACTTAGCTTACAGATTTGGTGCCAGAAAATTGAAAAAAGAAGCATAAGGAATGACAACCTTCCAAAAACTCCCATTAGTCTTTATCCAACTTCGCAGAACATTCCCCATTCTTCTCTCCATCCCTGTATCCTATCCTTACTCCCAAGCAGTTGTCCTAAATTTGCAAACAATCCCTTATTTGTATGTGCTGCAGTTTATTGACCAGCTTCTCCATTGTCCTTTGGGTGATCTTCAATTTTAATTTATTGAAAACTATGGAATTCCAATCTTTTCATCCATCCATTATCAAAAGAATATTGATGTTTAAAAAAAATTAATCTTGTTTGGAGTAAGTCACTAAAAAACCCTGTGCAATTTTTCATATCAATCTACCCCCTTTTCTTGCTTCTAGAGAGTGAATTCTATTTGGGTTGTTCATCTAGCTGTCTCACCATGATTTTTATTCTTTATCCACTTTTTTTAAAATGTGGATACTTATTGAAAAGATACAAGCTCTTTTCAGTTACTATGGATATCATTTGGGAAACTTTGCCATGTTTCTAGGATTAATGCAATCAGAACAATGTCACCTATGCACAGGAACCTCTGAAGGGCTTTCCTTCTGTATTAGTCATACAAGATTCCTTGAGAGATGCAGCAACAATAATATTCTGTGATCTTTTCATTATTCATATCAGTGAAGCATGAGATAAAAAGTCTGCCTACCAAAAGTGTTTGCCATCTTCATGGAGAATGTCTAGTGCAGAGTCCAAACGAAGAAGAGATAATTGCCTATAGATCTTGAAGTACTCCCTGAACAAAATGGAATTTAAAATTAAAATGGAAAGAAGAATCAACAGTTTTTAAAAAGACAACTGCAAGACAAAAAGAAACTGATATTTATATAAACCTTTAAAGTTCCCAAAGCACTTTAACAAAAATTATTTCATTTGATCTTCAAAACAATCTGTGAAATAGATTGATACGATAGGTATTATTATGATTTCCATTTTACACTGAGGTACAGAGAGATTTAGGTTTACTCAGGATCACATAGCAAGTAAATGTTGGAAGTAGGATTTAAACTCTGTTCTAAGCACAGCTAGGTCATACAACTGTCAGACATGAGAATGAACCCCAATATCTGAAATAGTTTTAAAAAGAAATTTATTAGATCATTTAGTAGGGCAAGAACTGGAAAGAAGGTGTGGCTCCTTCCACAAATCTTTGTGAGGTTAAATTCTATAGGGTTCAGATGAAGGGGCAAGGGTATTTGCCTGGATGGACTCTCATAGGCAGTAGGTAGTCTTCAAGAAAAGGGCAGTTTGGAATATATATATATATATATATATATATATATATATATATATATATATATATTAGCAGGCAAATCAATTTAATTTGGGATGCCCAAAACAAATATTTGGCAAAATCCCCCAAAAGACTTAAGTGAACCCCAAACAAGCACTGGGTGGGATCTAAGCATTTCTTATTACTTCCAGGCTTTCCTGGAGCATTTCTGAGGTTAAGTCTGACTTCTACTGTAAGCTTTTGGGGGTTAGACAATTTTCTGGCCACATAAAGCTAGGTTCAAACAATATTAATAAATGATAAATAATAAATATTTCTCCACACCACATATTTAAAAGAAAAATCTGTTTAATGTGCTCCAGTCTAAATTATGTAGGGGAACTATTATTTGAAATTATAGAGGAGAATAAAAGAGGAAGGAAGAGGCTGAATGAGGTAAGGTACTCAGAGGGAAACAGAAACTTCTGGAGGTTTAGCTTATTCACACATGGATAATGGTTGAACTGGTCCTCTTTTGCATCAAAAGAATGATCTTATGGGAATAATGGTAAGCTTCCTTTTTTTAACCAGTCATCTTTTCCTCATGATATTTAAGGCTTGAAACATTGTTCTTAGTAAAGAACAGTGGTGTGCTCCAAGAATACAACGTTTTTCACTTAGGGTTAATATTCATATATTTATTTCTTCTTTGACAAGAGTAAATAATCACTAAACTAATCATTAGTTCTCAATTTTTATTCATATTTGGGGATTTGGAATGATTTGAAAGTCATGGTTTGGATCTTAAATTTCCCATCTGCTTTTCTCATTTCATTAACCAACATTTTTTGAAAAACAAACTAGCTGTGGGAGAGACTGTTTCTCGGCTGCCATGCTTTCCACTGGCTCATGCTCCTGATCTGGCATCTTTCTCCAAGGTGGCATGGGTGATTAGCTTACTGGGTGGGACATTTACACTAGCCCAGGAATACCAGATGTTTCTTGGTAGAATGCAGGGCAGAACTATAGTGTAGCCTTCTAGCACCACAAAAAGGATGGGAGTATGGGGGAGATGTGGTGTTGTAAATTTCATAAACACAAGTTCATAGATTTAGAGCTGGGAGAGACTTGAAAGGACCTCTATTTTAATCTTTTCAACTTTCAGTAAAGGAAACCAAGGCACAGAGAGATTGATTGACTCTTCATTGACTAGAGTAATGGCCTGGCAAGGCAAAACAAGAACAACCCCTGAAGTACTCTCTTCTTCCTTGGATAATGTGTTATCCATATCCATCCTGAAGCATTTCTTTCATCTTTGATTACATAAAGGAACCTTTTATCCCTGCTCTCTGTGATAAGTTTTCCCATCATGTAAGGATCAAGTCTCAGAGGATATATCCTTAGAATTTTAGAATCTCAGAATTAGAAGAGGCTTTTGAAACGCTGTAGTTCAATCTACCTTTAAAAAATAGCTTCTATAGCTTGCCAGAGAGTGGTCATTGAACCTTTCCTGGAAGACCTTTTTTGGGGGAGAAGGGAACTTGGGGAAAGAGAATACCCATTAACCTCTTAAAGTAGCTTATTGCATTGTCATGTTGTTCTAATTCTTTTTCCATAAAAAATCCTAAAATTTGTCCCTGCAACTTTCACTTATAGGTCACAGTTCTACCCTCTGGATCCATGTAAAACAAGTTTAATCCCTCTTTCATTTGAAAACTCTTCAAATACTTGAAAGTAGGATCCAAGCCTCATGTTCTCTGCCCTTAACCCCTAAATTTCCTTTTCACCAGACTAAACATTCCCAGTATAAGTCCTTGTGTGGCTTGGCTTCAGGCCTCTCACCATCTTGGTCATTCTCCTCTACCCACAATATAGCTTGACATCTTTCCTAAAATGTGGTGCCTGGAACCGAGCAAGTATGATATGACTAGAGCAGAATATGGCAGGAACATAATCTCTTTTGTTCTAGACAATATGTGTATAGAGTCCTACATCAAGTTTCTTGGCTGTCATGTCCCACTTTACTCATTTTGAGAGAGCCAGGGAATGAAAATTTACTAACATCTAATACTATATAACACATATTGTGTTAAGTGCTTAACAAATAGTATCTCATTTGATCCTCACAACTACCCTGGGAGGTATGTGCTATTATGATCTCCATTTTACAGTTGAGGAAACCAAGTCAGGCTGTGTTTAAGTGACTTGCCTATTAACACATATCTGAGATTAGATTTGTACTCGAGTTTTTTGGACTTCTGATCTGGTGCTCTATGCATTCTACCTCCTAGCTGCCTTTAGTCCATTAGATCTTTTCATATTTGTCAAGAAATACTTTCCCCATCTTGTACTTGTGAAGTTCATTTCTGATCCCACGTAGAACTTTATAGTTATTCAAATTGAACTTTACCTTATTAGATTGAGTTCATTGTTCTAACTAGTCAAGTTAGAACTTGTCAAGACCTTTTTGAAACGTCTCTTTGCATCAATCTTGTTTTTGTTTGTTGTTTAGTCATATCACTCATGTCTGACTCTTCATGACTTCATCTGGGGCTCTCTTGGCAAAGATACTGGAATGGTTGCCATTTTCTTCTCCAGCTCATTTGACAGATGAGAAAACTGAGGCAAACAGGGTTAAGTGACTTGCCCAGATTCACACAGTTAAACATCTGAGGCTGTATTTGAATTTGTGAAGATGAGTATTCCTGATTCGTGGCCGAGCACTCTATCTACTGTGCCATCTAGCTGCCTCTGTCCTTGTCCTGTCCTTAGTTTTGTGTTATCTCAAATCTGACAAGCATACCATCAGTTGATAAGCACATGAACACACAGTCTTCTTTCATTCATTCAAGTCATGGGTCAAAATAATTTTAAAAAGCACAAGACCAAGCTTGGACAGACCCCTGAGGAACTTTTTAAGGACTTCCTTCCTCTTTTTTGACATAGAATCCTAAATCTGGTCACTCAAACACTTCAGAAGGCATCTTAGCTATACTACCAATTAACCTTTCTATCTCCATCTGGTCTACAAAGTTAACATAAGGGACTTTATCAGAGGTTTTTTTGAAATCTAGGTATGCTATGTCTGCAGCATCTGCCTTTCTAGTTGCTCTGTCAGAAAAGATGACCTTTTTTTGAAGAAGCATGAAGAGACTTTATGATTACTGTTTCCCTTTCTAAATGTTCCTATCACCCCTTTAACAAAAGACACTAAAATTTTGACTGAAATCAAAGTCAAGCTACTGACCTGTGGTGTGCAGATGACATCCTCGTCTTTTAAAAAATTGGACAACAGCTGACTTTCAGAACCTCCTATATTGTCCACAGTCTTTCAATGGTTCCCATCAGTGACATCACACCTGCTGCTTCTTTCAATGTCCTAGGATATAGTTCAACTGGACATAATGGTATGAGTTCATTGAGGGCATCTAGGTAATTTGTTGGGTGTGAGAGGGAAGAGGGAAATCTAAAACATAGGGTACTGCCCAGAGAGATCAGATAAGAGTGGGTTCTGAGACCTGGACAAGCAAAAAGCATCATGAGGACATAAAAATCTGGAGTGAGATGCTGAAAGATGAGTACACATATTGGTGAATTAAAAAGACAAATTTCTGCCTACACAATTTTTCCTGATGATATATCCGCATTTTTTTCAATAAAATTGCTTTTGTAAATTAAAAATTTTTGGCAGCATAGGAACATAATGTCTTCTTGGAATTTGTATATTTCTTGCAGAAATCTTTTTTTTCTTACCCAGGAGAATTTTTCAGATTTTTTCCCCTTGTGCCTGTGGCTGGAGTTTTGCCCATGTTATTTCTCAGGAACCCTTTGCACATTTTCACATTGTGCAAAAATCAAAATGTGTAGTGTTGTTCATTGGCTACATCCCAGCCTCCTGTTAACTCATACTATCAGCAATGCTAAAGAGTGAAGCCATATTTAGGCAGCTCTCTAGACACCAAGTATTATCAATTTCCATGTCATGAACCACTAGTGTCAGAAGTGTCCATCTCTGGTCATCAATGAAAATGTGTTTCAAGGGCTAAGGAAGCTGCCTATTGGGTGGAGTGTACCCAGACCCTTATAAAAACCACTTGTGAAGTATCTTCCAAGTGTCTTGACTTTCAGCTTGGCAACACTTGAATTTGCAAAGATAATCTTATCTATGAACTAAGAATTAAAGAAATCTAGTAACAGTTACAGAGAAGATAGAGGTCATCTACTACTTGTTCTTTCATATCTCTTTCTACTACTTGTTTCTTCTTATCACTTTTAACACTTTCTTGTTTTTACCTTACATACTCCTCCTCTGCTTAAGTTCAGAGTGTGCCATGTTCCTTCTGCTTGCCAAGGCTAAGTCCTATTCCTATGCCTTAGGTTACAACTCTTCCTGTTTGATGCTGAATAAAGGGAGCAAAGCCAGGAGAACAGAAACATTGTGTAATAATCAATTATGATAGACTTAGCTCTTCTCAGCAATGAAGTGATCATCCAAAATAATTCCAATAAAGTTGGGATGGAAAAATGCCATTCACATTCAGAGAAAGAACTATGGAGACCAAATGCATTTGGAAGCATGCTATTTTCACTCTTTTTTGTTTTTTCTTTCTCATGGTTTTTTCCTTTTGTTTTGATTTTTCTTTCACAACATGAATAACTTGAAAATATGGTTAACTTAATTGTACATGTGTAACCTTTATCAGATCACTTATTATCCTGGGGAGGGAGAGAGAGAAAGGATGGAACAATGGAGGGAGGAAAATGTGGAACTAAAAAACTTACAGAAATGAATGTTGACAACTATCTTAGAAAATATGAATTGAAAGAAATGAACTAACAAAAAACTCCACAATAATCCACAACTTTTTCCTATCTGAATCCAAAGGATATTCTATCAATTATCTTCTGTTGATTTTTAATCTCTCCCTATCTAATAGCTTTCCCCCTTGATAGCTTTAAACATGCTCCCCAAACAAGAACAACAACAACAACAACAGAAAAACAACAAAAATAAAACCAATCAAATACTATTTTCTGTGGACCTCACCACCTACTCAGGCTGCTATTTTATGTGATTCTCATCTTCACTGTTCATTGTGGAAAAAGTCATCTAAGCATTTGCTGCCTTCATCTCCTTGCCTCCTGTCCAATGGGAAAACCTGCTACACTCTGACTTCTGCCTCACTACTTTACTAAACTGCTTGCTTAAATTTGATTGTCCCTAGACAATGACATTTTATCAGTCCTCATCTATAAATAGCCTGTCCACTCCTTGAAATTCTCTCCTTATTTTTTTTATGATTTTCTCTCCTTGTATTTCTTTAACTTCTTGTTATTCTTGTCTCCATCAATTTATTTTTCTTCTTCTACTTCTTGAATGTAAGCATTGCCCATTGTATCTTCCTATCTCTTCTCTTCTCTCTCTATACTCTTCCTTGGTATTCTCTAAATATTACCTCTATGTAGAATGACTAACATTTATATATAATGCTTACTTATGTGCCAGGTGCTGTGCTTAAACACTTTACAATAATGGTCTAATTTGATCTTCACAACTTTGGGAAATAGATGCTATTATTTTCTTCATTTTAAAGATGACAAACTGAGACAAACAGAGAGAAAATGACTTACCCAGGCTCACACAGCTCATAAGCATTTGCAGCCAGATTTGAACTCAAGTCTTCCTGATTTGATGCTTTCATAGTCTTTATACCTGGCCCCAGTCCTTTCCTAGATTCCAGTCCCATAACTGCTTCTTGAACATCTCTCCTTAGAGATTCCAAAGAATGTCCAAATTGGAACTTATTGTCTTTCCTTCTAAATATGATCTTCCTCCAAACGTCCCTATTTCTGTCATCCAGGGTTGAAATCTCATCTTTGACATCTACTCAGCTGCCAAGTCCTGCTGGTTTTACTTATGAAATATTTCTAAAATCTATTCCCTCTTTTTCACTCACACAGACACCACCCTATTCAACACTTTGCCAATTTTAATAACCTCCTAACTGGTCTCCCAGCCTTCAATTTTTCTTTTCTCTGAATTTAATTCATCCTTTCCACAAATGAAAAATGAATTTGTACAATGCCAAGGATCTAACCACCTTACCCTTCTCTGTTCAAGAATTGTCATTGATTCTCTCTCTCTCTCTAAGGGGGTAAAACTGCAAATTCCTTAGCCTGGCCCTTTATAACCTGTCTAAAATTTCTTTCCTGTATGTATGTTTTCAATGGACTATAAGCAATTCCCTGATTTCTATCTACCATCTCTCACATCCATGCTTTTGTACAAATCATTTCCTGGGACTATAATGGATCTGGGGGTTTGGAGCAATAAACTCAATGTGAATGATGTGTGATGTAGTGGCCAGAAATGTGAATGCAATCTCTGGCTGCCTCAAGAGGGACATGACTTTCAGAAAAGGATAGTGATAATCCCATTGTACTCTGCCATTGTCAAATTATAGCTAGAGCATTGTGTTCAATTATGGGTACCATAGTTTAAGAAGCACATTGATAAATTGGAGAGTGTACAGAAAAGAGTAATCAGGGTATTGAATTGATTACAGATGAAGACTGGTTGAAGTAACTGTGTGTGTTTAGTCTGGAAAAGAAAAGACTCAGAAGGGACATGCTATCTGGATTCAAGTATTAGAAGGGCAATCAGATGAGGGAAATATTAAACTTCTTCCGTAGGATCACAGAGAACAGAACCATAGACATGAAAGTTGCAATGTGACCAATTTTGGCTTGATGTCAGGAAAATTTTCCTAAAATTTTAAATTATCCAAAAGTAGAGTAGTTTGCCTTGAGAAGTTATGGGCTCTCTTTCTTTAGCAGTCTTCAAATAGAGGGGGGAATACCCACTTTTTAGACATGTTAAAATAGAGATTCCTTCATCTATAAGTTGAACTAGATGGCTGCTGAAGTCTTATCCATTTCTGAAATTGTTTTATTTTGTGATTCCCTTTAATTCTTTTTTAAAATTTTTATTTAATTTTAAATTAATGGAATAAAATAAGTATTTGCATAATATAGTATAATAAAAAATTATTATATATAAAAGTGAAAATCTATTATGTATAATTTGCTATTTCTTTTAAATATATAATCAAGTTCTTTACCTATGGAAATCCTTCTCTACCTTCAAGGGAGCCAGCAATTGAGCCACCTTTCCATGAAGCTATCTGATCCTTCCAGAGGAAAGTAATATTTCTCTCTTCAAATTCACTCAGACAATCCTGTTTATACTTTTCCTCCATCCTTATCATATTCCACAATATATTGTAATTATCTATATACATGTCTCACAGTTGGAAGAGAGTTCAAAAGCCATCTAGTCCAACCCATACTTGACCAAGAGTCGATTCTACAATTATTATTCAATGATGATCATCCAGTTTTTATTTGAAGACTTCCAGTGAAGAGAAATCCAGTTTCCCTCAAAGTATAGCATTCCACTTTTGGATAGCTCTAATTGGTAAGATTTTAAAAGTTATATTGAGCCCAAGTCTTGTTGTTGTTCAGTAATTTTCAATCATGTCCAACTTTTCATGATTCCATCTAGGGCTTTCTTGACAGAGACACTGGAGTGCTTTGCCTTTTCCTTCTCCAGTTCATGATGAGGAAACTGAGACAAACAGGGTTAAGTTACTTGCTCTGGGTCATACAACTAGTAAGTGTCTGAGGTCATATTTGAACTTGGGAAAATGAGTCTTCCTGCCTCCAGACCCAGTACTCTATGCACTATGGTGTCATCTAGATGCCTCTAGATCTACATGTATGCAAATTGCTCCTATTACTGATCTGCTTAAATGTAGAAAAAGTCTTAAGATTCCATATGATAAACCTTCAAATCCTTGAAGAATATTCCCCCACCTCTCAATTCTCCCTTTCAGGCTAAACATTTCTAGTTCCTTCAACAAATCTTCATGTGGCAAACTCACTAATTCTCTCATTACCCTAGCTGATGCCTGTGGTTGAACTTCATCTTGTCTTTATATTTCCTAATATGCGATGCCCAAGAGAATAGATCTTTCCCATTTTGGACATCTTAACAGCTTTTGATACAGCCTAGAATAACAACAGATTTTTGGCTGTTACATCCTATTGTTAACTCACATTGAACTCAAAATCCATTATAAACTCCAGAACCTTTGTTTCATGGGATCTGTTATCTAACCATACTTTTTTATCTTGTCCTTATGAAATTGGTTTGTTGGCTGAATGAGTGAATTAATTAATCAATGAGTATTGTACTCTGTCTGAAATGAGTTAATAGAATTCACATTCTGCCTGTCTTTTCATCCCTATCCTGAAGCCTTGGAAATGTAGCTATTTTTATAGATCATATTCCTGTAAAATTTGGCTGTGTATCAATGATGAGCCTTTGCCCAAACCTACAGAGATGCCTGGACTCCAAATTCTGCCTTTCTCAGTATGGCCTGTCTTCACTACCACTGGAGTTCTAATTATAAGAACTGTATAAATTGTGCATGTCAGCCCTGAGCATAAATAAATTATAATTAATGTGAGAATAAACAAAACTGTAGTATTTGTAATTATGTCTTCCTATAAAATAATAGTAAATGTCTTTATCCGGAGTGAAGAGTATTCCAATTAATTAAATGTTTATTAATTTCTACAACAGGGCAGGTAGGCAGTACAGTGATTAGAGTGTCAGGCTCAGAATCAAGATGTGATGGCTCTAAATTTAGGCAGCTTGTAAGAAAATGGACAAATGGCTAGAGTTCTGAGCCTACTGTAAGGAAGTCTCATCTTCTTGAGTTCAAATCTGGCCTTAAAACAGTGTGACTTTGGAAAAGTCACTTAACTCTGCCTCCATTTCCTTATCTATAAAATCAGCTGATGAAGGAAATGACAGACCATTCCAGTATTTCTACCAAGAAAACCCAAAATGGGATCACAAATAGTTTGACATGACTGAAAAATGATTGAACAACAAGAACAAATATTAGGAAGAGTACTATACTAGGCCCTGAAGAAATTCAAAGCAAAAACACTGTTCCTGCCCTCATAGAGCTCAGTCTTTTAGAGGAATATAGCAAATATGCAGACAACTGATCTACAATATCACATAAATGTATCAAAGGGGAGCAAAACAAAGCATTATATAAATCCAAGGAGTTGGATTGTGGTGGGGGAGGGAGGGAATTATTATCTACAAGGAGGAAATATCAGAGAGGGAGGTTTCACTGAGGAGGTGATAGCTCAAATGAGTTTTAGAGTACGTTCCAAGCAGAGGATAACTAGAGCAAATGCACGGACATAAAGTTTGAGGTATGATTCAGGAGGCAGAGTCCTCTCCATAGGATATGTGGAGAGGATAATATAAGATAAGGCTTGACAGGTAGTACTGCCTGATTTAGAGGGCCTGAAGTGTCAGGTAGAAAAAGTAAACTTTACTTTGGGGACAGTTTGGAGGCCCTGAAGATTTTTTTTTTAGCAGAGCTTTGGCATAAGCATGTTTATTCAGTATGCATACTGAATAAAATTACTTGATAATCAAGGAAGAAATCAGATTTCTGTCATAAAAATTAGCCACATTGTTCTGTAAGACAGTGACCAAATCATGAAGTGAAGCCTTCAAAAAGGGTCCCAGAGTTTTTGAAAAAATTAAGGATAATCCTTTATCAAAAAAGGAAATTGTGGGTAAAACTTTTCCATGAAACATCCCTACCCTTGATTAAATACCTACAAGGTTCCATCATACTCTTGTTCACCTGGTCTATAACACAAATTGCCTTGTGTGTCTTGCCCTATTTTATATCCCCAGGATTGCTTACATAATACAGATATGATGATATATTTGATTCCTCTGCCATAATTGTTTAAGCCTTCATGACCTATATTACAATGGCTGATTGTTTTATTCTTTGGTGCTATGAACATATTCTATATGCTATCATACTGCTTGTTGTAGAAAAACCCCCCACCAAATCTCTCCTCCTTTCCCCTCACCTCAATACCTTATTTCACTTATGGGTTGTCACAGCCTAAAACTATGGGTTCCAAGCATGCATGGATTGGTCCAGTAGCTTTTGGACTTGTACATATTCCAGAACATGGGATCTCAAAAACCCAGTGATGACTATGCTAAAAAAATAAGTATGGCTTCTATAAACAGCTGGTACACTCCATTAACAGGTAATGTAGCAGCATGTTCTTTGGCTCTACCTAATAAACCTGAAAGAGCCTTTTGGCTCAATTGCCTCAGTTGATGCAGTCAGCACACAGTTGACACAGCCAGACAACTATATTTTTTGCATACGATGCCCAAGAAAGAGGTTTTTTTCCCTATCATTTTTAAGGAAAGGCTCTGTGAACTAGAAATCTGTTGAAACTTGATGGACCCATTTCAGAATAGGGGTAAAAAAAGTCCACAAATGAACTTTTTTTTTAAATAAAAGTTCCCACAAGAAATTTTCTTTCTTAAATGGTATTTTATTTTTTCCAGATATATGTAAGACAATTTCAAACATTAAATATTCATTTTTTTATTTAAAATTTTGAGTTCCAAATTTTATCCCTCCTTTCTTTTTTTCCTTCTCTCCTCCTTAAGACACTGAACAATTTGATATAAGTTATTTATATTATATATGTTATGACATGATAGAGGTTATATGTGTGCAATCACAACAAACATATTTCCATATTAGATACTGTAAGAAATATTTGATTAGACTAAATATTTATGAAGTTTTTCTGCTTGCACTTTCACAACATTGTGTATATGTGTGTATACATTTATAGTGGATAGATAGGTTTAATTCCTGTCTCTGACAAATACTGGCTGTAAGACTCTGGACAAGTCATTTAATCTGAGTGTCCCAAGCAGCCTTCTCAAATTATAAGTTGTAGAACAGATAGAGGAAGTTTCTTTATCAAGAGCTCCCTATACCAATTAGGGATAGTATTTTTAAAATAACTGCTAGCATTAATATAATGCTTTAAAGCATGAAAAAAGTTTTGCCTGTGTTCTTTCCCTTGATCCTCGTAACAATTCTGTGAGATATTATTACTATTTTACAGATAAGACTGTAGAGATATTGTAAGATGTTAGGTTACTTGCCTAAGATAGTGGAGTTAGTATCTAAGCAAGAACTTGAACTTAGGTCTTCCTGTTTTATCCACTATTTCACCTTGTCAGAGAGAGAAAGAAAGAGACAGTCGCAGATACAGACAGCCAGAGAGAAAAAGACAGACAGAGAAAGACAGAGAGACAGAGAGACAGAGAGACAGAGAAAGAGACAGAGACAGACAGAGACACACAAAGAAATATGAGACAGAGAAAGGGAGAGGCAGTGAGATAGACAGAAAGAAACACAGAGAAAGACAGAGAGAGGAAAAAAAGACACAGAAATAGAGAGAAAAGGAGAGGGAGAAACAGAGACAGAGAGACAGAGACACAAAGACACACACAGAGAGATAAAGAAAGAATAGAGACAGAAAGAGAGAAAAGGAAGGAAGAAAGTTTAGTAAAAGGACAAGAACAGGGAGAAGACAAGAGTAGAAAGATTGTGTCTTTTTTCTGACAGAGATAAGAGAAGTCTGGTTATAGAAAAAAAATAGGTCAGATTATATATCTCTTCCCAAAGTAGAATTAACTAACTTTTATTTTGTCAATAAAAATGTGCCTGTTAGGGATTTTGAGTGCCAAGAGGGTGTCTGCTCAGTATGAAAGACATTATTGACATGGTGTAGCAGAAGAAAGGCTAGTGTGGGGAAAATACCACAGAATGTACCCAACAGAAGCCAGTTTATAAAATGAAGAAATGTTGGTTGGGCAGGGTTCAGTCCAGAGACATTTAAAAAATGTAGGGAAGAGCCAATCTCTCATCAGGAAAGGGCACTTAGGAGTGATAATGAATAATGAGTATGGATATAAATCCTCCCCATGGGTCATCCTCTGATTCCTAATCAGGTTCTGGAGGTCACTCTGGGTTCTAGAAGACTGTGCCAATGTTCTGGCAGATTCCACCAATGTGGAAAGGTTTCTAGTATGGTTCTGGCAATGGAGTTCATGTCTGTTCATGTCTAACAGTCTGTAGACTGTTAGAACCAGTCTAAGTAAGTTCAAAGACGCTCATCTCTAGAAGTCTTGCCACAAATTATTTTCACCCACAGGAACTCATGTAGACTATCTACCAAGGCATGAAGGAGGTACTGGCTCTACATCAGTAGAGGGAGAACTTATGCTGATTTAAAAAAATCAAAGATCCTTAAAGCATTGTAGAAATTTGGGGAAAGAGACCAATGTCTTATATTTAGGGCACTTCAATCCAGAACAAAATGCCCACAACACCCAAAGTTAACCCATTCTGCTGTCTATTACCTACCATGAAGATTTAATAAAATAAAAAAATGACAGATTGAAGGAGATTTTTTTTTAAGGAGAAAGAAAAATTAGAGTCAGGCAAGTTGAAGTTCTGGCATTAATTAGTTATGTGATCTTGAGAAAGTCAATCTTTCTAGACCTCAACTGCTTCATCTACAAAATGAGGGAGTTGGATAATTTTAGGTTCCTGCAAGCTTGAAAATTATATGATCAGATAAATGTTACTGTATAGTTAGGACTGTATCAATAAAGAATGTTCCATCCTCTCATCTATTTTTCAAGAACCGTTTATAGCTCTTTAATTACTCTGACCAAACCTGCTCTCTACTCTGAACAGAATAAACACAGCATGCTGCCTGAGAGAATTTATTTTGTAGGATCCCAGAATCACAGAACTTTAGCATTTAGAAATGACCTTAGAGGTTACCTGGTGCAATTTTTAAATGAATAGGAATTCTCTTTACAATATTCCTGACAATGAGTTGGGCCCAGGATTGAATAGAAAAAGAATGAACTAAATTATACCTTGAAAATGGAATAATACTTTCTGTGATCCCAAGTTGCTCTCTGCCACAAAAGCCCATCTTTTTTTTTTTTAACATCAATATTCTCCTAGTGATGCTCCATGACTGTGAATCAAGGAACAATATGATCTCAAAAAAGTTAAAATTGCAGGGGACCCAAAGGGCTTTGGAAAGGCATATAGTGGGTGTAAGTAGTTAGCAGCATATCACCAATAATGACTTACCCATGAGAAATGATATAAAAGACCTCATCAAGAGCCTCAAAGACACAAATGAGCCCCTGGCCAAGGTAGGGTATACCTAATAAGACTAGGTAAGAAAGCATTTGGGAAGTTAGGTATTGGGTACTGAGCTTGAAATCAGGGAGATTCATGATTTTAAATCTAGCCTCATACTATTTGTATGATTCTGGGCAAATCACTTAATCCTGTTTGCCTCAGTTTCCTCATTTGTAAAATGAATTGAAGAAGGAAATGGCAAACCACATTAGTATCTTTGCCAAGAAAATACTTCCAAAGAGGTCATAAAGAGTTGGACATGACTGATACACTGAAAATAAGGACCACAAGAAAGCATTTCCTTGTAGTCTAATCAGAAAGGTTTTAAATTGAAAAGGTTTTAAAAAATGAAGAGGATGAAAGCTGTTGAGAGAGAAAGAGACAGAAACCAAGAAAAGAAATTGTTAGATACAACTCTCTGTTGCAAGGCAGGAAGAAAGCAGTGGGACAAAAATCCAAGAAAGTAACCAGAAATAGTTTATACACAAGTGTATTAAGTATATGGATTAGAAGCAAAGTCTAACTAGAGACCCTAATTTAAAGAGGTAGATATGACCTATTAAAAGCCATGATGGGAATATAGCTCTCAAATAGTACACACTTTTTAATAGTTTAAATTATTTTAATTTGAACTTAATACTAAAAAAGAATATTTCTATCTAAGCAGAATACAAAAAGGGGATTCTTTAGGAAATCATGATTTTCTTTTTATATCATTAGCTTTATATACATACATACATGTATATTATATATATAATATATAATGTGTATATAAATATATAAAATAAATTCCACACATTACTTTCAAGATTTGTCCAGTACCTGTACTTTTTTGTCCTTTCTTCTATGCATTTAAAAATGCTTCACATAATTGTGGGATTTTTTTGCACCCCTGTTACTAGCTCTGTATTATCCTTCTATCCTCCACTTAATCAAAGACTAAGGAAAAATAAGAAAAAAACCTATCCTTACAAATAAGCAGCTTCTCTTCCCTTTCTTCTTTGATTTTCGGAGTTCTGGAATTTCAGAACTCATTTTAGCACCTCAGGACCAGGTGCTAAAGATCTTGGAACCCTTGAATACTTGGGCTCTTTCCTCTTCAAGTATGTGATGATCTATCTTGAGGAAGAATGATTCAAATGGTCCTAGTTGGTCCCAGAGGGCATAAAGAGTGGAAACTCCAAAGAGGCATATTGAGGCTGGATATCAGGGAAAAAATTTGCTAAAAATTAGAACCATTCCAAATGTCTTAGGAGACAGTGGATTTTTCCTTTCTGGTGATCAAGGAAATTCTTAATAGATATGAGTTAAACTAAGACAGATTGAAGTCAAGTATCTCAGTGAATCTCTACTCTTTGGAAAGTCAAGAGAATTTAAATTCACCTCTAACCTATTTATTAACTGTGTGACCATAGATAAGTCACTTAACCTATCTGCCTCAGTCTACTTATTTGTAAAAATAAGATTAATAATATACAGTACACAGAGTTGTGAGGATAAAATAAGGGATTACAAAGTATTTTGTAATCAGTAAAGTGCTATATAAATGCTAGTTATTATTCAACTAGAAAATCCCAAGGTCCCTTCCATCTTTGAAATTTTATTATTCTATGTGTGATGAGGGTAGGAGCTGGTGTGGTCAGGTAGTGATGGCAAAGGGTAGCAGATGGACAAAGAAGCAAAGTATTTCCTAATACCTGTAAAATATCAAAAAGCCTAAAGAAATGTATCCAGCTCATTGGGCGAATTCTCTGTGAAGGATTTAGAGAAGGATGTAGAAAATAACCACAGGAAGAGAAGCTACTGATGGATTGTTATCTGGATCATAGTGAGAGTACTAACAGTAATAAAATTACATATACATAAGAGTATCAAAAAATTCTACATGATAAAGACTAAGATTTCCAAAATTCCTGATTTTAATAGACAAGTTTTCCTTTATTTTTCAGGATGAGATCCAGAATGGCAGTTCTCATCATTTTAATTTTTTTCTTTAATAGTATTTTATTTTTCAAAATACGTGCAAAGATAGTTTTTAACATTCACCTTTGAAAAACCCTGTGTTCCAAATTCTTCTCCCTCTCTCCTCCTCAACTAGCAAGCGATCCAATAAAGATTAAACATGAGTTCTCATCATTTTGGAAGAATGAAACTGTTAGTGCTCCTTTCTTACCTAGTTGATTCTCCTGGAATAACAACCTAGATTCAAGGTAGATTGCGGTTCACAAATCCTAAATGATAGCTCATGATCTCTCTTAAAGATGTTTACCTTTAATAGTCAACCAGAAGACACAAGTAGTTCAACCACAGTAGCAACAAAATACCTTCCCTGTAAATCTGGGACATGTTTTCTCAGAACTACATACAGCGTAACAAGAAGACTGGACATACAGGCAAATCACATCCATGGCACTTCAAGGTCCTGATATCTTTTCTTGTTTGTTCTTACTCCTCTCCCTCTGGGCACAAGCTATCTGCTGGATAGCAGATTTTTTTGCTCCATTTTGCTCCATCAGCCTGCCCTTCTTTTTTCAGCCCATTTCACTTCTATAACTTAATCCCTTGTCCCTGCTAGCTTCTGAATGTGATGTCTCCAGTTGAAAGAAGTATAAGATGATATTTCTAATCTGGGAGTAGAAGGGAGAGAAATTTCATCAAGCAAGCAATCAACAATTATGTATTAAGTCCCTGTTAATGCTAGGTGCTGGAAAAATAAGTACAAAGAATAAAACAATTTCTTACTTGCAAGTAACTGAATTCTACTGAAGAAGACAACAAACATATATAAAATTATGCAGCATAAATATAAAGTTAATAAATATAGATATATGCAAGATAATGAAACACAAGGTAGTTTAGAAGGGAGGACAATAGCAACTGGAAAAATCAGAAAAATTTTCATACAGATGATAGTACTTGGGCATAGAGTAGTCACATGATGAGATTTGAGTTTGAGGGAAATTAGTTTGATAATAAAGATTAGAAGGGAGTCGAGTGGCAAAACACTTGAGGTACTGTAATATTCCAGGGCTTGATGCAATCAGCACTATATTGTCTACATACAGAAGCATATGGAAGAGCTCACTATTGGCATGTAAATGGCCCAGTGCTATTCATTGCATTGGACTTGGAATAAAGAAGACTTTAGTTCAAATTTTGCCTTAGATACTTACTAAATGACTGTGTGCCCAATCTTACATGGTTATTGTGAGGGTCAATTGAATAACATAAAGTGCTTCAAAAAACATAAAGCACTGTGTAAATGCTATTATTATTATTACTATTAACAATAGCATATTTTATGTTATTGTTATAACTTAAAATGATAAAATATCATTATATGATATATGCTCATATTATTAACATATTGCATACCATCAATAAACAATGATCAAATTATTAATATAATATATTCTTAATAATAATTAATTGCTTAGGCGATTGGGGTTAAGTGACTTGGCCAGGATCACACATCTAGGAAGTGTTAAGTGTCTAAGGTCAAATGTGAACTCAGGTCTTCCTAATGTCAGGGCTGGTGCTCTATCCACTGCACTACCTAGCTTAATAATATATAAATTCTTAATTTATATTCTTAATAATATATAAAATTGTAAAATAATATTTTACTTTTCCTCAATTACATGTTAAAACAATTTTTAACATTTGGGTTTTTTTTTTTTTTAGTTTTGGGTTCTATTATTTTTAATATGGAATTCTTCCCTACACTAAGACGCTACACTAGACATCATCCATATCTGTTTCTGCCTGTTTCATACTTTCCTTGATATTAATAATTAGAAGAATTTTAGGTGGTATCACGTTTTTTTAAAGTTAATAAACAATAGGTATAGTAGGATCTTTTACTCTCTGAACCTTTCAATCAATTGTGTAATTGTAAAGATGTTGTCTACTAGAGAATATTCTTTGCAAAAGCTTATTATCCCTCTTTAAGTCTTCATTAAATCTATTTTTAATGTATTAAACTATTATTATTAAGATTTGGAATTCATAGGAAAGCAGGCATGTGGACAGATATTGGCATTTGGATGGTTACCTCTTTTTGGTAATTCTAAGGTCAATGATTTTTTTTTTCAAGCATTTCATATTTTCTCTTCTTTCATAGTTCTATCTTTCAATCCCTTTAAGGTGGAATCATCTTCATGTCCATCTGAAGTAGTTGAGTCTCTCCTCCTATTTTCATTTTTTAAAAAAGAGATTTCCATAGTCTTATGCAGCACAGAGTACAATATTGGAGTTTTGAAGGGTGGGTCCATGGCCAGTGATGGATAAGAAAAATTTATCAGAAAAATTTTTATGGATATATTTTTCACTTTTTGTCTATTGTCCTCCTTCTACTTTTGGCCTTAAATGCCCATGGGATGTTCTGGATTTGGGGGTTGCTTGACAAACTGTCTCTTAACTTGTCTTTCCATCTATTACTTTTGCTGTTTTATGAGGTGATACTGTTCATAATCTTTCACCATCTTCCTCTGTAAGATTTTATGAATGAGTTTATATTGTAAACCAGTGTTGCCCTTGGCTTCCAGAATTCTCTGTTGGCAAGGAGATCCAGTGTCTGCTGGCTAAGGCAATGTCTAGGCTTCTTGGGTCTCCTCATCATGGCAACTGTTTCCTTTAGGAAATGGTGACAGCACGTATTCATGTCTTCTCCTTTATCCATTTCCCATTTTCTGGCACCAAAGACTTGTCTAAATATGTCAGATTAGAATTGTTTTAATTGCTTAATAGCTTCTTTTCATTTTTTAATTATTTCTTCTACTTTAATGCTGCTTTTATCTTTTCTTTAACAAGTTGATAGTCTGACTAATCACAGACATCTTATTCAGAAATAACTTCTATTTTTCTAGCCAGTTGTTTCTTAGCTGTCAAAATTTAGCTAATTCTAATTTTGTGATTCTTTTTGATGCTTTCTCTGTCCAGACTTTCTGTCTCTCTTTTTGAAGAAAATATTAATGTTATATAGTCATGGAGCTATTGTGTAATCTTTCAGTCTTTGGCTTCTCCCATTTATTTTTGTAGAATAGAGTTTTCCATTATACTCCCCTCTGCTTCTCTATATACACCTTTGTACTGAAGTCATATTAAAGTATATGTTGACTTAATTTTAATGAGTTTTATCAATTCGTTTATAGAGTTTTTCTTGTTCCACAATAAATAAATTCCATCATAGTCTTTTTGCAATTCTTATTGGTTATAGATACATAATAAAAGCAACTTCACCAACTCTTTTTTTTTCCTCTTCAGATAACCTGTGAGCCATCCTTCCATTTAGCTGCAAAATCCTTTTGTCTTCTGGTTTCATTTATCGCAACTACAGGAAGATTGATGTGATTCATTTTTTCCAGCAATTTATTCACTTAGTAGTCATTGGACATTGATTTCATATTTAGAATAGCAACAGTTAAATGAATGTTTATTGATGCCTTTAAAAACTGTGATCATTAGCAACTTCTGCTCCCTATTCCCATCACTCTGGCACCATCATTGTAGAAGAGGTGCCTGATGTCTTAAAGTTATTCATTGTTTTATGGATTGCCACGGCCAAATACTTCATCACCAATTGATCATTCTACTGATGATGAGTATCTCTAATGCTCACAAACCTGGTCACAGCAGATATTTCCAAGAATATGCTCCGACCCTTTCTAGGAGGGTAGAATTAGCTAGTTCTTGGCCCTACTAGCATCACCTTTGAGTACCCAGCATCACTTCCCTGCTATGTTGAGAAATCTTATTTAGTTTGCCTATCATTCTAGCTTGCTGAGAACTTGTTGGATCCTAATTCTGTATTCTAGTATGTCCCTTTTAGTTATATGTTATATGCACTTTTGATAAACTTGCCATCTATTTTTTCATCCTGATAAAATTTTTGAAGGAAAAAATCAAGACCATTGCACTTAAAGACCTTTCCAATATATTAACTATGATTCTTTGTATGTGTGTATTCCAAATCATTGAATTTTGAGCAAGAAAGGATCTGAAAATCCAATCAGTTTTGAATCTACTTGATTATATTATAATCTAGTATGCATCTGTCATTCTTATATACAAGGACAAGGTGAGATGGTTTGTCATATGTCTTTCTGATGAAGGGATTAAAATCATCCCACCTCTATTAATAGAGCTGAGACAGACCTCTGAACCAATTACACTTTATTAAAAGGTCTGTAATCCTCTCTAATGAAGTGAACTTCAGATTTTCCTCACGATCTGAGATGCCTCCTCTTTCCAGAATCCTATTTTTATAGAGTTAGATTTCCAACTAGAACAGCTATCCCAAATACAGAATAATTTCATTGATTGATATGTGATGCATAGACCAAAATAAGCAATATGTCATCAGGGTCACAAGTTGGGAAAAGCGTGGAATATCTTTACACAAGATGGACAGGCTTCTCCTTAATTTGGGTAGGAGGAAATGGTACAAACTATCTGTCAGTAACTTAAGTAGTTATAAGATGATCACTGCTCCTACTGAACAAATGATGGTCCAGAGGTATAAAACTATTTTGAGGGACTTTCCATATGTTTTTCATCTCTGTCACACTGCAACAAGTGTAGAAGGCCTTTAGTTAACTTCCTATAGTTAAACAAGTAAACTTAGAATCTGCAGCTCACAGAGCTGGGGCCTGATAGATGGAACTTTGATATGATTCTGTCAAATTGATTAAAATTGATTGAAATAAAGTAGGGGTCCAAATGAATCATCTCTCATATGGAGGCAAAATAATTCTATGATATTTCTTTTATTTAATCTAGTAAGCCTGTCCAAAAAAAAAAAAAAAAAAAAAAAAAAAAGGAAATGTTAATCTGATATGGCCTATTGTTGGTAAATCCATGTTAGCTCTTAAATTCTTCCCTTTTAGTTGCTCACAACTTCCCTTTAACAATCATTTTAGAATTTTTTTCATTAATTAAAATCAGGTGCTAGGTGGCTTGTAAATATAGCACCAGCTCTGAAGTCAGGAATACCTGAGTTCAAATCTGATCTCAGACTTAACACTTCCTAACTGTGTGACCCTGGGCAAGTCACTTAACCCAATTGCCTCAGCAAAAAAAAAAAAAAAAAAAGGCAATTAAAATTAGGCTAAAGCTCCATCATTTGAAGAATCTATACATTCTTATTAAGGAATAGGAGAGCAAGTAGCAAGGCAGAAGTAAAACAGAGATGAGGAGGGATAGGGTAAAAAGGATAAAAAAGATAGTGAGGAAAATAAGAAGGAAGAAAATACACAGTAAGTAATTGTAGCTTAGAATACAAATGGGATGAATTTATCCATAAAACAGAAATGGATAGCAGATTAAAATTTTGAATTCAACAATATGTTGCTTTCAGGAAACATAAAAGTGAGAGATTCATACAAAAATAAAATAAATGGTGGGAGTGGAATTTAGTATGTAAAAAAGTAGGGATAGTAATCATGATCTCAGACGAAGTAATACTTAAAATAGATTTAATAAAAATGAAAAATAGAGAAATTCCTCTATATATCAATGATATTATTCAATATTGTTTTAGACCATTTAAAATATCTAGATAGTATAAAATAACTGAGCACAAATTTGCCAAAACAGACACAGGAACTATATTAACATAAATATAAAATGCTTTTCAATACACATAAACTCAGATCTAAATAATTGAAGTAATATATATTGTTCATGGCTAGATGAAGCCAATATAATTTTTAAATGACAATTTTACGCAATCTATTTATTCAATGTGATCCCAATTAAATGACTGAAAAATTATTTTACTGTAGAAAAAATAACAAAGTTCATTTGGAAGAACAAAAGGCCAGGCACTTCAAAGTTCATTTGGAAGAACAAAAGTCCAGGCCAAGGGGAAAAGATATAAAGAAAGTAGATTCAGCAATATTAGAACTTAAACAATATTTTAAGGTGAGAGCATTTTTGAAGTATAAAAAGAGTAATTTTTTATTATTTTAAGTTAAAATTTTCTTGTATAAGTAAAACCTATATATCCAAGAATAAAAAGGATTGCAGAAAATTCAGGGGAAAAACTTTCATAGACTGTTGGAATCCTAGTGTTAACTCAACTTGAAACAAGGTACTAAGTGGAACTGAGAAACAATGCTTGTGTTCACACCTGTACTCACTGGAGTTCACACGTTTGGGAGATTTCAGGGTTTAGTATGAGATATAATTCACACCTCCCTTGAAGCTCTCAGGGCCAGAGAGCACACTGGGAGAAAACCCATAATCCCTCTCTCTCAGAAGAGATCTTATATAAGAAACAGACAGAGGCTCTCTCAGGGAGTTGAGCTGAAAACACTGAGAGAAGAATTCAGCTGAATTAGATTGGAGAAGGGAGCATCAGTTCAGTGGAGGAGAAGCACTCTCTTGGAGGCACAACCAGATTCAGCACTCTGGGAGATTGAGAGCCAGAAGCCCTCTCTCGGAGGCAAGAGAGATTCATTCCATCTGTAGGCTGAAGAAAGCAGAGGCAAAGGACAAAGCTGAAAGAGCTCTTAGAACCAAGGAGAGAGAGCAGAGGTAGAAGCAAGGGACAATCTGCAAGAGCAAGGGACAAACAGAGAGATAAGCCTCTGAGCTAACCGGGCCCAAGGAAAGAAACAAGACTTGGAAGGAGAAAATAAATGTTTGCATTTTATCATCTGGCTGCATTTTGGGTGATTATTTACTTAAAACTGAAACTAAGGCCGCCTCCAGAAAACCTCCCCAAGAAACCTGCTCCCAGAGAACTCTTATATTTTAAAGAAGAAAGAACACCACAATAGACAATCTCACAGATAGGATGCAATTGATTTGGAGTATTGCTGTGATGTAGGAAATGATGAGCTAGTTGATTTTAAAAAGATGGAAAAACTTGGACTTAAGAAGATGTCACCCACCTTCAGAGAAACAGATGATAGGAGGAAATAAGTATAATGCAGTCTTATATACATGTTTTATATATACATACGTATATGTGTATATGTGAGTGAGAGTAAGAGAGAGCCATCTTTAATTGTAGTCTTTTTTGGAATTGGGGGGAGGGAAGGGGAAAAATAAAGTAAAAAGTATATAGCAGAGAACAAAAGAAAACCAACAGGGAAGCAAAGTCAATTTGGACAGCCTTGAAAACAATGTATAGTGTTTATTATATAGATTTTCTTGAAAGGGAAATTTCAATGGAAGCCTGTCTTGTGATATGCTACATGGCCATTTTTTTTCCTTTTCTCATTTTGTATTTAAGTTTAAAATTTTAAAAAAGTTTAAAAAAATAAAGTGATAACCCTTTAAAAAAAAAAAAAGGAATCTGTATATTTTCTGTATTTGTTTCTATTTCTGTCTCCCGCTCTTTTTCTATCTCTCTATCTCTGACTCTCTCTTTCTCTTTTTTGAGAATTGGAACATTTTCCATCTCCAGTACACCACTTGCCTAGTTCACTACAATTTTGGTAAGATCATAAACTCAGACCTAGGGCTAAAAGGGACTTTTCTAGATGTGGAAACTGTGGTTTAAGGGATTAAGTGAATTATTCACATGACTTATTCCTTAGATAACATCATCAACAAATTCTTTGACATAACTAAAAGCCTGGGGACTCAAACTGAGGGAAGGTAAGTATGCTTTTACTAACTCACTTATCTGAAATGGCAATTCTTTGAACCATATTGGTCACTCTTTTTCAGTCTAAAGATTGTTCTACTTTAAAAAAAAAAAAAAAACAACAACAGCAATCCAAAAACAACCAAACAACAACAAAAAAGAATCGGGTAGTTCTACATTTTCTATCAATTTTACATCTTCTCTGTCCTTCCTCTAGTCTGTCATGGGCTAGAAGAGCCTTTTGTTTTATTCACTATTCATTATTTCCCTCAGCTTGCTCTGAGCTTTAGGGCTCCTTGGTACAATGTTATAGATTGTTGTTACTTTTGTATTCATCTTCAGTTTCCTAACCAGACACAAACATAGAAGTGATCCAAGACTGAGCCTTGGCAGCATATAATTGGCAATATGATAAGGGGGCTAGGGACTCAAAAAAGGAAGACAGGATATAATTGAATTGGTTCACAAATTCAAGGAGTCAAAATGAGGAGGAGAGAATGGCTTGAGCAGAAGAGATAGCCAGGGAGAAAATTAAGAGGTCAAGGTACTGAAGCTCACTGTGCTGGGAGCATCTTGTAAGAGAAGGCAGAGGGAGAGGTGAACAGCCAACATGGTCAAACGAGGGAATTTCAGAATTATTGAACACGAAGGTGGAATACTTGTGGGTATTGGCAAGATCAAAACTATGACCATCTTTGTATGTGACTGAGATAGGGTGGAAGAATAGCTCATGAACGATGAGTAGGTTGAGGAACTGATGGGTTAAGGTAGTTGAAAAAGAATCAGTATATGAAATGACTTGAGAATCTTGGGTTTGACACTCAACTATCTGTATGATCCCAGGCAAAATACTTAATCATTTGGTATTCACATAACACATTCCAGACTTTAATCAGCAAACCAGCTGTGGTTTGCTCTGGTAGAGGGAGCTCCCTCGTGGGGATTTCCCTAATCAATGAAATCAATGTCTGAATAAAATAAAATAAAATTTCAGAAAGGTAATGAATGCATGTTGATCTCCTTAGAGAGCTTCCCATTCCCTCCCCCATCATTCCAGTACTCAAAAAAGTCTTTGAGTTCATTGAGTTGTGAACTCTCTCCAGTGATACAGATGAAACACTATTCTTGCCTTTTTATCCATGTCTTCCCATAAGCCAGCCTTTGAGGGCATACCTATGCTTTCTCCTACCACTGCAAGGGTACCTCTGGAGGATACTGATCATCTCTCTGTTTTTCTTCCATGTTTCTCACTGATTATCTGTTTTGACCTGCTCACACCCACCATGTTGTACTCTATGTGATGTTCATATTTAATTCTTTAGACATGTGATTATGACATATGATAACATTGAGAGTATATTAATATTTTTTTAAGCTGGGCCATTGTATTCATGAGAAATCTGGGATCATTAAAAGAAATGTATAGTTTCCCAAAGACAAAACAGTCTGCTCTCCTCCTGTTGAACTCTAGGTCCAAGTTTTTATCTATCTGTACTACCTGTCCCAGATGTATATACTGATATGTCCTCTCAATACATGTCAAAATCTAGGCAATTGATATTCTTAGATGATTAGTCTTTCCTGTATGAGACTATAAGGCCAAACTCCTTTGAGAAATTACAAATCCCTTCTCCTCAATATTTTGGAGCTAATTGTAATCAGCATGGTTTCATCTGCAAACAAGAACACCTAAAAGCCTTCTCCATTAACACGGATCCCCCTCCTTGCATTGGGGTCTCTGCTGGATTTCCTCCTTCACAACAGGGAACATACATTTCCTTGCTTTATACCCTACCAGATGTTTAATATCAGAAGGTCAGTGGATGGGGTTATTTCTATTGTTATATCTTATAAGGGAATTGAGTGATTTTAATGTATTTTGATGTAAAGACATATTGTTTTTAAAAAGCCTACAAGGCAGTATAGTCTAAGAAAAATATTATCAAATATCTTTCAAAATCAACAAGCAATAAGAACAATGAAAATTTTTGTTCTTTATACCTTTCAGTCAATTGTGGTAAAGTCAATTCAATGAATATGTCAAAGATATGGTCTGTTTTTGTGAATACCTTTTATGAAAACTTCTTAGTTTCCTACCAGTGTCTTTATTGAGGATGCCCTCCTTTCACATACTAAATATTACAGTTGATAGAGTGCTGGGAGTGGCCTCAGACATTTCCTGTATGATCCTCATCAAGTCATTTAACTCTATTTGCTTCAGTTTGTTCAGCTGTAAAATAGAGATAATAATAGCATCTGTCTCCTAAGATTGCTGTGAGAATTAAAAGGAAATAATAATTTTAAGTCTTTTAGCACAGTGCCTGACACAGTAAGTACATAAAATTACACAGTAAGTAATAAAATTAGCTATTAGTAATCATATGACTCCTATAAAGACTTTATATAAACTGCTTGGACATGTATACATATATTGTATTTAACTTATACTTTAACATATTTCACATGTATTGTTCAACCTGCCATCTGGGGGAAGGGATAGGGAAAAGGAGGGAAAAAAGTTGGAACAAAAGGATTTGCAATGGTCAATGCTGAAAAATTACCTATTCATATATTTGTTAAATAAAAAGCTATAAAAAGGACTTTATATAGATGAAAGAGTAGTTTTTGATTGATATTCTAATAGTTATTGATATTCTCAGTCATCTTTTGGGGGGGTATTAATAAGGTCCAAGATTTTTAAACACCTTTAGTATTTTCCCCAATTTCAAATATCTTATGTATCAGTCCCTCAATTCCTTATTCATATCTTGCCTCCAGTATGGACATCTCAGGCATACACTTGCTTTTTCTGCTTCTGCTCCTTTTGTGGCATTTATATCTCCTCTATAGACCATCTGGAGCATTATGGTTCAAGTATGGCCTGCCTTGGATGGAGGAAAGTTTTCTATAATGACTTTTTATAGACCTTTTTCATTTTTCTTCTTCATGTAGTTCTCCTTCCATTTTCATTTTTGGATGGCCTTAGGATGACTTTGGTTAGTTGGTTATTTTATCAGACTTTCTTTAAACTGGTTTTACCCTCCACTGATCCTTTTTGCTTTGTGAAACAATAGTGCTCATTACCATCTATCATCCTTCTTTGCAAGATTTTTAAAAACTACTTTATATTCTAATCCAGTATGACCTTTGGCAGCATATCTCTCCACTTGGAAGGAAATCCAGTATTTGCTGACATAAGCACTTCCTTAGTATTTGGGGGCTCCTTATTGTACTCACTTACTGACATTGATGAAAATTCTTGTTAAAATTATTATGGTTGGTATTGTCAATTCTATTGGGTATTTCCCATTTTTAACTTTTTAATTTCTTGTTTAAATAGTTCAGGATTAAGTCGTTTCAATTGTGTACCACATCTTTTTTTTTTATTAGTCTTTTGTGTTTTTACCAACTCTTTAAGACCCTTTCCCCACTGGGATGGATTCCTCTGGACTTCTCTATCATGCCCTTGCTATGAGTACTTTCCCTTTCTCTGTGTTTTCTTTTCACAGTTTTCTTTTGTGTGTTATCTTCCACTATTAGAATGTAAGCTCCCTGAGGAGAAGAGTTGCTTTTCTTTGTATCCCCAGTATCTAATCCAGTGCCTGCCACATAGTAAGTGCTTAATAAACATTTTTCGGACTGAAAAGTCAATGGCCTTTCACACAATTGACTCAAGGATAATTCTAACATTAATCACAAATTTTTTCCTATTAATTAATATATAATCTATTTTGTTTTTTTGTGGTATTATTTGATGTTTGCCATTTATTTAGCCAAATAAGTCTATATCCTCTCTTATTCTCCTAATACAGTCTAAGATTATATGTGGATTTGGGGCTGCCACATGATTTCTATTGATATCTTAGAATTTCCTAAAACCCTAGACCTTTTTTCTTCACAAATTGCTGTTTATCCATATTTCCCCATCCTTTACTTTCTTTTGATTTTTTAAACAAATGCATAAGACTATATATTTATCCTTCATAAATCTGTACCTGATTAAATTTAGCCAGTAATTCTAGCCTGTCAATAATGTTTGAGATCCTAGATATGGCATCCTATATAATGGTCATACTTCCCAGCTTCATGTCAATCCCATACTTGATAAGCATGCCATATAAATTACAGGTATTAGCTATACTTGCAAAAATGTTCACTGAATGGTTGCTTCTGAAGGCTTTCACAAAATTTTACTCATTCCTTAATGCTTCTGGTTTTCAGGGAAAAAAATTCAACCCTCAAGCTTAATAACTAAAGTAAACATTGACAGAAATTGCTGTTTCAAAAGGATATTTTACATTTGACCTAAATTTTAGAAGCACAGGTGTTTTTGAAGTCCTCCCTTTGCCTCCTCTTAAATGAAGAGAGAAAAAACTCTTTAAGTTCCTGCTCTGGAAAGTTGGCAACATTTTTTCTCACTTTCCATAAAAACAGAGTCATATTCACAGAATAACATCAATTGATAAGCATTCCTCGAGCACTTTGGATGTGGAAACTATTATAGAGCATACAAGAAAGGATATAACCTGCTCCCTGATCCCTGGCACCTGTAGGCAGGGAGGTGTCAGGATCCTGTAATCTCTAACACAAGCAAGGCCAAGAAAAGAGAAGGACGACTGAACAGGTATAATAAAAGTAATTAATGCTCTGATAAAACAGCTTTTTCAGTACCTTGCCACTTAAAATACTTTTAAGTATTTTAGAACACAACCTGGAATTGAAAACTTAGCAAAACAAAACTTTCCAAGGACAAAGAGCCCAAAATAAAACTTTTCAAGGACAAAGAACTCAGGGAAACACCAACATAACCAACAGTTGCCCAGGGACATCCGACTCATTCTACAATACTATGATCCAGGAAAGAAGTTCTGCTCAGCTCCCTCTCTCTTTTCCCTCTATTGATAATCAACTCTGCAAATAGCAGGAATAGCCCAGCTTGGAATACTAACCCAAACATGATTTAGACATAAAGGAAGATGTCATAAGCAAATTAGGGAAGATGGACATTTTTTCCTGTCAGATTTATGAAGAAGGGAACAATTTATGATCAAACAAGAGACAGGGGATCATGGGAAGTAAAATGGGTAATCGTGATTACATTGAATTTAAAAATTTTTGTACAAAGAAAACCAGTGCAGCTAAAATTAGAAGGAAAGAAGGAAACTGGTGGTAAGAGAGAATTTTTACGGCAAATTCCTTTGATAAGGCCTTCTCAAATATATAGGGAACTGAGGCAAATTTATAAAAAATATGAGTCATTTCCCAATTAACAAATGGTCAAAGGATATGAACAGGCGGTTTTCAGAAGAAGAAATCAAAACTCTCAATGGTCTTATGAAAAAATGCTCTAAACCACTATTGATTAGAGAAATGCAAATTAAAACAACTTAGATACCACCTCATACCTCTCAATTGGTTAATATAACATAAAAGGGAAATGACAAATGTTGGAGAGTATGTGGAAAAATTGGAACACTGATAACACTATTGATGGGGTTGTGAACTGATCCAAGCATTCTGGAGAACAAGTTGAAACTATGCTCAAAGGACTATAAAATTATGCATACTTTTTGACTAATGTCCCTACTAAGTCTATAACCCAAAAAGAACAAAGGATAAAGCTCTCTATATATACAAAAAGATTTATAGCAGTTCTTTTTTTTTGTGGTGGCAAAAAAATTGGAAATTAAAGAATGGTTGAACAAATTGTGATAGATGATCATGATGGAATATTATGTTATAAAAAATATATGATCAACAGGACGATTTTAGAAAATCTGAGGAGACATATGAACTGATATAAAGTGAAATGAACAGAACTAAGAGAGCATCATGCAGAGTAATAGCAATATTATAAGAATAAGCAACTGTAAAAGACTTACCTACTGACCAATACAATAATTCAAAAGATTCCCAAAGGATTTATGATTAAAAATGCTATCCACAACTTAGTGGACGCCCCTCAATTGGAGAATGGCTGAATAAACTGTGGTATATGAATGTTATGGAATATTATTGTTCGGTAAGAAATGACCAGCACAATGATTTCAGAAAGGCCTGGAGAGACTTACATGAACTGATGCTGAGTAAAATGAGCAGGACCAGAAGATCATTATACACCTCGACAACGATACTATATGATGATCAATTCTGATGGACATGGCCATCCTCAGCAATGAGATGAACCAAATCATTTCCAATGGAGCAGTAATGAACTGAACCAGCCTACGCCCAGCAAAAGAACTCTGGGAGATGACTATGAACCCCTACATAGAATTCCCAATCCCTCTATTTTTGTCTGCCTTCATTTTTGATTTTCTTCACAGGCTAATTGTACAATATTTCAAAGTCCAATTCTTTTTGTACAGCAAAATAACTGTATGGACATGTATACATATATTGTATTTAACATGTACTTTAACATATTTAACATATATTGATCAACCTGCCATCTGGGAGAGTGGGTGGGGGCAAGGAGAGGAAAAATTGGAACAACAGGTTTTGCAATTGTCAGTGCTGAAAAATTACCCATGCATATATCTTGTAAATAAAAAGCTTTAATAAAAAAAAAAGAAAACTGCTATCCACCTCCAGAGGGAAAACTAATGGAGCCTGAATGCAGATTGAAGCATAATTTTTTTACTTTCTTGATTTTCTTTCTTTTTTTTTCCCCCAACATAGCTATAATGGAAATATGTTTTGAGTCATTTTGCATGTACAACTGATATCACATTTCTTGCCTTCTCAATGGATGGGGAAGGAACAGGAAGGAGGGAGAGAATTAAAAACTCAAAATTTAAAAAATGTTAAAAATTAATAATAAACTTAAAAAGAAAAAGAAAAAGAAATACCAACCCAAACATTTAATTTCTGCTAACCTTTTAAATACAGCCTGTAAATAGCCTCAATACGTAAAGGAGGCTGAAGTTGTCCTTATAGCTAAAAGAAGTTACTTTAAAGTTCAGTTTAGATGCTGTAGCTTCTCTACATATAGAAATTGCTTCATCTTCATATAGAAGATGCTTCATAAATATTTGTTGATTGCTGACTGATTGTTTGGAAACTGCAGGTTTATGATGGTACTTTGAGGGGCAACAACAAGTAAGAATTACATTCTTTAGAGAAATGATCATCAATAGTGAGCAAATTATATTTTCTAGACACCTGGCCTCTGCCACCCTCAAGGTTTAAAACTTAATTTGAATGATAACACATACACAAGATATTGAAAGTCCTGAATATGGACAATTACAAAATTCCGAGAAGTGAAATAAAGAGTTAAATAATTGGATGAAATTCAGTATTTCCCCCCCACTAGTAAACTTGTTTTTCATATATATATACATAGATATGTATATATATTTTATATATTATTTTTATGTATATTTTCTTAATATAATAAACTGAAAATAGTTTACAAATGTCATAGAATACTCATCAGAATACCAAAAATTTCTTGACTCAATTATCCAAATACTGGATATGTGCTAAAATCACTAGAAAAAATAATGGTTCAATGTTCTTGTTCAGTACAAGCCATTATGTTAAGTGGCAAATGAATAACTCATGAAGAAACTGCAGGGATAACTTTGGGTAAGGATTATCCTCAATATCTTCACTAAGGAGATAAGATATTATCTAGATCTTAAAGAATGATTTGAATTTAGAGAAACAGAGAAAAATGGGCAAGAGGACAAGGACGGGGCAGACAAGGCTAGGGAGGCAAGAAAGCATAAGAAATGTTTGGGACAAAGCAACCAGACCATAATGGAGCTGGAGTTGAGGGGAGATCCCATAGAAGGATATTACTAAATAAACTTAGAAGGGCAGGCTAGCACCAGTTTATATAAGACCTAGAACACCAGACTTAGGAGTTTTAATTTCATTCTTTAGGTAATAGGGAACTCTCCATAGCTTCTTAGGGTACATCCATCTTAAGACCTTTCAGAGTTAGGTTGCATTTTTATAATTACACATAAAATACTATCTCTCTTTTGTATCCCCCATTAGTAAAATTAAATTTAACCCCGCATTAGATTCAATCCATATATTGATGCTATCTATATCTGCTCTAGTCATTCCTTAGAATTAATCAATCAATCAACATTATTAAATACCTTCTATATACCAGGTGCTAAACATTGGATACAAAATGAGGGAAAAGACAGTTCCAGACTTCATGGAATTTATAATCTAAGGCATCAATCTGCCAATTTAAAAAAAAAACTTCAGGAAAAGGAGTGCTTAAGTTGGAGTCAGAGAACCTGAATTCAAATCCATCTTTTCCCTTTACTACTTATGTAATTTGGGGTAATACCTTTTTTTCTTTCTTTTATTTAAACATTCTTTTTTTTTTTTTTTTTTAATTTTGAGTTTTGATCAGCAGGATGATTTCAGATAGGCCTGGAGAGACTTACATGGACTGATGCTAAGGGAAGTGAGCAGAATCAGGAGAACATTATACACGGCAACAACAAGACTATAGAATGATCAATTCTGATGGACGTGGCTCTTTTCAACAATGAGATGATTCAGGGCAGTTTCAGTGATCTTGTGAAGAGAGCCATCTACCACAGTCCTAAAGGACTGTGGGAACTGAATGTGGATCATAACACAGCATTTTTACTCTTTTTGCTGTTGTTTGCTTGTATTTTGTTTTTTTTCTCTTTTTTCCTTTTTGATCTGATTTTTCTTGTGCAGCATGATAATTGTGGATATATATATATATATATATATATATATATATATATATATATATATATGAATTGTACATGTTTAACATATAGTGGATTACTTGTCATCTAGGGGAGGGGATTGGGGGAAAGGAGGGAAAAAAATTTGGAACACAAGGTTTTTCAAGGATGAATGTTGAAAATTATCCATGAATGTATTTTAAAAATAAAAAAGCTTTAATTAAAAAAAAAGCTTTGAATTTCAAATTATTTCTTTCCCTTTAGCCCTTCTACCTAATTGAGAAGGCAAGCAATGGGATACCTATTTTACATGTGAAGTCATGCAAAACATTTCCATTTTAGTTGGCCAAGTCATTTAACCTCATCTCATAAAATGAGGAAGTTGGGCTATGTGACTTTTGAGTTCTTTTCCATCTTTCAAATATGATCTTTGAACATCACTTTATTTATGTAAGTATGTTGGGTATGCTGAGTGAGATGGGGATGAAGATAAGAAAAGGGAGAGAGAGATAAAAATTAAATAACCTGCTTTGCCCTCTTTCAACCTCCTTTTCATGTCTGATCAGATGGTTTCTCTTATCTTACCCTGAGCACTGAATTTCCCTAAATGAGTCTTTTTCTCAGTTTTGGATTTTTCACTTTCCCTATGTAGCCAACAGGGAGGCTTGCCCAAGTCCTTCCCAGGCGGCTACTGCAGCTCATGACCCAGGCTGTAAATACCCACTGGGACTGCTCAGGGGGAGGAATCACTTCTTTTCTTTTCTTTTTCCCTCCATTGACCACATTGTTTAATGGATTCTGCAGCTTACTGAAAAATTCCAACCACAAAATCATGGAAAACTCAAAATCTTTCCTCAGTTTTCACTGCCTTTTGAAATGGATTTCCCGGAGAAGAACTTGTTATGAAGTATTGAATTTCCAGTGGCAAGGACAATGAGATAGGGGCAGAGATCCAAGCAAAAATCAGGGATCCAGCTAAACGGGGCGAGCCCAGCGTTGGTCATGTGGTTAGGAATAAAAAGTATGCCTTTATATCAATGCCAGGAGCTTTAAAACCAAGACCCAGAGAGCTAGGATATTTGGTTTGGCAAAAGCAGAGTACTGACATAATTGGGGCCTCAGAAATGAGATAATGCACCCTCTACATCAATGGGGAATGGGGATGGCTGGGTCCCTGAGACAGGGGCTGCTGGGAAGGAGCCCTGCTTCTCTGGCCCTCACCTTCTCCTTGGATTGGAAGATAAATACAAGCTTAAAAAAATCTTTAATTTTGCTTTGTTTTTTAGACTTTGGTGTAGGCCCAGCTTTCTTCCGAGCGCCTCTCTCCCTTTTGTTTCCTGATGTCAAAGTGAGGGTCTGGGATTTATCCCAGGGAGATTTTAAATGGATAATGGTTTCAGTGGGCTCTTCCCCCACCCATTTCCATGGAAGTCCCTCAGGAAATTTTCTTCTTCTTCACCCCCCAGGATATTCTGTATTCTGGTCCACCCAGCCAAATTCTTGTCCGAAGATAGATCAGACATATGGTTTTTGTTTAGCTTCCCCTGTTTGTGGGCTCAATTGTTTTAGGGAAACTGGAATTGGTTGACGTTAATAGACAAGGATCTGCATTTTTTAAAATTCCATTTTAATAAATGTCACAAATACAGACAACAAATTGAGCTGACTGTAAATACCAAGAAAAGGTCATTCTCGTACAGAAGAGAAATTTAAATTAGAATCCATATGGCTACTGATCACAGGTAGCAGGCATATATAATTGAAAAGGTAAGAGCTGCAAGCCCTTGGGACAATGTAATGTCCTGAAAGAAGGAGGTGGAAGGGTGCCAAAGATATTTTTGCAGTTTTGCCCAGGGCTGTGGTGGCAGGCAGCCTGTGTGCCACTGAAAATCATCTCCTGTCCTGCCTTTGGCATCCGGCCCTAACTTGCTGAGGATTTTTCTATTGTGTAAGTGAAGAAAGCAAAAACTCTCTCAGATAGCAATAATTCTGCTGAGTTAGGTTTGAAATCTTCTTCTATTCAAAAGTTCCCAGAAAGTGGGTTAAAGTGGTGAGCGGATGGCCAAATCAGGCAGTCAAGCCCCAGACTGTTTTTGGAGGCTAATTAATAAGTGGCACCCAGGAACCAAACTGCAAAGACAGAAATAGGAAAATGGAACATTTGGGCACTATTTTGGAGGAAGCTTTTTTTAAATGGCTCTCTAAAGCAGAAGTTCTTAACCTTTTAGTGCCATGGGTATTTTGTCAGTATGACAAGGGGTCCTCGGAATCATGTCCTGAGAAGTCAAAACCCTACTCTACAGAAGGTAAATTATGCTGAATAAGAATGTAAAGGGACCTGTTTTGCCCTCACTGTAAGTCAAGAAAGAAGTGGTCTTTATCTCACATAAAGGGGGTCTCATACTATCATAGATTTGGAGCTGGATAAAGAAACTGAGACCCAGAGAACACATAGGTAGTAAGCATCTGAAACAGAATTTGAAATCAAGTTTTCTCTCTTCCAGGAATATTTGCTAAAGGAATGAATGAATGCTAGAAAGGAAATATGACCTTAATTTTAAATTTGTAGGAGAAGGGCAACAAAAGAAGAGAGGATATTTATGGAAGGCAGGTAAAAAGTGTGTTATTGTTGTTGTTGCTGTAGTAGTCAGTGTCCAGACGTGTCTGACTCTTCATGATCCCATTGGGGTTTTCTTGGCATAGATACTGCGGTAGTTTGCTACTTCCTTCTCCAGCTCATTTTTACAGATAAGGAAACTGAGGCAAACAGGATTAAGTGACTTGCCCAGGGTTACACAGTTAATAATTGTCTAAGGACAGATTTGAACTTAGGAAGACTCCAGGCTCAGCACTTTATCTAATGTACCAGCTCACTTCTCCCTTGTAAAAGAGAAAAGAGATTAAAATAAATTTGTATATAAAAGACATTTCTGGAGAATTCTTCTTCTAGAGGTATTATGTTGGGGACAGAAGGCAGGCAGATTTGAAAACCTCACATTAAGGTTACAAGGAATTTGAGAAATTTGAATATATGACTCATCAGCCTAGACAGAACTCATTGAAAGTTTGGGAAAGAAATAAAGTGTGATATCCTTCCCCTCCCTACCCATCTCTTAACATGGAGATTTAAATAGGTCTCTTTAAAGAGAAAAGCATCTGGGACACATTATTTTAAAAATTACAGGAATTTGAACCAAGGAGACCAGCAAAAATCTGAACTATTACCTTAAAATATCCTGATGAGGCAGCTGGCAAGTGTTGATGACCCCATTTTGTAGGTGAGATACAGAGTCGCAGAGAGTTTGGAATCTGTGTCTAAAATTGCACAAACCATATGCCAGGAACATGTCCTAATGTCCCATGTTAACCAGAAGGTAAAATACACAACAAAGCCAACACCCCACGTGCATTGTAGAAAGATGTCTCTTGCCATCTGCAAGACCATGTATGAGATTAGAGCACCCAACTGAGAATGAAGTCATAGAGGTTTCTCCAAAAGGTCTTTTCTTTCTTGACCTTGCAGGTATCAAATCTTGCCAAGCAAGCCAAGGCTAGTTAACATGCCTTTATTAATTCCCTTGTTTTATCTAGTTTTTAAAAATGTAATTAATCTGGGAAAGGAAAATGCTCAAGATTTCTGGATAAAATAGCAACAATTCCCATTTCTATTCATTCTGAAGCAAAAACCAAGTGGGCTAAAAGTTATCAAACTGTGCATACCCTTTGATCCAGCAGTGTCTCTACTGGGCTTATACCCCAAAGAGATACTAAAGAAGGGAAAGGGACCTGTATGTGCCAAAATGTTTGTGGCAGCCCTGTTTGTAGTGGCCAGAAGCTGGAAAATGAATGGATGCCCATCAATTGGAGAATGGTTGAGTAAATTGTGGTATACGAATGTTATGGAATATTATTGTTCTGTAAGAAATGACCAGCAGGATGAATACAGAGAGGATTGGCGAGACTTACATGAACTGATGCTGAGCGAAATGAGCAGAACCAGGAAATCATTATATATTTCAACAACGATACTGTATAAGGATGTATTCTGATGGAAGTGGATTTCTTCAACAAAGAGAAGATCTAACTTAGTTTCAATTGATCAAGGATGGACAGAAGCAGCTACACCCAAAAAAAGAACACTAGGAAATGAATGTAAACTGCTTGCATTTTTGTTCTTCTTCCCAGGTTATTTATACCTTCTAAATCCAATTCTCCCTGAGCAACAAGAAAACTGTTCGGTTCTGCACACATACATTGTATCCAAGATCTACTGTAATCTATTTAACATGTATAGGACTGCTTACCATCTTTGGGGAGAGGGTGGAGGGAGGGAGGGGAAAAATCGGAACAGAAGTGAGTGCAAGGGATAATGTTGTAAAAAATTACCCTGGCATGGGTTCGGTCAATAAAAAGTTATTTAATTAAAAAAAGAAACAACAAAAAAACAAAAAACAAAACAAAACAAAACAAAACAAAAAAAACCAAGTGGGCTTTCTCTGGGATCTTTTCAGGCCTGATCCTTAAGAAGAAATCTAGACCATGAACCTCAAGATATAAAGGAAAGAGAGAGAGAGGGAAGGTAGGAAAGAGAGAGGGAGGGAAGAAGGAAGAAGAAAGAAGGAAGAAAGGAAGGAAGGAAGGAAAGAAGAAGGGAGGAAAGGAGAAAGGAAGGAAGGAAAGTTAATTTAGCTTTAATCAGAATATTGCCTCAGTCAAAAAACTGAGACCTATTAAAGACCTTAACTTAAAAAGGTCAAGGTTTCCCACTGCATCCAGAGCCATCTTCACTCACCTTCTTGATATCATGGTCCTCTTATAAAACAAAGGACAAAGAACAACAACAATTAAGTCTCTATAATGTGCCAGGCTGAGCTAACTGCTAGGCTTACAAACCAAGGCAAAAAAAAAAAAAAAAAAAAAAATCCCTGCCTTTGAAGAGCTCCCAATCTGATAGGGGAAATGACATATAAACAGCTATATACAAACAAGATATATACAAAAAAAAATTGGAGATATCTTAGAAGAAAGGAATTCTTACTAAGAAAAGGGGGAAACATCTTTTAGAAAGTGAGATCTTATATGAGACTTGAAGGAAGCCAAGGAATCTGGGAGGCAAGGATGAGGAAGGAGGGCATTCTAGGCAGAGGAAATGACAGCTAGTAAAAATGCCTAGAGTCTGAAGACAGTTTTGTCTGAGAAGCAACACAGAAGTCAGACTCGCTGGATTACAGAGTATTGGGGTTTGGAGGTGGACAGAGTAATGTTTAAAAAGATTGGAGGGGCAGTTAGGTGGTGCAGTGGATAGAGTACCAGCCCTGAAGTCAGGAGGACCTGAGTTCAAATATGGCCTCAGATGCTTCCTAGCTCTGTGACTTTGGGCAAGTCACTTAATCCCAATTGCCTCAGCAAAAAAACTAAACTAAAATAAAAAGATTGGAGAGGTAGGAGGGGACCACATGGGAACAGTTTCTCTGTTCCCTTCTGTATACTGTTGGTAAGCAAAAAGAGTATTTGTTTTAGAGTTACTCAGTTTCTGTTGTGAAAAGGACATTTTTGATAGTATCTATGGGAAACAGAAACTGTGGAAGGGTATGAACAGGGTGCTAATTAGGCTAGAAAAGATTTTGAAGCATAGAATTTGATAGCATTTGTGCTGTCAGACTCATTATTGAGTCTACACATCCATTTTCAACTCTGTCAGGTCTGGAACTGTAACTGCAAAATGAACTTATTTTTCACAATGTAAAACTACAGATGGTCAATCATATATGCTGAACAGGATGAAAAACCCCAAAGGGAAAAAAAAAACACTCAGTGAATGGGCTTCCTTGACTAAAATCACAAAATTGGATTCTTTCTTTTTTAACTTAACTATTTCATTCCCCCCTCCCCAATTACATGTAAGGATAGTTTTCCACATTGATTTTGTAAGATTTTTAGCTCGTTTTTCCTCCCTCCCTCCTTTCTTCTCTCTCCAAGACAGCAAGCAATTTGACATAGGTTATAGATGTACAATCATTTTAGACATATTTCCACATTAGTCATGTTGTAAAAGAAGACTCAGAAAAAGAGAGAAAAAACATGAGAAAAAAGCCAAAATTTTAAAAGTGAAAATAGTATGCTTCAATTTGCATTTAAACTTCATAGTTCTTTCTCTCAATGTGGATGGCATTTTCTATCACAAGTCTTTTGAAATTGTTTTAGATCATTGTGTTGTTCAGAAGAGCTAATTCTATTATAGTTGATCATCACATAATCTTGCTGTTTCTGTCTACAATGGTCTCCTGGTTCTGCTCACTTCATTCAATATCAGTTCGTATAAGTCTTTCCAAGCTTTTCTGAAATCTGCCAGCTTATCGTTTCTTATAGAACAATAATATTCCATTATATTCATATAGCATAACTTATTCAGTCATTCCCTTAATGATGGGCATTGCCTCAATTTCCAATTCTTTGCAATGCCAAAAAGAGATGATACAAATAAAATTGGATTATTTCTATCTCTTTTCTTTGCTCCCTTTGCTCTTTCCTTCCTTCCCTCTCTCTCTCCCTCCCTCCCTTCTTTCCTTTCTTCCTTCTTTCTTTCCTTTCTTCCTTTCTTTCTTCTTCCTCTTTCTTCCTCTATCTTTGTCTTTTCAGAAAGGTAAAAGAAGCACAAAAGATCCTTTATTTTTCAGAGACAGACAAAAGGTATCATTTTGTCTCTCCTTTGCAAAGGGCTTTGGTCTGCAACAACAAGTACTGTTAATTATGGCCAGTAGCCATAGCTCAGGCTGAAGGGATCCAGGCCACATTAAAGATTGGGGAATTTGAAATGGGGGTGTTTGTGGTAATTTTCAGATTTCCATTGGCAATTTCTTTAAAAGCAGACAAAGAGTTACAATTAAAATAGAAATGGATCCAATTATTTCCGCCTTCTGTCTGAAAAGATCTAGCTGAGTAATGAGAATCACATGTATAACCTTCTGTGGCTTTCAGCTCCAAGCAAGTTGACTCATGAGAGAAATTCCTTCTTTCCAGTAAACCTTCAATACTCTATATTTCTTGAAAATCCAACAGCTCCCTGGATTTCACTGCTATCATTGTTTTATTCTATTTTGAAAGCTGGCAATAAGCAACCTAATCAGTACACCCCAGTCATCATTATAGTTTTCATTTGTTTCCCCTTTTGACACTTCAGTGAATTTCTCAGTGCATGAAGACAGGCATTTCCCCTCAATGGATTGCAAACCATTCTTATCCTGTGTGACATTTGTCCATGTCCTATCATAAATCTCCTACTGGTGATTCACCCAGCATGATGGAAGACTTCCTCTAGGTGTCTTGATAACACATGGATACCAGTAGAGTCCAATGGCTAGTGATAACTTGTTTCCATTACATAACTGGCTTACTTTTTTAAGATTTTATTTTTTGCATCACTATCTCTCCTCTGGGCAACTAGCTGGCACAGTGGATAAAATGCTGAAATGAGGAGGACCTGAGTTTAAATTCAATCCCAGAGACTTACTAACTATGTGACCCTGGACAAGTCACTTAATCTTATTTCCCTCAGTTTCCTCATCTATAAAATGAGCTGGAGAAGAAAATGGCAAACTACTCCCATATCTTTGCCAAGAAAAATTCAAATGTAGTCAGAGAGTCAGACATGACTGAAAGAAAATACATCATCTTTCCCTGCTCCCCTGCCTCAGTACCTTTCCTTGTAACAAAGATAGGCAAATATTCAAATAAATAAAAATGTTAAACTAATCAACCATTTCTTCATCTCTGAAAATATATGTCTCTTTCTGCATTCCTAGACTACCATCTCTTTTGTGACAGGCCAGTCAGTCATCTTGATCTATAGCTTGCCACTGTATCCAGATGGTTCTGGAGAGGAAAGAGAGGCAGGTGACTCTGTCCAGCCCTCCCTCACATAAATCCAACTAACTTGCATGTTATGGCATCACCTCCCTGATGTCATGGTCCTCTTTGAGGATGAAGGGACAAACAATAATAACAACAACTATTCATTAAGCGCTTACTATGTTTTAGGCACTGTGTTAAATATTGGGGATACAAGGAAAGGCAAAAAACAATCCCTGTCCTCAAATAGCTGATAGTCAAATTTGCCACCTTCCCTCTATCTCCCATCTCCACTTTCAATAAACTCCATTTGATACTCTAACCCTTTACAACCCAACTCTTTCCAACTTTACCAGTGGTCTTATTCCTCCCCGAGTTCTTAATAATCCAGCACAGCAATCTTGATTCTCTTTCCACATCAGACTCCTCCTGGTGTCAAGCCTTATCCTTGGCTAGCTATCCCTTATTCCTGGGAAACTCTCCTTCCTTATGTCTCTTGCTTTTGTGTTTCCTTAAAGATGAAAAAAACCCACCATTTACAAAAGACATTTTCTAGTACATTTCCCCAAACCTTCCTCCCACTCTTCAGTGACTTTACTCTGAGACTACCTTCTTTTTCCTTTGTATAGATCTTGTATATGTAGGCTATAAGCATGTCTTCTCTCTCATTAAGATGTGAGTTTCTTGAAAGAAGGGACCATATTTCTCTGTCTCTGTGTGTCTCTCTCTGTGTGTCTCTCTTTGTTTCCCTCTGTCTCTTATCTCTCTGTTTCTGTCTGTCACTGTGTCTCTATCTCCATCTGTCTCTTTCCCTGTCTCTCTCTGTCTCTGTCTCTCTCTCTCTCTATTCCCCGCACTTAGTAAAGTTCCTGGCACGTAATAGTAAATAATTAATATAGACTGATTGATGAAACATACTTCTTCATTAGTTTTCTGAAGTCATTGATAAAGATCAGTGCATTGATCAGAGTTCAAATCAAAGTCATTTTCCTCTACATTATCAAGGATGCTATATAGATTATTTTCTTGCTTACTTCACATTGTATAAGTTTCTGTGAATTCTTCATATTTGTCATTTCTTACAGTGCAAAATATTCCATCACATTCATATAAAAACAGGAATCAATCAAAACAACCTAAAACTTTTAACACATATCCAAGAAATTGGCAAAGATGACAAAAGATTGCATAGTCAATGTTGGAGGATGACAGGAAGATAAACACACTGATTCATTGTTTATGGAGCTATAAATCAGTACAATCATTTTGGAAAGTAAGTTAAAATTATGCAAATAAAGTTACTAAAATGTTCATGTCCTTTGACCCAGAGATTCCACTACTAGATGTATACCTCAGAGATGTCATTGACAAAAAGAGAGTCCCTGCATACACCAAAATATTCCTAGCAACATTTTTTTTTTGTGGTAGCAAATAACTGGAAAGTAAATGCCCATCAATTGGAGAATGATTAATAGATTGTGGTACACGAAAGTAATAGACTATTATCCTGATGTCAGAAGTGATTAATATGATGAATACAGAGAACCATGGAATGAGCTACATTAAATGTAGAGTACAATAAGGAGAGCAAGGAAAACAATATATACAATGACTATAACCCAAAGTGAATGTTGCAAAAGTATAAATAAAATTCATGGTCCCAAAGAAAAGACATGAGAAGATATCTCTTCTCATTCTTTTGCAGAGGAGAATGATCCAAATATGTGGAATATTGCATACATTTTCAGGTTTTTCTATGGATTGATCAGTTTTTTTTATTTCTTTTCTTCTTGAAAAAAAATATTCTTTAATATATATGTGCTGACTTTCTGGGAGGGGACAGAGAGAAATACTGAGGAAAATTGGGGGAATGAAAAACATAAGATATCAATAAAATTTACTTGAAAAAAAAATTTAAGGGGGAACCAAAAGAGGAGGAAGTCAAAGCAAAAAAAAAAAATAGTTGAGAGACAAATAAAGAGATGAATAATGTATATAATTTAATAGTAATAACAGGTTGAAAAGAATTTCCTCAAAGGTAATGATCAGTTGAAGCCTGAACTAAAGTGAATTATCATTATCAGTAGCATTAAGACTATTTCTTGCCCTTATGAAAGAGGAGCCCATGTCACTCACAGATAGTCACCGTTCAAGTAAGATAAAATAGAAAGAGTACTATACTGAAGATTAAGAAATTTGGATTCTGGTCCCAGCTCTGTTATAACTAGCTCTATGATCTTGTATAAGTCATTACATTTCTCTGAGCTCCAATTTTTTTTCATTTGTAAACTGAGGAAGGGGTTGATTTCTAAGATTCCTTTCAATTTTAAAATAATATAATTCAATGGTTCTAAAAAGTAGTCACTTCCAGGTAAGACATTTGCTACTCCCAAAGAGATTATGATTTAATAAGGGAGACAAGGAATAGGGAAGGAAAATATAAGCAAATCATTTTAATGCAAAATATGAAATGGTAAGTGCTAAAAGAGAGATCCAAACTAAAACTTGTTAGAGGGATAGAGAAAGCATGTCAGCTGGGAGACTCAGAAAAAAAGTTTTATGAAAAAGATGGTGTTTTAAATAGACCTCAAAAGATGGTTAAAATCTGAGCAGAGATGGAGAATACTATCTAGTGAATGTGAAAGTAGCATGTGTCCAGAAATGGGAAAGCAGGGAATGGTGAGCAGTACAGTGACTGAAGCTTAGGATACATATGGGAATTGAGAGAGAGAAAATGAGAAACATTGGGAAGGGCCATTTTGCCTGAAATGCCAAAGTAAAAAGTTTAAACATGATCTGGTGGAAAATGAGGAGTCATTAAAGATTTTGGGTTTGTGAGAAGAGTGCCATGATCAGAAATCTGCTGGTATTGGGTAAGTAACAGCTTGTCTAGTAATTTAAATATGGAAGAAAGCACTGAGACTAGAGGTAGAGAGTCTAAGCAAGGGTCTTGGGAGGATAAAATCTTCCCCCACCATTACATTTGGCCAGAGAATCTCTGTGCTTATACCCTCCATCTTTACTCAGAGCAGAACTTGTAGCAGAAGCCTTGGAAGGAGGAAGATCAACAATTCCAGGGCAGCTTTCTCCTGGAATTTGTTCTGCAGGAAAAATTCAAGCCACATTGTCATGTTAGACATGACAATGGACATTTCACAATGGGATGTTTGGAAGGAAACAGCTGCTGTATCTGAGTCTAAAAGAAAAGGACAACCTAGCTTTCCAGTCTTTCCTGAGAACTATTCAGTTTGCCTGACTGCTTGCTGTGGTACATGAAATAAGAGAAAACTTACATATATTAGAATAAAGCAAAAAGTAAGCAAAAAGAAAACTTACATATATTAGAATCTGGACTGAACATTGTTACCTGCATTTTTTTTTAAAGGTTCATATGAATACTGCCCAAGGTAAAAGCTTGGGAGTTTGATTTCTGAACCTCCATTTTTTGTCATCATAACTGACAGGAAGGTGAATCAAATTTGTAAATGACTTAGGGTGTCATTTATTAGGATGATTGCTAGTAATTATCAAATATCAATCCATTAGGCTGAGAGGTCGTCTGGGAACTGGAAGAAAAACTGAGACCAAATTTCATGTTAATAACAAAGAAATCATCATGTCACTTCTTAAAAGCTCATCTCTGCATGGTATTATACTGAATTGAAGCCCTTGTCTCATCATATTTAACCTCATAAATTTTTTTTATAATTTTAAAAACATTTTTATTTAAAGTTTTGAGTTCCAAATTCTCTCTCCTGCCTGTCCTCTTTTGTCTCTGAGACAGTAAGCTATCAGTTATGTTATACAAGTGCAATTATGCAAAACATTTCTATATTAATAATTTTGTACAAGATGACTCAAATTTAAAAAAAAAAGAAAGAAAGTAAAAAATAGCATGTTTCAGTCTATATTCTGATAATATCAGTTCATTTTCTGGAGGTGGATAGTATACTTCAGCATTAGTCCTTTGGGATTGCCTTAGATCATTGTATTGCTGAGAATAGCAAAATCATTCACAATTCTTCAATGAATAATACTGCTGTTACTGTGTACAATGTGCTCCTGGTTCTGTTCACTTCCCTCAGCATCAATTCATGTAACTCTTTCCAGGTTTTTCTGAAATCATCCTGCTTATCATTTTGTATAGCACAATAATATTCCGTCATAGTCATACCACAGCTTGTTTAACCCATTTCCCATTGATAGGCATTCCTCTGATTTCCCATTCTTAACCACAAAAAAACTGTCATAAATATTTTCTGTACATATAAATCCTTCCTCCTTCCCTCTTTGGTATATAGATCTAGCAGTGGTATTGCTGGATCAAAGGATATGCACAGTTTTATAGCCTTTTGGGCATAGTTTCAAATTGTTCTCCAGAATGGTTAGATCAGTTCACACATAATCTGTTTCTTAAAATATATTTTATTTGCAACTGGCCAGTCCCCTGTTACACATGGACGCCTCTTGCCTTTCCTTCTCAGAAACAGCAATTTCTGGGAAGACAAAACAAAACAAAAATCATATCCACCAATGCAGATCAAGCCACCCTTTGTGACAAAGGAAAACAATTAAGTAAAAACATTCAATACAGCTTTCTAAACTCATGATGCATACAGTATTCTATCCGCTTAGCTCTCCATTTCTCTGCCAGAGAGTTGAAAATTATCTTTCGATATCTGTCCGTTTCATTATTTTTTCCTTTCAGAGTTCAACTTACTTTTAGTGATAATTTTATTTTCACTGTTGTGGCAATTATTGATATTCTTCTTTTGGTTCTATTCAGAGGATTTTCTTTGGATTTAAAGATGTATAAGCTAAGATGTGTTAGTCAAGAGAGGAAAATTGTCCCAAGATTGAAATGGAGGCAGAAAAACCCTGGGAAGCCCTTATAATTATTTGAATCCTGTAAAGAATACAGCACATAGGAAAGAGACAGAGAAACAAGAAAGGGGAGGCAGGGAGGGAAGAAGGGAAGAAGCAGGGAGAGAGGGAAAGAGAGAAAGAGAGGGGGGGAAAGAAGAAGAGAGGAAAAGATGGAGAGAGGGAAGAAGGGAAAGAGAAAGGAATGGAGGAGATAGAGAGATGGACAAAAATAATAACAGACAGAGACTGACACAGAGAGACAGAGACAGAGACAGAAAGAGAAGTGGTCAAAGGATTCAAATTCTTTTAAAATGAAGACTTGCAAACGCTGGATAACCATATGAAAACTTGCCCCAATAATTAACAATAAAAGAAATGCAAATCAAAACATCTCTTAGTTTTCACTCAGCAAATTGGCAACAAGGCAAAAGAAGAGAGATATTTAATATGGGCTGAGAGGGGCTGTGGAAAGTTAAACATACTAATACACTATTGACTTAACCCTAAACATTCCAGAAAGTAATTTAAAATTATGCTTAAAAATTTACTTAAATTACTTTACCCTTTTACTCAACTAGGCATATAAAACACTTAGCTCAAATTGAATTTAGAAAGATCCAATTGAGAGCAAAACATTTAAGCAGCATTTCTTGTAGAAGCAAAGAACTGGAAACAGTAAGGGAATGGCTTTATAAACTGTGGTACATGACTGTAATTGAATATTATTGTTTCTTAAGAAATGATGAATATGAAGAACTAAAAAAAAAAAGAATGGAAAGACTTACACGAGATGATGTATAGTAAAGTAAGCAAAATGGGGAAAGGAATAAATACAACTCCATTAATGCCAATGGGGGGGAAAAACAAACAAACAAAAAAACGAAACAAAAAAGAAACCATATTTATAATGATTAACCTTGTCCTGAAATAAGAGAGAGAAAATTCACCTCCCTTGCCTCACAGGAAAAGTAGAAAGCTTCAGATCTGGGATCTTGCATATTCTATCAGTAAATAGATGTATTTGTTAGCTTGCTGAACAGCTTTCTTTTTTTTTCTTTTTTGGCACAAATTATGACTTCTTGATAGAGATATATTATGTCACAAAGTGACATAAAAACAAAATATATCAATAAGCATTAATACTTTTTTAAAAATGAGAACTGTCTTTCTAAAAGGAAGCAGGAAGATCTTTGTTAGAAGGGGAAGAATTTATTAAGCACCTACAATATGAAAGGCACTGTGCTAAGCACTTTCTAAATACTATCTCATTTGATCACAGATACAATATACATTAATAAGGATGAGATAATATTCTTGAAACTCTTTAAACACTGTAGCTGTAAGTCAAATGGTCTGTAATCTGGATGATAAAGGAGGAAAATAATTAAATTAATTATTGGACATCTATAATATGTTTGGCATAGTGTTTATTGCAATTAAACAGTTCCTGTCCTCAAAAAAGTTACATTTTCTGTTTCCTTATGAACAAAGAGGAGCCAAACAACCCTAGGGTATATTAATGAGAGGCAGTAGAGTTATGAAAAACTGAGTTTATTATTTTTAAAGCCTGATTATATATATACATATATATAAAAATTAAGATATAAATAAGTCAATAAGTGAAATAGACTGTCAAGAAAAAGTCATTAAATAGTTACATTACCTGATAAAGTATCAGAAGCAACATAAAATTTTTTAAAATCAAGTTACAAGAATCTTAAAGTTTTAATTTTTTTTCTTTGCAAGGCAATTTAGGTTAAGTGACTTGCCCAGGGTTCCACAGTTAGGAAAATGGCTAAGTCCCAATTTGAACTCAGGTCTGACTTCAGGCCCAGAGCTCTATCCACTGTGCCATTAAAGTTTTTAAATCCTCAATCCACATTCACTCACAAAACCTGAACAGTTTGCAGATGAATAATTTTCAGCATTTTACTCAGTAACAACCATATGTATCAATGCACATTCATAATTAAAAGGGTAGAAATTATTCCCAAACCCAGAGGTTTACAAGGGAATGATTTGCTTCTTTTTCTTTGGAGTTGCCAGGGATGTTTCTCAAAGCATGGCTTGTATTTCTGCCCCTTTGTCTTGTGGGGAACACATAGGAAAGATCTGGGATTCCTGCCAGGCCCCCTGAAAGCTTGAAATTGATAGCATGTGATGGAAGGTGCCCTTAGAGGAAAAAGGCATTTAAAGGCATTACCCTGGCTTAAGAAAAATGGGCATTGGGAAAATATAAAGCTGGACGTAGGTAGCCCATCTTTTCATTAGACACCAGGATGCATTGTAGTAATCTGTGATTGCCTCTAGAGGGACTAGGCTGTGAATGAAAATAAGCAAGGGGCAAAGGCTATATATTATGAGTGGTGAGCTAACTGTAAGAGAATTCTGTGCAGATAATTGGAGTTGGAATACACCTTAAAAATAAACAAGTCCAGCCCTCTCTATTCACTTGAGGGAGTAGGGAGTGGGATTAGTAGGAGGGAAAAGGTATTACCTGAGATCATGAGCTGTCACAAAGAAGCTTATTCTTCAGGATGTTGAGAGTAACAATTGTTCTTGTTTGTCCTAAAAGGATGATGTCTTGACTTATAAGTAAATTGAATTTAAGTGAGACAGAGCCGTGGGAAGTCCTTAGCCCCACTCTCTCTTCCAGAATCATCTGAGTCCAGTGGCAGGACATAGTTAAGTTCGTCAGGGGAGCAGCACACAAAGGGGAGAGGTTACAATGACATAGTGTAATTTTTCTAGGGAGAAGCTTTCCTACTTTCTGACTGCATCCTGTTTTTTTAAATTGAGGATTTTGAACCCCCAAAGGGCACCCCAAGAAGAGCTCCTTCCAAAAAGAAACCATCTAGTTCAATCTACTTATTTTTATAAATGGGATATCCAGGCCAAGAGAGTTAAGTGATTTTCCCAAGAGCACATATAATTAGTAAATGTTGGAGCTGAGATTTGAACATAGGGCTTCTGACTCTAGATCAGTTATCTTTTTACAACACCAAGATGCCTCCTTGGCCATTGTTGTTGTACTTTCCAGTTCTTTTCCCCCCTGGCTCTTCTTCCTCTATTTCCTTGGATAAATCCTCTTCTTTCTCCTATATCATAAATTGGAGGTGAGGAGTATCCTCCAAGGCTCTGATGTATTGGCAGCAATTTGCCGATATACTCACCTTCCTGGAGAACTCCTTTAAAATTTTGGTTTCAACTATTACCCTTTGCTGATAACTAATTTTTAAAATGTCTTGATAATTTATATTACATTAATTTCCATATATGTCCCTATAACTCTCCTACCTAGAGAACCCTCACATGTAATAAGTTGCTGATGATTTTCTAACATATATTTCCAGACCTGAACTTTCTTTACATCAATCCTATATTTTCACCCATTTATATATCAAATTGTATGTCCTTGAGAGTAACATGTCTAAAAAAGATATCATCTCTCCTTACTTCCAAAATCAATTTTCCTCAATTGATTATTCAATTTCTATCTATTGGTACCATCTTTCCAGTAACTCAGACTACAAATCTTGGCTGCTTGTGCACTAGCCTTCATCCCCTTTAATGGGTCACAAAGAACTATAGTTTCTTCATTTATATCTTTCTTTTGACTTTTCAGTTCAATTCCTACTGCCACCATCCTAATCTAGGAAATATTCTCATCTTCTCATGCCTAGTCTTCAAGCTCCAGGTAGCTGCCCTTCAATAAATTCTGCCTACCAATAAATTCATTTCCATATGCTTTTCTTAGGAGATTATTGTATGAAAGGTGCCCTTTTAGGCACTGGAGATACAATGGTTAAATGTGATACAGTCCCTTCTCTCAAATAAGTTAGTTCTTTTGGAAGGTAGAAGGAAGAAAGAAAGGTATACATACAAGTATAATATAAGGTAGACAAAGGGGGAAAATAACAGATCCATGTAAAAAGCACTAGAAAAATTTGAGGAATAGGATGTTTTTATCTGGAAACAATCAGGACAATTTTACAATGCTACTCTATAGGCTAGAACAGGCATTCTAAACTTGGGGTTCACAGACCCCTAAAGACTCCATAAATAGATTTTAGTGGGTCTGTGCACTTGGATGGAAATATATATATCGCTCTCTCTCTTCTTTCTTTAAATAGTATTTTATTTTTCTAAATACATACAAAAAGTTTTCAGCATTCACCTTTGCAAAACCTTGTGTTCCAAATTTTTTTCCCTCTTTTCCCTCCTTCCCCCTCCTCAGCAAGCAATTCGATATAGGTTAAACATGTGCAATTCTTCTAAACATATTTCCATATTCATCATGCTGCACAAGAAAAATTAGTATATCTTTATTTTCACTAATCAGTGACTTAAAATTAGATTTCTTTTATTTATTTAAAAACTTTGTTAACACATCCTACACAGTAATAACACATTAAAAACTTTATTAATTAAATAATTGAGAGAAACCTAAATTTAAGTCATAGGTTAGTCCTTTGGCTTCTCCAGATTTCCAAAGAGGCAGGCCATCACATACATACCAAGAGAGGGAGGGGAAGGGAGAGAGAAAAGACACCCCTTCCCTTGCACATACCATAAATAATCCCCATTTAGCTTTCAAGGATTTCAGAGACTTTATTTCAACCTGTCTATTCAATCTCATTCCCCATTATGAAAGCATTATCAAAAAAAGAATCAAGAATTTAATGATTGGATACCTATGGAGGACAAGCAAGAATAGGAAGTTGACTAGTTCTTTTGGAATTTAAGAAAACTTCTGTTCAGCAATATTAAGGAATTAAATACTCAAAATAAATCATTTGACAATCCTTTACTTATGACTCTAAATTTTAAAACTTTCTGGGGGGTACATTTAATACCAAAAAAGTCTCCCTTGTAATAATAATAGTACATTGGTATAATACTTTATGGTTATAAGAGACTACTATTTTTCCAACTGATCTCATAAGAACCCTCATAAAATTGCTAAAATATTTTCATTATTATTATTTTATACTTTAGGAAATTGAAGCTCAGAAGACTTAAGCAACATGGCTGCTCAATGGCAGAGCTTGGGACTCAAAACCAGGTCTTGTGTCTCTACATCTTGTTATCTTACCTCTTACATCACAGACCTCAGAATAATATGCTGACAATCCCTGAGAGCAATGCTATAAGGTAATCTTATCACAAGATAGTTTGCAACTACAGCTACTTAACTAACAGATTTTGCCAAATATTCAACTAATTCATCAGTATGTCCAATATAGCAGATCTCCCACTTTGTTTAATCTTTTCAGTCCCATTTGAATCTTCATGATTCTATTTGAGGTTTTCTTGGCAAAGATACTGGAGTGGTTTGCCATTTCTTTCTCCAGCTCATTTTCTAAATAAGGAAACTGAGGCAAATGGAGTTAAGTAACTTGCCCAGGATCACACAGCTAGTTAGTGTCTGAGGCTGGATTTGGACTCAGATCTTTTTGACTCCAGGCTGAGTGTTTTATCCACTGCATCACCTGGCTGTTCCTAGCTTAGGGTCCTTATTTCAGACTTCCTTCAATATGCCCATGAATAGTAGAATTAGTTGGCTTTTTTTCCCCTAGAAATTATTCAGTCAATTCTCTATTATGTAAGCAAACTTTGGGAAGCAGAAATAATTTTAAACTTCAAGTTTAAAAAAGAGCCTTTTCATTATTTCCAACAACTTTTCATACGTAGCATCTGGTACAATAGAGTGGACAATAGCTTTTCATGATCTCTAATGAAACACAGCTGCTACTTCTCTGCAAGAGAGGCATGATAAAAAGACTATTACTGGTGCTGGAAACTGCCTGGTATTAGTACCATATGTGTAAAGCACATTTGATAGTACTTAATAATAATAGGAAACTGAAAAGGTATCCTGGGAGATACCTGAGTCATCAAAAAAAAAAAAAAAAAAAAAAGCCATAGTAGAAGACCTGAGTCAGGAAATGAGGGAACAGTCATTGGGGTTAGGGCTTGCCAGTCATCTGTGCTCAGCAAATGAGCCAAGAGTTGGAGGCATACCCTAAACTGTGAACAGGAGCTTGATGGGAGGTCCAACATGAAGCTCAGGCTTTGAAAAAGGAAGAGAAGCTAGTTTGCTCCTGGTGTTGAGAAGAAATTGTTGTCATACAGCTTTTCAGGCATGATGGGCTTTGCTTGAATCCATATGACCACCTAGAAAAAAATTCATGCATAAGAAGGTGAATGAGATAATGTTCTGAGGGGGTCCCAATTTAATTCAAGTCAATGTGGGGTTATTCTATGATTACTTTAGTACAAGAACATGCAGATTCTTGGCTCTAGATAGAGCAGGAAAGGAGCTTAAAGGCCATCTAGTTCAATACAAGTTCAATACAGATAAGGAAAATGAGTCTCATGGAAGTTAAGTGACTCCCAAAGTCACACAAAGTTGTGTCTGTCAGGGATGGGATTTCTTCATTCATTCATTTGTCTCTGGCACCATCATCTACAATGTAATGCAGATTTTTTCTTTTTTTTTTCATCCTCCCTCCCTCCCTATCTCTGTCTCTATCACTGACTCTCTTCCTTTCTTCCTTCCTTTCTCTTTCTCTTCCTTTCTTCTTCCTTCCTTCCTTTTTTTTTTATTATTATAGCTTTTTATTTACAAAATATATACATGGGTAATTTTTCAACATTGCCCTTGCAAAACCTTCTGTTCCAATTTTTCCCCTCCTTCCCCCCACCTACTCCCCTAGATGGCAGATAGTCCAATACCAGTTAAATATGTTAAAGTATATATTAAATACAATATATATATACATATTTATACAGTCATCTTGCTGCACAAGAAAAATCAGATCTAGAAAGAAGGTTAAAAAAAAAAACGAGGAGGAAAACAAAATGCAAGCAAACAATAACAGAAATAGTGGAAATACTATGTTGTGGTCCACACTCATTTGCCAGTGTTCTTTCTTTGGGTGTAGCTGATTCTCTTCATTACTGAACAATTGGAACTGATTTGGATCATCTCATTGTTGAAAAGAGCCACATCCATCAGAATTGATCATCATATAGTATTGTTGTTGAAGTGTATAATGATCCTCTTTCTTTCTTTCCTTTCCTCTCTCTCCCTCTGTCCTTCTCTTCCTCCCTTCCCCTCCTGCCTTCCTTCTTTCCTCCCTCCTTCCCTTTCTTTATTTCTTCCCCCTCCCATTGAGAAGGGAAGAAATATAATTTTCATTGTGCATATGTAATCAATCATGCAAAACATTTCCATATTATCCATTTTTTAAAATTTTTTTTATTTAATAGCCTTTTATTTACAGGATATATGCATGGGTAACTTTACAGCATTAACAATTGCCAAACCTCTTGTTCCAATTTTTCACCTCTTACCCCCCCACCCCCTCCCCTAGATGGCCGGATGACCAGTAGATGTTAAATATATTAAAATATAAATTAGATACACAATAAGTATACATGACCAAAACGTTATTTTGCTGTACAAAAAGAATCAGACTCTGAAATATTGTACAATTAGCTTGTGAAGGAAATCAAAAATGCAGGTGGGCATAAATATAGGGATTGGGAATTCAATGTAATGGTTTTTAGTCATCTCCCAGAGTTCTTTCTCTGGGCGTAGCTGGTTCAGTTCATTACTGCTCCATTGGAAATTATTTGGTTGATCTCGTTGCTGAGGATGGCCTGGTCCATCAGAACTGGTCATCATATAGTATTGTTGTTGAAGTATATAATGATCTCCTGGTCCTGCTCATTTCACTCAGCATCAGTTCATGTAAGTCTCTCCAGGCCTTTCTGAAATCATCCTGTTGGTCATTTCTTACAGAACAGTAATATTCCATAATATTCATATACCACAATTTATTCAGCCATTCTCCAACTGATGGACATCCATTCAGTTTCCAGTTTTTAGCCACTACAAAAAGGGCTGCCACACATATTATCCATGTTGAGAAGTGGGGGAGAGAAGAGAAAGGAGAGCAAGAAAAATAAACAAAGAGAAAAAAATATCCTTCTTTTTGCACTGAGAGTCTATCAGTTCTCTATATGGAGGTGGAGAGCATTTCTCATCTTGAGTTCTTTGGAATTATTGTGGATCACTTTATTGATCAGAGTTGTTAAGTCTTTCACAGTTGAACATCATTACAATATTGCTATTATAGTGTAGTTTGTTCTCTTGGTTCTGCTTACTACACTTTGCATTAGTTAATATAAGTCTTCTCAGGTTGGTTTTTTTTTTTTTTTTAACCATTCTGCTCATCATTTTTTATAGCACAATAATTTATCATCACATTCATATACCGTAACTTACTCAATTATTCCTTAATTGATGAGCATCCCCTTAATTTCAAATTCTTTGTCACAAAAAAAGAGCTGCTATAAATATTTTTATAAAAATATGAGTCCTTTTTTCTTAAAAACAAAAACAACCTCTTTGGGGAAAAAAATCCACATTTGGTTATCTGGCTAAGGGATGTCAGAGAGACCACAAGGGCAATACTGGGGTGGAAGAGAGGAAGGAATTTCTTTTCTGCTGGCTCCAAATAGATGTTCAGAGATGCATCAAGAGAGAGCAGATCCTCTTGTTAACAGGATCAAGTGTGAGGGAAAACTATTGGCACCAAATTAACCCTTTTGTCTCTGGCACCATCATCTACAATGTGAACATATGATGGTAGTTCCCTGCTTTATCAGTTTTTATTCTCTGAAAAACAAAGCTGTGGCTGAAGCTGCTATGTTTTGGTGACATAGGATGGTTCAGTAAAATAAATAAATAAATAGACTAACAAATTTCTCTTGATTTGGTTCCAGAGGAACTAGATTAAAGCCTGGTTCTATCATTTTGCAGCTTGTTCATGACCTCAGAAGATCATTAAATATCTCCTTTATAAAATGGAAGTTCAAGTACAGATTCTCTAAATGTATGATTCTATGATCATTGATCTCAATTTTATATTATTGAGCTGTCCACTATGTATAAGACATTATACTAAGATTATGGAGGAATTTCTTAAAACTAAATAATAAAACAAAGTATCATAGGTCTAGAAAGAATAATCCAAATCCCTCATTGTATGGAAGAGGACCCTGAGGACTAAGGAAGTTAAATGACTTGCCAAAGTTCATACAAATTAACCCTTAATTTCCATGATTATTTCCATGATACCATATTACCTGTCACGTAATCTTTTCCTTCAAGGAACTTATAGGAGTAAGACTGTATTTTAACAGAGTACTTTGAGAGGCAATATGAATAGTGAAGAGAGAGCTAGATTTGGAATCAGAATGACATAAGCTCAAGTTATACCACTAACTTTTTCACTTCTAAAGAGAGGAGTCACACTATTTTTTTCTTACATTTTTTGTATCTTTAAACCCCACACTTAAAAACCTAAAGGAAAAAAAATCACTTCAAATTTGGGTTCATATTTAGGGTCACTTTCACTGGGATTAAAAAAGTCTCTAGGTAAAAGGTAGATCAGGTATGGGACAGCTATTTATTTCTTCAACAAAAAAAAAAAAGAATGCTTAAAATATATGTCCTAGTCTTTCAAACAAGCCTGAGGCAATTTGTGCACAGCTCAGTTTTCCTAGGATGATGGGATTTGCAATTGGTTAAGAGAATGCTAAGATGATGTTGTATACTTATATGAAAGATAAATATGGTACCAGACCTTCTTGGAAGAGAGACACAAGTGGTCACAGAAATGGTTTGGGTGAGACATGGAAAGAAGGACTTTAGATGCATAGATATATAGAGGAAGTTGGTTCTTCAATATGTCCCTATTTCCAGCTTACCTTCCTAGAGACTTTGGAAAGAAAATTGCCACTTGGGGGAGCTCAGGGCCTCTTTCTGGTTTGAGGTGAGAGCATATACCCTTGTATTTTCTGATATTTGATATATAACTGTTTAGATTTCTGTTTGTTCACATAAATGAATTTATCTCTGTTGACCATTGTCTTTTGTGTAACCACAAAAAGATGTAAAGGAATTAGGCAATGAATATAAGCTACAGGAACAGAGGAAGAAGTTTTTGTTTTTAAATCCTGTAAAATAGTACTCTATACCAAAGATATTTGATGGGAACAGATTTAATCCAATACTCATCTTGGAACTGTGTGAGAGCAGGTGCAAGGAACATCCTTCTCCTGCTTCTCTCAAGACAGTTATTATGGTCTCCCTTGGAGAAGGATGAGCCAGATTCCTGAGATATTTATCCACCCTGTCTATGAGTTATGCACAGAAACATTTAGATAACCAAAGTGGACAAACACTGCTAGTAGGCACTTCATAAATGTTAGTTGATTAATTGACAAAGACAAGGGAAGAGTGGCTTGTGAGTGTCATTGTTATGGTCACCCACAAGGTTGATAGGACTGATGGACAGCCATTTCACCTTCATTTTTGTTTTTCACAGCCTAAACAAGTCCCTCAATGTCCACATCTTTGGTAAGACTGGTTTAGTCTTATTCTCTTGGTCAAGGTCATCTTCTCCTAAATGAATCATAGGGATCTATAAGAATTAGCTACCACAGTGCAATAGGTACTTACTAAGAGATCATAATGTTCACTACTATTCAAACTCAAGAAGTTGTCTCCAAGACTGGAAATATATTTCTCAGTTTCACTGCTGGTTCCTCTATTCATTTGAGACTGTGTATTTCCTTCAGCAAGGGGCCAAAATCCTTGTCCCATACTTACTGGATTAAATCTTATGAGCAATGAGTTGCTTCTACTATTCAGATGTACTTGTACATATCCCACATACATGTATATTAAACGCATTTTATATGCTGGAATACATACAAATGTACACAATATGCCCACATTTATGATACATGTATGAATATATGTATGCATATATAGTATGCTTCAATTTATTTTGGGGGGGATACATCTTTATTTTCACTAACTTCTTTTTTTCTCAATAATATTTTATTTCTCCAATTACACGTAAAGATAGTTTTTAACATTCATTTTTAACAATAGCTTTTTATTTTCAAAATACATGCAAAAGTCGTTTTCAACATTCACCCTTGCAAAGCTTTGTGCTCCAAATCTTTCTCCCTCCCTTTCCCCTACCCTTCCTCCAGATAGCAAGTAATCCAATAAAAATTAAGCATGTGTGATTCTTCTATATATATTTCCACATTTATAATGCTGCACAAGAAAAATCAGATCAAAAAGGAAAATAAATGAGAAAAACAACAACAACAACAAAAAAGTGGAAATATTATTTCCCCACAGTCTTCTCCTGGGTACAGATGGCTCTCTCTCTAACAAGTTTATTGGAATTGGCCTGAATCATCTCATTCAACATTCATTTTTGTGAGATTTTGAGTTTCAAATTCTTTCTCCCTCCCTTTTTAGGAAGTATCCCCTTCCCCAACAGAGCAAGCAGTCTGAGATAGGTTATACATGTAAAATCATTTAAACTATATTTACACATTAGTCATGTTGTAAAAGAAAAATCAGAACAAAAGGGAGAAAACCATGAGAAAGAATAAAAAACAAAAAAAGGTGAAAATGGTATGCTTCAATTCTCATTCAGTCTCCATAGTTCTCTCTGGATGTAGATGACATTTTCCATCCCAAGTCTATTGGAATTGCCTTGGATCACTGTATCACTGAGAAGAAGCAAGTCTATCACAGTTGATCTTCATATAATCTTGCTGGTTCTGCTCACTTCACTCAGCATCAGTTCATATAGGTTTCTCCAAGCCTCTCTGTATTCATCCTGCTGATCATTTCTTATAGAACAATAATATCCCACAACATTCATATACCATAACTTATTCAGCCATTCTCTAACTGATGGGCATCCACTCAGTTTCCAATTTCTTGCCACTATGAAAAGGGGCTGCCACAAACATTTTGGCACATGTGGGTCCTTTTCCCTCTTCCATGATCTTTTTTGGATATAGACCCAGTCGTGTGCTTACAAAGCGCTTTTCTCACAACCATCCCAAGAAACTAGTTGGACAAACCTCATTTTAAAAATAAGGAAACCAAGAGATGAAGAGACAAGGTCATAGAGCTGCTGAGGTTTGGGTCTGAGAGAGGGAGGCAAATTGGAATCTGATAAAAAGACATGTTCCCTGAAAGGAAGAAAGGAAGCGTTCATCTATTTTGCTCCCTTCCTGCCTCTGTGGGAGATCCCTCTGAGCTTCCATGAATATCTTGGGACGGGGAAGCTTGGTAAGTGAATGCAGGGTGGACCCAGGCCGAGGCTGCGCCCTGTCTTCCTAGCGCCCATCATTTGAGACATCGTCCTCAAATTACAAGCTGTATATTAAGTTCCCTCTGTGTGTGGCTCTGTGGCAGCCTCCAGGCTGCAGCCCTCAGTAACAGAGCTTTCTTTGTGCCTAGCCACGTGCACACACACTGCTGCACACACCCCCTTGGGGGCACAAACCCAAACATCTGCAGGCCCAGACGCCCGGCCCTCCCCCAAAAAAGGGCCTGTCCACAGCCAGAGGCCAGCTTAGCTGAACTTTGAACCTCTATTTTGCCCACTGTATATCCTACACACTCACTCAATATTTGGTGTATTGTGCTGCATTGTAGAAACGGATACACTATTGAATCAACCAGTGTAAAGTAAAAGGGTTGGATTATTTGACCTTTAAATCTCCCTCTAGCTTACAAGTCCGTGAGCCTGTGGTCTTGGAGGGCCTTGGGAGAGAAATAACAGAAAATTAATGCTCAGACCGCCTGGAGAGTAAATGTGTGTGTATTGATGCAAAATTTGGTCAGGATTCAAAAGAGAGAAAAAGACTTAAAATGCTCAGGAGGAGGCGAGGCAAATCAGAATTATCCCAGACCCACACAGATCAAATACCAAATTATAGCTATCTCTCAGTGGAGAACCATCGCCAGGAAGTTTCTATAGTCCCTGTTTCCAAACTGACAAAGTAGAAACTTAGTCCAAATTAGTTCCTCCCTCTCTCCCCACAAGACCCTCAGACCCACAGTAGGCCCACCCCTCTGGGAAGAGGCAGTTTTGCAAATGAAATGGCAGGGTTCTGGTGAGAGACATTCTTAGAGCTCCAGTGGCAGGGGAAACAAGACCAGGCTATATTTCATACTAAAAAGTGAAAACCAAATAAACACCCCCCCAACCCCCATGGCAACAGTCCAGGTCAGCTGTGTAAGTGAACAGCAAAAACATTCCTCTGTTCTTTGGAAACCTTTGGAGGAAATCCAGAACCAATGGACTCAGCCCAGCTGTTTTTCTCTTATTACTTAAAAAATGCATTTACTTTTTAATTTGTCAGTATCTTTCAGTTTCTGTAACGTGCTTGTCATTTGGGCTCTTGGGCAAGGATGGGAATAAAGGACTGGACAATACTGTAAAATAATGCTTCAGTCAGACTTGAAATGGAAATGCTTATGACAGCCGTATTAATACCAGATGGGTTCACCCTGATTATTGTAGTGCCTCTTTCAAAAACACACCAGAGTGAAAGAAATCCATCCAAGCATTTTTTAACGAGTCATCCATCAGGATCCAATGACCTAAAAGGCCATCCCTTAGAAATGCCCTTCTCATCTCTCATATGGGCCACGCCTGAACAAGTAAACAGATGGAACATTCGCGTTTTGGGTGGTGAAGACACTTTTATGGAAGATTTAGTAAGTCTGACCATTGTTTTCCCCCAAAGTATCTCTCTTCTTATTCCATTTCCAAACGAGTAACTCACTAGTCAGGAATCATGTCGGACAATCAGGCCTGGTCCAGGACTAGAAGGCAGGGATTCTCCCTCTTCTGCCGTATTAACTTCATTCATATTTGACTTGTTTTCCCTCTATAGCTGTTTTCATTCCATTTGGGGCAATTAAGACTACAGAATTTTAAGTTAATAGCATTGTTTCCAAGTAGGAGGAAAGTTGGGTATGTAGGGTGCTGCATAGTGATACCACAGGACTCCTAGTTACTAAAAACTTAGGGCTCATGGCCCTTTCTCTTCAGAAATTTACCCTATGTCTTATCATCCATGTCTCATCCTATCATCATAATACACTTGCAGATTCCAAAAATTGCTATGTTTCAATAGACAATTTGGATCAGGATTTTACTCCTAAAGGGAAATCATAAATCACCTAAGCCCTCATTTAAAGATTAAAAAATAAAATAAAATCAAAAGAGGTAGAAAGATTTACACAAGATAATAAACAGAAGAATAAAATTCAAAACCAGTCTTCTGATTCCAAATTCCTTATCTACTAGACCACATAGGAAAGGCATGAAATTCCCCAATGTGCAGCTTAAGAGACAAACCTTACTAGAAATTTAAGCTCGGAGTAGTTCTTTCCAGTTGGTTTCTAATTGCTCCAAAAGAGTCTGTATTCTCTCTTTTGTTTAATGTCATGTATAAGGAGTCTAAAGACTGGATTCAAATATCAGCTTTCCTGTGCACTGCATGAGGTAAGTCACTTTCTGGCCTTGAGTTTTTTCATTTTCAAAATGAGTGGATATGATTAGATGACCTGTCAATCCTCTTCTAGTTCTACATCTGTGTCCAAATGGTATCTCACCTTTGGTTTTTTGAGTTCTATAAGCATCTACTCCCAGATGGACATCTCTGGTTACCAAAGAAACTGTTCCTTCTAATTCCTGCTTGTATTGAACTAAAAATCTTTTCTTTTTTTTTTTTTTTCTCACTCTCTTCCTAGTTGCCCAGGTTCCTCTTTGATCTTTTGTTTTTTTGATTTGGAGCTGTCCTCTGGGAACTAGAGAGGCATATATTTAATAATAAAAATTAACCATAGACATACACACAGAGGAAACATCACATACTCATACAAAATATGCCATAATTTCAGGCATAGAAAAGGGGACAATTTACTTTCTTGAAAATTTAGGATCAAACGATTTTGTAGAGACTTCAGGGCAAACCCACCTTATTGTACAGGGTAGAAGAGATAATAATAATGGGAATGGAAGATGTCATTCCTCAAATCTTACATTGCTTTTATCTTCCCTTCCAATGAGGATGATTTTTAGAATAAGAAAGATAAAATGAAATTGGGTAAAAGGAAGTTGAAACTCAGAGTAAATGAGGATGTCATAAGAGAATATCAGGGGTAGCAAGATGGCACCATGAATAGAGTTTAGGGCCTAGAGTCAGGAAAACTCTTACTGAGTACAAATTTGGCTTCAGACACTTACTAGTTCTGTGATCCTGGGCAAGTAACTTGACTCTGTTTGCCTCAGTTCCTCATCTGTCTGTCAAATGAGGTAGAGAAGGAAATGGCAAACAATTTTAGTATCTTTATCAAGAAAATTCCAAATGGGGTCAACTATGAGTTGGAAATAACTGACTGAACAACAGACGAGAGAGATAGAGACAGAGAGATACAGAGATACAGAGAAAAGGAGAACATCTGGCTGCTTTGCACAAACAAAATCAATGCAGCTAAAAATAAGAAGGGAAGCTGTCAGTTGGAGACAAACCTCACCTCAAATATTTCTGAAACTATCCAGTTGTTAAATCTCCAAACCAATTCAACATTTTCTAAGAAACAATTTGTAATTATTCAAGAAAAGTGACAAAATAGTTGACCTGGCCAGTCTACTGATAGACATATGCTTCCAGGAGATCAAAGACAAAAAATAAAAATTCAGAGATACAAAAATACAACTAACAACAATTTTCAGAATACTAGACACCTGAAAACAAAGTGAGAATCCATTGATGAGGTTGACTGAACAAATTGTGAATGGAAAGTTATTGGTATGTGAAATGACAAATATGATGAATTCAGAGAAACTTGGGAAGATGGATGAATTGATACAGAATGGAGTAAGTAGAACCAGAGAACAATTGACACAATGATCATAAAACTGTAAGTGTAAGAGATTCCTAAGCTATTCCCACAGGAGAGAATAATTCAAAAAATTTGAGAGTAAGCACTAAAGGCATAGTCATTATAAGTCTGCCATGATGCCACAAATTGCCTCACCCACATTTGTGGAGGGGGAAGAAGGATTTGTGGGTTAAAGATAGCAAGGATCAAATCAAATTCAGCAAAGGGGACATAAGAGATAAGGTATGGAAATACTTCTTAGTAAAACTGTTGTCCCCTTTCTAATTATCTGGGTGTCTCAATTTGTTTATTTCTTCTTTATTACTCTTAATTGAGGTTTTTTACTTACCTGCTATAAAATCCTGCTTACCATCAAAAATGGTAGGTTGGATTGCATATGTTTTATTTAAAACTCATATAACAAAAAGGGATAAGAGAGTGTGTGTGCTTCTTATTTAAGGGAGATGGGAAGTTTGGTTTCACTGACCCTGGGGATTTGGAGCTAATTTAGGACAGTTGACAAGGTAGGAAAGGAGTATTACCCAGCTAAAAGCCTGGGAAATAAATCTGGGATTCATCTGCCAGATTATAAGCTTGCAAAGGACAGAAGGCATCAAAGAGAATAAAGTATGGACATTTTAACTATTACTTTCTGCAACATTGGCTGTAGGCATTTTGCTGTGCTAGGTTTTCAAAAGCAAGCTATGCTCTTGAAAAGAAATGAATTCCCTGAAAAGGGAAGAACATGTCCCTGAAAGGAAAGGAGCTGCCAGAGAAGTTACATCCACAAGAATGAAAGAGAAATAACTTGTACAAAGCATCTAAGTGGTACAGTGGGTAGAACACTGAACCTGAATTAGGAACTTTTAAGTTCAAACTCACCTTAGAGGCAGACTAGCTGCCTGGGCAAGTCACTCCATTTACTTCTGTTTTCTCATCTTTAAAATGGAGATAATAATAGCACCCACCTCCCAGGATGGTTATGAGGATCAAATGAGATATTTGTAAATTCTTTTATAAACCTCAGGGCACTATAGAAATTCTAGCTACAATTATTATTGCAAGCAGGTTCAGGAGGTCTGCTGGCTCAGTGGATGACTGTTAAACCTACCTAATTTGTCAGGGCCACTAACTGCCTATTTTAAAAAGATGAGGATGAGGGGGAAAATACATTGAAGAATATCAGAATTCTGATCAATTCAATGACCAATATAACTTCAGAGAATTGATGACATCTCTTTCCTCTTAACAAAGACATGGTAGACAATAGGAGCTGAATAAAATACACATTGTCAGATAATGACCCTATTCTATTTAACATTATTAGTAGAGATTTGAGTGAAGACTGGCTTATAACCTTAAGCAAACCTATATTGAATGTCACTATTGCATGCCTAGGTTGTGCCCTTCTCAGATGAGCAGATGATAGGAAGCAGAGAGGCATAATAGATTATATGACACAGCCAATGAACTAGACTACTGGACTTAACCTAAGAAAATAAAATTTAATAGGGAAAAAGGTAAACTATACTTTCAAAAATCAATTTCATACAGGTCAGATGGGGGAAGCATGATTAGAGACCAATTCATTGGATTAAAAAGGTTTTACTGGATTAGTTACAAGTTCAGTATGATTCAATATGGCAGCCAAAATAGCCAGAATTAAGAAGGTAATTCATTCAGCAGACGTAAGTTTGCACGTACTAAGTGCAAGGTAATGTGCTAGTATCAGTGGGGATTTTATTATTCAGTTGTGTCCAGCTCTTTGTGACCCCATTTGGAGTTTTCTTGGCAAAGATACTGGAGTGATTTGCCATTTCCTTCTCCAACTGATTTTACAGATGTGGAAACTGAGGCAAACAAGATTAAGTGACTTGCTCAGGGTCATAGAGCTAGTTGGGCAGGATTTGAATTCAGGAAGATGAGTCTTCCTGATTTCAAGCCCAGAACTAGGTTACCAAATTTAATAGCCCTTGCTCCTAAGGAACTTACATTCTACAGGGGGATACAACAAATATTAGAGCAGCTAGGTGGCTCAGTAAATAAAAGTCAGGAAAACTGAGTTTAAATTCAATTTTAGATACTTATTAGCTGTATGACTCTAGTCCAATCAGTTAATCTCTGTTTGCCTCAGTTTACTTATCTTTAAAATAGATATAATAATAGCCCCTATTTTCAGAGTTGTTTTAAGGATCAAGATAATAATTGCAAAATGCTTAGAACTATGTCTGTTACACAGTAAACACTATATAAATATCAGCCATTTATTTTTGTGGTTATTGTTCACTTATCTGTTTGGGACTTTTGTGTCTTGATCAGCAATCTGAGTCTTAGCCCTCTTTATCAAGAGGTGGGTAGTAGCATGTTCCATAATTAATACTCTTGAATCATCATTGGTCGTTATGCTGATCAGAATTCCTAAATCTTTCAGAGTTGTTTATCTTAACAATATTGTAATAACTGTATAAATTGTTATACTGAGTATATCTGCTCATTTTGTTCTTCATCTGAAACCATTTCCTTTTCGTTTCTTATAAAACAATAATATTCTATCAAACTTGTTCAGTCATTCCCAAACTGATAAGCAACCCATCTCTGGTTCCTATTCTTTACCACCATAAGAAGAGCTATAAATATTTTTGTACTTCTTTAGTTTGTGTTTGCTAATGATTAATCCCTTGTTAATCTTCTCTCCGTATTACTTTCCTTTTTTCCTTCTCAGTCTTGTTTCCTTATTGAGTGAAATGTATTTCTGTACCCAGCTTTTTGTGTATTCTTGCCTGCTTCAACCAGTTCAAATGAAAATGAAGTTCAAGTGTCAGCTTCCTATTTACTTATATAGACTTCTACTTGTGCACTCTAATTATGATGGATAATTTCCCCTAAACTTCCTTTATTTCTCACCACCCTAGTCTTCTCCTTCTCTTCCATTCTTCTAAGATCATCAAGATATAACAAAACCATTTCTAAATCTTCTGCATAATTAGAACCCACATGACCTCTGATGATGATAGTATTCAGAGAAATTATATATGCATCTGTACACACATTTTCTCTCTCTCTCTCTCTCTCTCTCTCTCTCTCTCTCTCTCTCCCCCTGTTAGAACATAAACTGTTTGATATAAACAATGATATATTGTTTAGTTGATTGTTATTGTCTAGTCACATTTATCTTTTTTATGTTTCTCTTGTCTTCTTTGATTGCACTTCAAAATTTCCACACAGCTCTGTTATTTAACTTGGGAATGCTTGAAAGTCCTCTTTTTTCATTGAAGAAGATCCGTTTTTCCTCTCTATGCTTATACTCAGTTTTGCTGGGTAGGTTATGTTTGGTAGTAAGCCTGCATCCTTTGCTTCTCTAATATTTTAATTTAAGCTTTCTGTTCCTTGATTTTGGTGGCTGCTAAAACAAATTACTAGCAAATTCTTTTCTCTGAATTTCTTCCAAGTGTCCCTCCTCATGCTTCCTTTCATACAGGGTAGTCCAATTGATCTTCTTTGGGTTCCTCTTTGGAAGGAATGTTAACTTGCCTTTTGCATTCAAGAATTAGAAAATCTTCCTATTTATCTGTCAGTGACACCTTATTTATTGGCAAATTTTGCATCTTAATCTGCAATCTGAGTCTTATTACCTCTCTATCAAGAGGTGAGTAGAAGCATGTTCTATCATTAATACTCTCGAATCAACATTGGTCATTAGCCGATCAGAATTCCTAAATCTTGTATTCATTAAAACAATACTTCTCAACTTTCAGGTTGCAGGAAATTGGCAAAGATACTGTTACCCAGATATGTATGATGCTGCTTTATTGGTTTTGCCTCTTAGCTAAATGATACACCCTTCTGTATTTTCTCTAGAAGATCATACAGGTCTCATATCACCTGTGGCTGAATGACCCCGGGATCTCTCCTGGATCTCTCTACACTTTCTCTCGACAATGTCATCAACCTCTGTTAATTCAATTATCACTTCTATGGAGTTGAGGGCTAGATAATAATTTATATAGCTTGTCTTCATTCTTCCTCTGAATAGCAGAGTATCAAATGACTATCTGACATTCTGAACTGGATTTATCATAGGCAGGGCAACTAAGAAGTGCAGTGGATTTAGTGCCAGCCCTGGAATAAGAAAGACTAGAATACAAATCTGACCTCAAACATTGCAAGGTAATGTGCTAGTATCAGTGGGGATTTTATTTCCCTGGCCAAGTCATTTAACCCTATTTGCCTCAATTTCCTGATCTATAAAATAAGGTGGAGAAGGAAATGGAAAACCACAATATCTTTGCCAAGAAAATCCCAAGTGGGGTCAAGGAGAGTCAGACATAACCAAAACAATTCAACAATATCCCAAAGGCATGTCAAACTCAACATATTTAAAACAGAATTGGTTATCTTTCTCCCTAAATCTGCCCTACCTCATAACTTCTTTATTTCTCTTTAGGGTACTACTATTCTTTCAGTCTCCCAAGTTCACAGAAGTTATTCAGCTGTCCCTTTTCCTTCCACCTCTCACATATTCCATCAATTGCCAAGTCTTGTTTATTCTTTCTCCCTTAGATCTCTCCCATATATTATCTTCTCACTTCTCATACATGGACTATATCATAACTTCTCACCTGTGCTATTATAATAATCTTATAATTGATTTCCCTGAATCCAATCTCTCCCTCATATAGTCTACCCTCCACACAGCTGCCAAATTGATATTTTTAAAGTGCAGCTGTTCACTCTTCTTCTCAAGAAAGAAAATAAGCATTTATTAAGCACCTACTATGTGCAAGACAAAGTGTGTTAACCCTCTTACAAATCTTATCTATTTAATTCTCACAACAAATCTGAGATAGGTGCTATTATAGATACTCATTTTATAGCTGAGGAAACTGAGGCAGACAGAAATTAAATGACTTCTCCAGGATCACAGAGGAAAAAACTTCACTAGAGTACTAGAATCTTTGAATAAAATACAAACTTATCTTTGGGGCTTTTTTTTTTTTTTTGTCCTTTGTCACCCGACTACAGCCTGATTACATGTTATTCCTCTTGCCTAATACATTCTACTTCACCCAGATTAGTCAAGTTATTCTTGGTATTCATTACATCTTTTGCACAAGCTGACCCTCAGACCTAGATATTTACTTATCTAAGAATGTGTTGTATCTGCCCAGAAGAAAGGAGGTTCTTTAAATCAGGGATTTTCCTGTTTTTTCATTTGTACTCCAAACACACAGAATGGTATCTGGCACAGTAGATAGTTGATGGTCAATGATTGATTAGCTGAATAAATGGTGAAGATGGAAAGATTTATTTTTAACACCAGTGTTCTTTGGGGACATTGAATATTGTACCTGTGAGTCATGGAACACTACAGTCTCCAAAGAATTGAAATTGAGGATCAGTCAAAAATCAATGGAAATATGTATGATGGACATGAACAGGCAGCAACACTTCACAAAAGAGGAACTGTGTAGAAGTGGCATATAAGATGTCATCAGGGATTTATATAACCTTGTCCAAAAACATGAGATAGTGTTATGCTCCACTGAGATCCACAAAGAGTTAAAAGATTTAAAAGAAGATCCTGGAGCACATTGGGTAGATCCCTTGCAGCAGATTCACAGAGGAAAGAAACAAGAGTTGTACAATTTGGGTACGCACGGATAGAAATAAAAGACATATCACATTTCAGTGATATTGTGGCAGGCTGTACAATGAAAGTCAATTCACCATAACCTAATAATTTGTTTACCTGAGGGCCTCTGCTGTCACTATGGTCTGTTGAGCTGGCAAAGTGATGAATTGTTGTTTTGTTTGCTTTTTGTGCCCAAGGCTATTTTTAAAACATGAAACATCTTTTGATCCGATAAGAGCCCCTAAAGAAGACAGTTTAGCCATGTAGATCATTAGGTTGAGAACTGAAGTGACAAAGAGAGACAATCTGTTTCTCCAGAGGCAGATAGGCTTTCCTTTCTGATTATGCCTCAGTTTAATATTTTTATTTTCCTTTTTCTCCTTTTTTTATGTGTTTCCATGGCACTGTGGCTGACTTAAATTATATTCCCTAAGGATCGAGAATTTTATTCTTGACACATCAAGCTATTCATTAAGAAGAATATAAAGATTAATTAAAGGGGGCAGAGACTGAAGACAGGGAGGCTAGTAATGAATAAATCAGTGGAAAGAAGGAAGGGAAAAAAAGGACATAAACATTTATTAAGTGCTTTAGTATGTGCCAAGCACTATGTTGGAAACATAAATACAAGCAGAAAGACAGTTCTTGCCCTCAAGGAGCATACATTCTAGTGGAGGAAAACAACACACAAAAAGAACCTGAAAAGTTAAAAGTGAGAGAAATGAAGGTTTCTATCAACATGGTTTTGAATTCCAGAGGAAGTTAGAAAAAGGGCTGGGAGGAAAAAAATGAATGAAAGAATACTTATTAAGCGCTTACTATATGCTAAGCAAGAGACTATCATAATAAAATCTTATGTACATCTATTAGTTTGCAAAAAAAAAGTATCATTTTCCCCTTTATGGAAATAAACTGAGAATCACAGAGCAATGATGTAATTCTTGACTACGTGCTTCCATCAATCCTCTAGGAAGAATACGTCCAACATAATAAAATTCTAATTCATAGAACCTAGATCAAAATACCATCTCTGACACATGCTATCTTGGGCAAGTCATTTACATTCCCCAGACCTCAGTTACATCATCATCACCACCATCATCATCAGTTTCATATAGTACTAGAGGATTTTCAAAGTGCTTCATAAATATCCTATTAGCCTTACAATGATTATCAGAAATAAGGTACTATTTCCCCATTTTGGAGGTAAAAAAAAAAAAAAAAAAAAAAGAAAGAAAATTAAGTGACTTGTACAGGATCACAAAGCCAGTAGCCCAGATGTGAAGTCAGGTTTTCTGGATTTTAGGTTCATCACTCCATCCACTGTGCCCCAGAGTTGCCTCTGTAAAATGAGGGGATTAGGCTAAATACTCTCTGAGGCTCCTTATAACTCTAACTCTATAATCTTATGATCCTCTAGGCTCTTTAATATTTGCTGGTGCTAGCTCAGTGCTCAAAATTTCCATCTGTCATTTCTCACTCTCACTACATGACCACCTCACATCATTTTCCAATCATACATTTTCTTTGTGGTTTATGTTTACATTTATATTCCAGGAAATGTAAAGCTTTAGGCACTATAGAAACAGGAGATGCTTATTATTACACCATGAACTTTGGGGGAATTCTGTTCCCAAGACTTTAACCACTAGAAAGAGGTGCTGGTGGCAAAAACTGAAGCCAGATGGTCTCAGTGCCGCCAGGCAGGCTGAAAACAGTGGAGCAGCCAGCGGCACAATCTATTCATGTGTTTATTGCTAATGGATATCACCCATGACATAGACAGCAAGTCCAGCACCAAAGCAAGGGTGTAAACATGCCGGAGACATGAGGGGTGTGGGGAGAGTGAACTTTCACGTGCATCTTGGGTGGAGTGAAGCAATCAACTCTTCTCTAAGCCATCCAAGAAGGGCAGGATTATGAAGAATGTAATGTAGGCCAGGAATAATCTAGTAACCTTTTAAAAATAACTAAGCAATTGCTCATGTGGAAATGGCTCAGAATTTGACTTTGCCCAAATGATGTTAACAATAATGATTTTAACAGTTCAAATATGGTATAACTCTGAAACTAAAGCTATTAGTGAGGATACAAAAAAGTGATAGTCTATTAAATTGGGTCACACTGTTATTTGATTAGATTTATTGTGTTACCACTTTTTGCTGCCTCTGTAGTTCTTTACCATACCAAGTTTACAATTTCACAGAAGAGCATATTCTTTTTTTGCATATTCAGATATTCTTGAATCCCTTAGGCTTAGATATATATTCTGAAGCACTTTTTTTTTTCATTCTAAATGGCATTTCCAAAGAATCTACTAGCTTTCAAGTACAAGGCTGTCATAGTGTCAGCTAGGCTATTTGCAGCCAGAATAGTGTATAACACTTAAATGTATGGTTTAGATTTCTGGTCCTTGGATTCAATGAAGCTCAGGGGAATATAGACTTGAGTTTTTGTTCTTGATTTGCACAGATGTAATGCCTATAGCCTGGCCACAAAGCTTCATTACAAGGAGATGAAGGAAAAAGCCGAAGGCATGGGCAATTTAGAATAAGAGTTAAGATGAATGTGAAGAAGATTAGGAATGTGATGTCCAGGAAGGTTTACAATACCCAGGCAGTTTATTATGTCTTTCAGGAGGAGATCATTTCTTCACACTTTCTTGATGTGAAAAGAGCAGATATGCAAATTTAAGGAATGATCCTGATTGAACATAATAGCATAGTATTCTACTATTTGCCACAATAAAATATAAATGGATATATGACTTAGGTAAAAAGATCATATCATTAAGATTTTATCATAAAATTAGAGAAGAAAGGGTGTACCTTTCAAAACTCTTGGTAATGAAGAGTTGTAGACCATGCAAGGGATAGAAGTGATTATAAAGAACAAAATGGATTATTTGGATTATGTAAAATTAAAAAGATTCTGCACAAACAAAATGAGTAAAAAGAGAAGCAATTCTCTTCTAAGAAGAAAAACAATTAACTGGGAAAAAACTCTTTATAGCAAGTTTCCCTGCTAAGGTGTTGATACCCAAGATATATAGGGAGATGATTCAAGCATGTAGGAACACATATTTCTTAGTACATAAGTGGTCAAATACTATGAAAAGGTAATGCTCAAAAGAAGAAATACAAGCTATCAACAACCATGTGAAAAAAAACATTTTAGAATTATGACTAGTAAGATAAATGCATATTAAAACAACTTTGAGTCTCCTCTTGTGTCCTTCAGATTAGCATAGATGACATATAAGTAAAATAAATAAAATAGAACTGTAGGTGGAGTTGTAAATTGATCAAATCATTCTGAAAAGCAATTTGGAACTATGCTCCACAAAGTAATTAAATTATAAATACCTTTTAGCCTAGTGATACCAGTAGTAAGCATATACCACGAAAGAGATCAAAGACAAAAAGAGACTCCTTATAAAAATATATTTAAAACAGTACTTTTTGTTATATCAGAACTGGAAATAAAATAGGTACCATCAGGGCTGAAGAAATTATGATATATAAATGTAATAAATTATTATAGTGCCATAAGACATTATGAAAATGACAAATTCAAAGAACCCTGATAAAATTTGAATAACTTGATGCAGAGTTTAGTGAGCACAATAAGGAGAATAATTTTTACAAAAATGATCACAATGTAAAGGGAAATGACTGTGAAAGATTTAAGAACTCCGATCATTATGATAACCAGTAATGACTCCTGAAGACTGATGAGAAGTATGTTTTCTAGCACTTGATGAAGAAATAATGCATTAGAATGAAAGGATCCATGAATCTGATTATATTAATAATTTCAATATAATTGTTATTTGGGGTAATCTTCTGTATTTTATTCATTTCAAAAACATTATTCTGAGAGTCTAAGCTTCACCAGGCTGTCAGAAGGGTTCATCACACACACACACACACACACACACACACACACACACACATACACATACACAAAGTTAAGAGTGACTAGTCTAGAAGCACAGAATGAAGTATGCATTATTGGAAATAATTAATTTATGGATCTTTTATTCTTTTTGGTTTGACTGTAACTATTGATTATAATAGAGATTTTGATACAGTGGTTATGGAGGAGATTAGAGGAAGAGTGGTAGTAGCAGAAAAAAAAAATCAAGAAAAGAGCATTTATCAAACATTTAGAAAAATAAACTGAAAAAAGCCAAAGGAAGTTAAGAAAGAGACAGACAGGCAAGGCATTGTTGGTACTACAATTTTAAGTTTTATATATATATATATATATATATATATATATATATATGTAATTTATTTCTAATATATATATATATATATATATATATATATATATATATATATATAAGAGCTTTATGGGTCCATATGCAATCTTCTCCTTTAATTCATCTTTGGACAGGGAAATTATTAAAGTTTGTTATTGTTTTTCAAGTTCATAATGCTTAGTAAGGGCTGAATTCAAACAAATTCTGGATAGTACTGAGCCTTGAGCCCTGATCACTCCTATGGAAACAGTTCAATATTCCATGGAGTGTATTCCAACCCAATCCTTGATGTAGTTTAAAAAAAAAAAAAAGAAATTTAAAAATTAATTTTTAGAAAAAATTAAAGAAGTGTCCCTAAAGGTATTTGAAAATAGGGAAAGTGGCTATCTGTACCTGTACAAGACCAATAAAGTGCCAGGTGAGATCTGCCCATAGAACTTTGCTTCCTCCATAAAGACTCACAGAAATGCTCTGAGTTTCCAAATCACCCCCATGAGAAGAAAACAAAACCCTCCCTCAATACTTTGCCAGCTCTCCCATAGAGACTCCTGAGTCAGGGATTGAGTTTCTCAGTTTTGGCTTGATGCAGGAGCATTGTTGCCTGGTCTGTGGGGACTTATGTGAGTGAACACTAGAACCGGTAGTATCAATTTACTCATTTGTAACATTTGAATTTAAGTTACATATTGATATATTGTCTTAAATCAATGAAATATAGAGTCAGTGACATAGCAAAGAAGAGAAACCTGAAATATAAGAAATAAAGCCACAAGACCTTATTGGGTGATCCACAAAAGTAAACCTTAAACCAGGGGTATAAGGCCACCTTACTTATAAAAGGGTAGAGCTAAAGGAAAGTATAGTTTGTCCTTCTTGGAAAAAGACCAATGACATCATAAGATGATATCTTAACTTGCACATGGTTTGGATTTAAGTGAGGGAGAGGTGTACAAAAAAAAGAAATTTAAAAATTAATTTTTAGAAAAAATTAAAGAAGTGTCCCTGAAGGTATTTGAAAATGGAGAAAGTGGCTATCTGGACCTGTTGAAATTCAGTGGCAGAACAAAAGTAAAGATGGCTTAGATGCAGTGGATGACTTTGGATCTTTGATGTCTGTCTAAGGTCTAAAGGTTCCATAGCACCTGCTCCATGCTCATTGGAACAATTTCTTCTCACCCATCCATTCCACTTCATGTGCTCGGGATAGACATCTCCCTGACTCACCAATAGTTTTGAGGCCCGTTGGTTACCAGTTCATAAAGAATCATGGACAATGTGGTGATTATCTTCAGAATTCCTCCTGTTATCAGGCAATTTACAAGACAAATGGAAATAAGCATTTAATCAATAGCTCATTTTCTAAGGAAGATACCTCCTAATTCCAATGCTTTCCTCTTTTAATTATTTCTTTTTTATTCTGTCCATAGCTTGCTTTGAATGTAATTATTTGCATCTTGTTCTGCCATTAGATTGTAAGCTTCTTGAGTCTTCAGAGACTTTTTGCCTCTTTTCACTATCTCCAATGTTTAATAGAGTGTCTGACATATAGTTGGCACTTAATAAATGTTTATTGAATTTAATTGGTTAAAGTACCTCCTAACAGCTAATTATAAAATGACATAATAAATGTAAAAGCACTTCAAATCAGTTATGTTATATTTAAATGGTTATTTTTTTCTGTAGCTATAGGAAAGTGAAAGACTGTATTCCTATGATGGATTCAAAGTCAAATTGACTGGATTGAAATCCTAGCTACTGTGTGACTTGAAGAAATTGTTCCTATGCTTTGACAAATGTCAAAGTTCAAAGCAATTCAACAAAAATGAAGTATGTGTAAAACATTGTGCTAGATGCTGGGTAAAATACAATGTTGTCTCTTCTTTCATAGAACTCACAGGCTAATAAAAATCTATTGGGTGACATTTTTAATCTGGTGTTTTACCTAGGGGAGCTGAAGAATTAGTATCAAAATTTCAAACTGTCTGGTAGAATTAATATCCAAATTGTACTTATGCCTAAAGGAACTTGTGTCAAGAACATGGCCAGTTCCAAAGAGTACTTCCTGCCATGGGATCATAGGATCATCTATTTAAAGATACAAGGGACCTAAGAAGTCATGTAGTCCAATCACCACATGTGACATAAAAAAAAAAATCATGCCCTAACAAAAAATATTATAATAAAAATGCTAAGATACTCCAAAAGCTTTTCCCAAATCAATGTATTGACTATGGCATGTCACTCCTGAATCTCTCATTCCCCCTTCCAAAAAAAAAAAAGAACAGAAAAAGACAAAAGATTTTGAGTTGCTATCCAACTCATTCCTACCAATCACTCAGCAAACATTTATTAAGCATAAACTATATGCCAAGCACATTGTCTTTCTGGAAAAGGAAATGGCAAAGCATTTCAGTGTCTTTGCCAAGAAAACCCAAATGGGGTCACTAAGAGTTGGACATGATTGAAATTATTCAGTGACAACAACATGTACCAAGCACAATGCCAGGTGCTAGGAATACAAAGAGAAAATAGAAAACAATCCTTACCCTCAAGTAGCTTGTAGACTAGCTAGGGGAGGCAAGCATAACCTAACTAAAATGAGAAGCACTATGATGTGGTAGAAGGCACATTGGACTTAAAAGTTGAATACTTGTTCTGCTTGCTGAATCCCTACTTTGTGCCTTACTAGCTGAGGGCTCATAAGTATGTTATTTAGCTTATCTCTGAAAATGGAACTGAGCCACTCAGAGTCAGAGAGAGAAAATAACAGATGGACAAGCTCACATGCTAAATTCACTTAATGTCAAAAGGATTTCCAGGAGGATAGGAACAAGCTTCACACAGGATAGTTTGAGAATTGTACCCTCTGGATAAATCATAAATTTATCTAAGTATGGAAGTATGAAATAGGAACAATTGCTAAGTGGTGCAATGGGTAGAGTATTGGACTAAAAAGCAAGCAGAAAGGGGAAAAAAAGAATTTATTAAGCAGTCACTATGTTCCAGGCACTTTCTCTCATTTGATCTTCACAACAATCCTGGGAGTTTGTTGTTCTTATTATTCCCAATTTACAATTTAGCAGACAAAGCTGCTCAGGATCAATTGCTAGTAAGTGTCTGAGATTGTATTTGAACTCAGGTCAATGTTCTATTATGCATCCTACTAGTTTACCATATTGTAGCTGATGAACCAAAATAAAGAATTGTGCAAAATAAGAAAGACTTTTGTGGGCACAAAAGGCATCCCCTAATCTGGTGATCCGTGATGCCCACATTATCTACTTCCTGGATTCTCTCATGAAAATACAATGACACAATTCAGACTGATTTGAAGACTGGAAACATTATCAATTTAATCAAATTTGATTCTGAGTAACCTATGTTTGGTGACTGGTAGAGTTGAGTTGGGTGGAGTTGGTATGATTACCAATAGGAAGAGACATTTGGGGACCATATTTCTGTGTGGTCTGCATAAAGGATGCCAATGGCAAAAGCTTTGTCCACAAGGTTTTCAAACTTTTTGTAACTGGCAAAAATAATAAGCCTTGGATTTCCCTCCCCATGGAAAGGGCATCCATCTCACCACTGGCAAAGAAAGAGACAAGAGTTTGGCAGCCAAACAGACCTGTGGATGTGATTGCAGATCACAACAGGATTTCTGTGGTCAAATAAAGACATTACAATGTGCTTTAAAAAAAAAAAAAAAAAAAGATCAGTTTCATTATTTGTATCCACGGGATTTGAATGAAGGTTGTCAGATTTTCAAGACCTAGCTACTCATGGCTCTGGCAGTTCATGCCCTAGGGGTTATGTTATACTTTTATTTTGAAAGCTCTACCAATGTCTGCTTACTGAACTTACAGAATTACTCCACATTATAGTATGGAAAGGAAAAATATCGAAAAAAAAAAAAAAGATTGTACCCAAGGACTAGAAACAAAATATTTTGACATGTATGTGAATCTAAAATAGCAATCTGGTTTTGGGGGCCTTTCTGGTGACTTGCAGCAGACTGCCTCAGATTCTTTTTTTATTGAAATTTTTTTTATTTTCAGAACATATGCAAGGATAATTTTTTGCCACTTACTCTTGCAAAACCTTGTGTTCCAATTTTCCCCCTCCCTTAGATAGCAAGTAATCCAATATATGTTAAACATGGAAAACATATATGTAAATCCAGTATAGGCATACATATCTATACAATTATCTTACTGCATAGGAAAAATCAGATCAAAAAGGAAAAAAAATTAAAAAAAAATTCAAGTAAACAACAACAAAAGCGAAAATGCTATGTTGTGATCCACACTCAAATGTTCCCACAGTTCTCTCTCTGGGTATAAATGGCTCTTATCATCACTAGATCGCTGGAACTGACCTCAATCATTTCATTGTTGAAAAGAGCCATGTCCATCAAAATTGATCATTGTATAATCTTGCTTTTGCCATGTACAATGATCTCCTGGTTCTGCTCATTTCACTTAGTTTCAATTCATGTAAATCTCTCCAGGTTTCTCTGAAATTATTCTTCAGATCATTTCTTATGAAATTATAATATTCTATAATATTCATATGCCATAACTTATTCAGTCATTCTCTAACTGATGGGCATCCACTCAATTTCCAGTTTCTTGCCACTATAAAAAGGGTTGCCACAAACATTTTTGTGCATGTGGATCCCTTTCCCTCCTTTATGACTTCTGTAGGATAAGCCCAGTAGAGACACTGCTGGATCAAAGGATATGCACAGTTTGATAGCCCTTTGGGCATAGTTCCAAATTGCTCTCCAGAATGATTGGATCTATTCACAATTCCACCAATAATATATTAGTGTCCCAGTTTTTCCACATCCCCTCCAACATTTGTCATTATCTTTTCCTGTCATCTTAGCCAATCTGAGAGGTATATAGTAGTACTTCAGAGTTGTCTTAATTTGCATTTCTCTGATCAATAGTGATTTAGAGCTCCTTTTCATATGATTAGAAATAGTTTCAATTTTTTCATCTGACCATTTATTAATGGAAAATCTGTCTCAGATTCTAGATAAGATCCCCTCACTTTCCCTTTTTGTGGGAATATCTGAAAATTTTCACTAAAGAAAATTCATGTCTTTCATCCACCTTTAATCCTTTCTCCACCATGAGTTCCTCCCTTAGTTCTGGTTTGAAAGTGTCAGACATCCTATTCAGGGTGTGGCTTTCCCTTATGATTCTAGGTCTAATACACTTCTTCATATCTTTCTTTGTGTGGCTTAAAAATCACCAAAACAAAGGACTAGTTCTTTAAGCTGGGCTGTCTGATTTTTTTTGTGTGTGTGTGAAATCTCTTTTAGTTCTCCAGAATTCTACAGCATTTGACACTGTGTGTCATTTAACCAGAAATGGTCAAAGAATTCAGAGAATGAGGTATTTCTGGACAATGTAATTTTCTGGATGACTGAATATTAACTTTTAATTAAGCCTATAATTGCCTTTGTAAAAGTAACTTTAAAAGAATCTTTTAAAATGTAGCACATAATTCTCTGTCTTGAAAAACTACATTATAGAAATAATTTATTTTTTTCTTGATGATTCAGGTTCATTGGTTATTGTGCTATTCTGTGGATGTAGATGGAATATGATAGAATTAGTTGTGAATTGGTCTCAGATTATATCAAAAAGACTTGTTTCCTTGAAAAAGTCTCAGGTGTGTTCTGGCTTTGGGGGTTTATTTGCCTTTTAATTATGAGAGTAGTGCAGGGGACTTGAAATTGCATAACCTACCAGGTAAGATGCTTTCTGCAAAATTAACTATTAAATCAGTGGTCAAGGTGGCCTTCTCAGAACTTCTTTTTTTTTTTTTAACCTTTCATTAAAATATTCACTATGAACAGTAACTTTTAATTAGGTGTTTAATCCTATGGTTCCTTATATGTGTAAATATATGTATATAAACATGTACACATATTATATATACATATATATGTATACATGTGTATATATCTATACATATATATTTGTATGTATATCCTATCTCTGCCACAAAATTGAAAAAAATTTGAGGGCAATCAATGTTTGTAAGCTGGACTGTTCAAAATACCGTGACTTGAACAAAACTTTATATATATATATATATATATAAAATAATTCAACAAATGCTTGTCTATTCCAAGGTTCAACTTCTTATAGACCAGAAAAGGAAACAGGATAGCTTTATTTTGAAACCTCAGTTATATAATAAGACTTCTATTTTATTAAATAATATGATATTCCTTTTAAAAAAAAAAACTTCACTTAGAAATTATTCCCCTAAGGTTGTCATGGTTTGATATAAATTCATAAGGTTAATCTTATTTTTCTTTTCAACTTTAAATAATATCTAATGCTTATATACTTCTTTATAATTATAAATTGTTTTCATATGTAGTATCTTATTTGAGCCTCACAAGAATCTTGCAAGGTAGTTAGTACAATTATTATTATTCTCATTTTAGTGACTGGGAAACTGAAGCTCAGCACAATTGAAGCTCACACAGCCAAGTGGCAGAACCATGACTCAAAGCAAGGGCTTTGGTCACTGAGTCCACTAGTCTTTCTACTAGCTACAACTACAAATCATGGACTTCATACAGCAAAATCCTACAAAATGTAGAGAAAATGCAGCAGAGAATATGTAGTTTTATGCTTTGACTTTATTTCACCCACACTTCACTTCGCCCTAAAAATTAGAATGGATTTTGGAGAAATATATTATGGAATTTCAATTTTATTTAAAATTTCCAAAAGCATTTGCCAACTATTTTTCTTTTATAATTTTAATAAGTGAGCACTTTTTCTTCCAGTTTGTGAGATTTGCATAATTTGGATGATAGTATCATAGCTAGTTTGACCATGCTTCAAGATCAGCACAGATCTCTATAAAAAAGCCTTGTGTTATTGCCCCTTAAATTAAGTTGCTTTATGTTACATATATTTTGTATTTACTTAAATGTGTATTCTTCCCAGGAGAATGTAAGCTTCTTGAGGGAAATGACTTTCTTGTTTGCCTTTGCACAGTGTCTGGCATATTGGAGGCAATTAAAAATACTTGTTAAATTGGATCTAATTTAAATGGACAGGTAATGTCACTGTTTTGTTGTTCAGTCATGGCTGACTCTTCATGACTCCATTTTAGGTTTTCTTGCCAAACACAGAGTGGTTTGCTTTCCTTCTCCAGTTCATTTTATAAATAAGGAAACTGAGGCAAAGAGAGTTGAGCAACTTGATCAGATTTATGCAACATTGAACCCAGAAAGATGAATTTTCCTGACTTCAGACATAACACTTTATAAACTGTGCTACCCGCCTTCCCCACCTCTCCGCCCCACCCCCAGCAATATTGATGCTATACTTGCATGGTTGGTATACCTAACACCTCCCCCCACAAAAAAATCCCAATTTGATTAAACTTTAGGGAATTAGGTAAATCTATTTAGGGATAAAGGGAAAAAAAGGAGGGGGGTGTATCTCCATTGGTTTTTTTTGAAGTAAGATAAGAATAACAACTTTTTTCCCAAACAAATATAGGTCAATACATAGAGCAGATACTCAAAAATCTGAAGTTTTTGTTTCCCTTCAGAGTTCTGTGAGTATACTATATCTATAAGCTTTCTCATTTATTACCAAAGCCTGTGCATATCATAATAGTGTTGCACAAGCATATTGGATTGTTTGCAAAAAAACTGAGGTATTTCTGGGAACTTCTGAAAGGGATACTGTCAGCCTAGATGGAAAATCCTTGTGATGTCTATCCATTATTGATTGTGAATCTGTTGTCATGTTAACTTTACAAGTCACAATAAATTGTCTGTATTAATAATGGACCAGTGAGATGACAGACTATTTAAATGTCAAGGGAAAAAAGGGTAATATTGGATGATTTTTCACTTAGTAGCTGTGACCAACTTTATCACTACAATTTAATGTTAATACAGCATTTTAGTGTGTTTCTCTAACCTTTCTGTATGTTCCTTGACAGTTAATACTTAATTCAATTCACTAAATGTCTATTATGTACAAAAAGCACTGAAGGAGAAACAGACATGAATAAGACAACCTCTACATGGTGCTTGCCTTGAAGGAGGTTATGAATCAGTAAAGAAGATAAGCTATTGTTTAGTCATTTCAATTGTATCTGATTCTTTGTTACCAAATTTGGGGTTTTCTTGATATAGATACTGAAATGGTTTGCCATTTCCTTCTCCATCTCATTTTACAGATGAGGAAACAGAGGCGGACAGAGTTAAGGGTCCTATAAGCTCAGGGTTCCATAGTTTTAAGTGTCTGAAGCCAGATTTGAACTTAGAAGATGGGTTTTTCTGACTTCAGACCTGGTACTCAATCTATTGTGCTACCTAACTGCCCAAAGGAGACAAGAAACTTATTCAAATAAGGATAATATTAAATAGAACCAGAGGGATGTGTAAAAGCTAATTAGAAAAAGACAACAGGAGATACAAGGTGAAATTTTTCATACTTTCTGGGATTCTAAATAGTCTTCTTTGCCTTGTGAGTCAAATAAGATAATGTAGACAAAATCACTTTTAAAAACACTAAAGCAGGGGATATTAGATGCTAGAGTAGATAGAACACTGAGCCAAGAGTCAGGAAGAGGTCAAATTTGGCATCAAACATTTATTAGCCATGTGACCCTGGGAAGCCACTTAACCCTGTTTGCCTCAGTTTTTTCAACTATAAAATGACTGGAAAAGTTCCATTCCATTCCAACACCTCTGCCAAGAAAAGCCCAATTGGAAACAACTGAAAAACAACAATAAACTATATGTTAACTATTATATGATTAGTCTTGATTAAAATATTATTTTTAAATATTTAAAAATAGTGAAGCACTATCTATACACAGAGTGTTTGCTGTTGATGATGCTATTATTATAAAGAAATTAAGAGCTCTCTTTTTCAAGGTGAGAGATTGTCAAGGTTCATTTCAACCTATCAGTTTCTCCAATACAATGTTATCTATTCTTTAAACCTCATTCCACCTTAATCTTCTTATCTCAATAATCTCACTGTTCTGGTTATATGGCTTTAGTCAAACTCATGGTCAGCTATACTGAGGGTCAGAAAAAAAGCTTAAGGAGAAAAAGATTCCTTCAAAAGATCAAGGATATCCATCCTTTCAGGAGTATAGATAAACAATATAAGGCTGCTTCTTAAATAATTTATAATTCTGGTCCCTTGATGGGAGAGGGAGAAGGAAAGAAGGAAATTGGAAGAGAGAGAGAAAGAGAGAGAGAGAGAGAGAGAGAGAGAGAGAGAGAGAGATGAATTTCTTCTTTGTGTCCTATGGAATCCAGTTCAGTACCTTGCACAAAGTACAAACTCAATAAAGATTTGTTGAATGAATTCATTACTCCAAACTTTCCCCAGGGCTGTCATTTAACATTATAAGGTTATAGTGGTAAATGACTTTGGCCAGATGGTTTCCTCTTAGGTTCAAGCAATTCTCCCTAGAGAGATGGCCTGTGGTGGGAAAGCAGACATTCCAATCCAGATTTTCTATAGGAGATATCATGGTAGAACCACTGCCAACCTTAATAAGCAAATCTCCCCAAATTATTATGTCAGCTGATGAACTTGAAGAAAAAAATGTTCAAAAGATTATAAAATTGATTCCAGACCATCTAAGGAATCAGTGTGCAAATTAGTAGGTGTATATATTCACAAAACATATAAATGAAGACATTCTAAATTGGGCTTATCAGGAAATGAAATCAGGATTGAAGGGGAATGTGTTTTTGTTGATGTTAACTAAAATCATAAGGATTGATCAACTCTCATCTCTACTAAATTTATTTTGCCAGGTGTCTGAAAAGAGCATATGAAACCTTGGCCATGGAGGAATTGATTTTTTTAATAGTTAGATCTCCTGTAGACAGATGTTAAAATAAAAAAAAAGATAGAAGGTCAGCATTTTTACATTTGCTTCCCTGAATTGCCATATTGTAGGACAAAAATTTAGTTTCTACGAAAAAATAATAAACTCATTTTTCTGATAAAAAATATTTATAATAATAAATTAATCACTGAAACTAGAAATATCAGACATCCAACCAAAGACATACAAAGAATTATTCAATAGATTCATAGAAAATAAAAAGTGGGGAAAAGATTCAAAGATTTAACAAAGGTACTTGGGGAAAAAAGTGAATAATGACATTGACATAGATTTAGATCTATATTTCATACCATTTACTTCAATGAAGACCATCTAGATGCACTATAAAAAGTTGAAAAAAACTGAAATTATGGAGGAGAGATTAGCAGGGACAATATAAATGTGTTCAATTACTTTATAAAAATTTATATAAAAAACTACAAATCAAGACAACCAATTGGGAAAATGCTATGGAAAGTTATGAAAAATACAAATCTCAAATATTAAATAGGTAAATTTTTTAATAGTTTTAAAAAATACAAAGGCAACTCCCAGTTGATAGTTAATAGATAGGCAAATAGATAATCAATATAAAAACATGCATACACACGTCAGCAATTAATAAATTTCTACTACATATCAAATACTGTACAAAGCACTAAGGATCTAAAGAAAAGCCAAAAATAAAAACTATTCTTATTCTCAAGATGCTCACAATCTAATGGGGAGACAACATGCAAACAATTATATACAAACAAGATACATATAAATAAATTATAGATAATCAACAAAGGGAAGGAATTAAGGAGCATTGGAAAGAACTTCTTGCAAAAAAGGTAGGATTTTAGCTAATAGGTTGACAATAAACACTATAAAGTAGTCAACCTAATTAATAATCAAAAAGAAACAAAAGTTAACTGTAATATACCATATGATACCAACTTGGTAAATAATAATAATAAACAAATTCATAACTGGATTTACTTGTAGAGTAATGGGCATCATCATTCATTACTTATGATAGTACAAACTAGTAGAATCTTTGAAAAAGGAGTTTGGCAGCATGCAGTAAAAATAAGAGAAAAATAACAATATCATTTAACCCAAAGTTCAAGATCATCCAGAAGATAGTAATCAAAATTGTGAATAACCTGAATCTGGGCACTAAGATCTACTGAAAGAGCATCATCCCCAAATACGTAAAGAAGAAAAGACTTAGGAGGAGTTCAGTACCTCTCTTCAAATATTTAGAAAGCTGTTTTCAATAAGAGGAGTTAGATCATTCTGTTTGGCTCTAGAGGACAAAGTAGGATCGGTGGCACAGGTTTCAAACTAGAAAATTTAAGCTTTATTTTAACAAAAACTTATAAATAAATTAGTTATTCAAAAATAGAATGGGCTGCCTTGAGAGTCTATTGTCATAGGAAGTTTTTAAGCAAAGTCTGGATAATTACTTGTCAGGTGTATTGTTGCATAGATTCATTTCTGAAAATGGGTTTATTGTGTATAGATACTGTTTGTACATGATTGCTTGCATCCTGTCTTTTCCCTTGGACTGAGCTTCTTGAGAAGAGGTTTTGCCTTTTATTTGTATTTTCAGTACCTACCACAGTTCCTGGCACAGAGCTGGTGCTTAATAAATACTTGCTGAGGGGCACCTAGGTGATACAGTGAATAGAGCACTAGCCCCTGGAGTCGGGAGGACCTGAATACAGGTCCTTGACACTTACTTTTTGTGTGACCCTGGACAAGTCACTTAACCTAGATTGCCTTGCCAAAAAAAATATTACTTGTCAACTTAAGTAGATGACCACTGACTCCAAAATAGTGTTTTTAAAATGTAGAATTAAATCTTAGACTTAAATGAGCTAAACTTTACCAATCCTCAAACCAATTATGGAAATCATGTCATTCTAAGTCCCAAAAGGCAGATGGATGGATTTGCTTTGACTGTCAGAATGTACTCACTTATTTATTTAAACATGAATATAACCAATTACACTTGTCTTCCAAAAATTTAAATTCAAATTAATGAATGTCATGAAAGGCAGTGTAACATGACAGATGGGATCTGGACTGGGACTCAGAGAAAGCTGGGTTCCAGTCAGGCCTTTAATCCATATTGGCCCAGAGACACTAGATAAACACTTAAACTCTGAGTGCTCTCAGCAATTTTCTAAGACTGTAGAAAGTCTTAGAGGATGCTGAATTAGTTTAGTAAAGAAAGTTCACTGGGAGCTCTTTATACTAATGAAACTTCAGATTAAATTTTTTAAAAATGAAATGATATAATATTTTCATTTACTCCAAGTGTCTATCAGTTTTCTCTCTGATCTTTCATTAGGATTTACTTTTCCTTTTATATGATCATTGTATGTTTTATTATATTTAGATTCAGTTTTCTTTTTTACTTTGCATTATTTCATCAAGTTCCTCCTAGATTTCTTTGTACATTTCTTAAATATGCTCATTTTAATTGCATTATATTATTTCATTATAGTAATGTAATTTAATATTTTTGTTGACTATTCTACTATTGTTGAACAATTAGCTTTCTTCCAGATTTCAGCAATCACAATCAATCAATAAACATTTATTAAGTATTTAATCTATGCCAGGAACTGTGCTAATCCCTGCAGATACAAAAAGGGGCAAAGATTATCTCTGCCTTCAAAGAATTCATAATCTAATGGGGAACTCAAGATGCAAACAAATATATAGAAAGCAAGTTATACACCTGATAAAGAGGAAATAATGAACAAAGGAAACCTTGCTAAATGTGGGAACAAATTTCAACACCTGATTCCAGATGTGGTACTCCAGAATACAAAGGGGACTCACCTTCTTTTTCCTAGAAACTATCTTAATATAGGCGAAATTTTAGCTTTTTTCAAACTTACATATAATAGTTGCCTTATATTTAATTTATAATCCATTAACTCTCCCCCCAAAAAACTTTTTCAAATTGTTTTCAAAATATTCCTTTCCCAACCTGTACTTTTGAAGTAGATTTTTTTTTTTTAACTAAGAAAAGACTTTTCATTTATCTCTGCTCAAAATCCTCTTATTAGATTTGGCTCAATGTTCTGGCCTAGTAAGATATTTTTGAATCCTGGCTATGCTAGCCACCTCTCCCATCTTTCTGCCACCCAAATCTAATGATCCTGATCTCTATCTGGGTCCTTCAAGGAAAACTCTCCAAAATCTCACTAAGAGTCTAACGTGACTAAAAATGATTAAAGAATAACAACCATTTATGTCTCTATATGAGCTTGGTAAACACATTAAACTACAGAGATCTAACTATAGATGCTGGTGCATTCCACTGGAGCCCTCCTAATTGACATCAACTATTAAAAACTAGTATTTGAGTCCCAACATTCAATCAGTTCTAGATTCATATAATAATGTTATCATCTAACCATAATAATGAGGTGAATAGATCCCAGCAAGACTATAACCCTGGTAGCAACTCAGTGTTTAGATGGGCCCCAGGAAGGGCTATTGTCTGGATTATTGTGTCCCTAAATGGGCCTTTATGTAATTTCTTTCATTGACAGGATTATCTTGTCCAAATGTAGCTATCTTGAACTGATGGCCTATAGCTACTATGTACAACCAGGAGGCCAACCTATAAGATGTCAACCCCTGAGGTTATTGTGTAATAAACATTCCTTAATGACCAGCTGACTTTCTGAGACAAGCAATTAGCATATTAAGCCCACCTTGCTTTGAATCCTTTCCCATAAAAGGTCCCTTCTTTCGACCTCGTTAATGGGAGATCTGCTACAGAACTTAGCCTACCTTATGGCATCATAATAACACTTTTATCCCTTGACTTGAAGCTGGACTGTGAATTCTTTCTGAATGACACTCCTCTTTCATGACTCCTTGTATCTTGTCAATTATCCCTTCATCATTTCCATGAGAATGACATGAGGGACTTTATCGAATTCATTATTAAAGCCTAGGTAAGCTATGCTTATAGAATTTTTCTCAACTTTAATAAGCTACTTCAACAAAGTAAGAAAATAAGGCAATTTATGATCACTGCTTCCTTTTCTGGTTCACCAACCTTCTCTTTAATAATACATTCCAGAACATATTATTTTGCCAAGAATCAAAGGCAAATTTCTCAGTCTATAATTTTCAGTCTATTCTCCTCTCTTTTTTGAAAATTGAGTCAATATTTACCTTTCCTTGGTGTCCTTTATATTGTTGTTGTTGGAGAAGAAAATGACAAACCATTCCAGTATCCTTGCCAAGAAAACCCCAATTTCAGAGTCTATTCTCTTCCCTTTTTTGAAAATTAAGTCAACATTTACTGTTCCACAATGCTTATACCTTTCCAATTCCTTATAATTTTTCAAAAATCACTTATTATGGTGATTTTCTCTTAGTTCTTCCAATATCCAAGCTTATAATTTATCTTGGTCAAGTGTCTCTTAATAATCTCCTTACTCACCTGGAATATCAACTTCCTATTACTCATTTTGTTCTAAATTAAAAAACTGAGCAATTCTGTTGTTGTTTTTTCCTGTCACCAACTATAACAGTAGTAGTACTGCTGGATCAAAGGGTACTCACAATTTTATGCCAAATTACTTTCCAGAATGGCTAGATTATTTCACAATTCCACCAACAATGCATTAGTGCCTTGGTTTTCCCACATCTCCTCCAATCTTTTCCTGTCATCTTAACCAGTCTGAAAGGTGGGAGGTGGTATCTCAAGTTGTTTGAATTTCTTTTCTCTAACCAATAGCATTTTAGAGCATTTTTGTCATATGATCATAGATAGCTTTGATTTCTTTGTCTGAAAATTACCTGTTTATATCTTTTGCTATTCATCAATTGGGGAATGACTTGTATTTTTATAAATGTAGCCCAGGTCTCTGTATAGTTGAGAAATGAGACCTTTATCAGAGACATAAATAATAAAAATTTTTTCCAGGTTTCTGCTTTATTTGTAATTTTGGTTATATTGGTTTTGTTTATAAAAAATCTTTTTAATCTTATAAAATCTAAATTATCTATTTCATACATTGTAATGATCTCTATCTTCTTTGCTACTAAATTCTTTCCTTATCCATAAATATAATAGAAAAACTATCCAATGTTCTCTTAATTAGCCTATGATATCACCCTTTATGTATAAATCATATGACTATTTTGACTTCATCTTGGTATTCAGTGTGAGATGTTGGCCTATTATAGTTAGTTTCTGCCATACCATTTTCTAGTTTACCCAGCAGTTTTAGCTAAAGAATGAAATTTTGTCCCCAAAACTTGGATCTTTGAGTTTATCATACTCATTTGGTCATTTTTTTGGTCATTTACTATAATGTAATTTGTATTTAATATATTTCACTAATTTACTGCTCTAGTTTTTAGACTATACCAGATTGTTTTGATAGTTATCACCTTCTTTAGCATTCCCCACCCCCCATTAATCCCCTTGATATTCTTGAGCTTTTGTTTTTGCAAATGAATTTTGTTATTTTTTTTTCTAACTCTATAAAATAACTTTTGGTAATTTCATTGGTATGGCACTGAACAGATTAATTTAGATAGAATTTTCATTTTATTATATTGACTTGGTCTACCCATGAGCAATTAATATTTTCCCAATTATTTAGATGTGACTTTATTTGTGTGAAAAATATTTTATAATTGTGTTTATATAGTTCCTCAGTTTATCATGATAGATAGACTCCCAAGTATTTTATGTTATCCCTAATGTTTTGAATGTATCGAGTTTGAGAAACCTATGGTAACATGTTGTTGTTGCATTCTTTCAGTTATGTCCAACTCTTCTTGACCCCTCTTGGGGTTTTCTTGCAAACATACTGGAGTAGTTTGTCATTTCCTTCTCTAGTTTATTTTATAGATGAGGAAACTGAGGCAAATAGGATTAATTGACTGACCCTGGGTCACAGAGTTTTCTATCTCTTCCTAATAGACTTTGTAGGTAATATATATGCTAATGATTTATATGCGTTCATTTATATCCTGCAACTTTGCTAAAGTTGTTAATAATTTTAAGTAGTTTTTTAGTCAATTCTCCAGAATTATTTAAGTACAATTCTAAATTACTATTGCTTAGAGAAATGCAAATTAAAACAATTCTGAGGTACCAACCCCATACCTATCCAAATGGCTAACATAGCAGAAAAGGAAAATGACAAGACTGGAAGGAATGTAGAAAAATTGGGATACTAACACACTGCTGGTGAAGTGGTGAAAGGTCTAACCATTCGGGAAAACAATTTGGAACCATGACCCAAGGGCTATAAAACTGTGCATATTCTGTTCCATCAATACTACTAATAGGTCTGTATCTTAAGGAATACAAAGAAAAGGAAAAGGAATTTATGTGTACAAAAATATTTATAGTAGCTCTTTTTGTGGTTGTAGTTGTAGTTGTTCATCTTTCTTCTTGAAGAGGACCAATGATATCAGGAGAGTGATGGGCATTCTTATCATTTGGGAAATGGCTGAACTAGCTATGGTATATGATTGTGATAGAAAACTATTAGCCTATAAGAAATGATGAGCAGGAAGCTTTCAGAAAAACCTGGAAAGATTTACATAAACTGATGCAAAGAAAAATGAGCAGAATCAAGAGAATATTGTATATAGTAATAGCAACATTGTAACAGTGATCAACTGTGAAGGTCTTAGCAACTCTGATTAATACAATGATTCAAGGAATTCTAAAGTACTCATGATGAAAAATGATATGATTAAAATATACTTTCTTGATTTTTCCTGCATTTTTCTGTAACATAGCTAATATGGAAATGTGTTTTGCATAACCACCTATATCTAATTGATATCATATTGCTTGCCTTCTCAATAAGTCAGGGAAGAGTTAGACAGAAGAAGAGAATTTTAAAAATTTCTTAAATTAATGTTAAAATTAATTAATTTAAAAAACTAAATAAAATAAAATAAATCCATTCTTCAAAACTTCTTAATCCTCTTGAATTGACTTCCCTTAAAATTTTTTCATCCAAACATCCTTTTTGTATATTTCATCTTAAATCTTTAAAATCTACTCTCTCCAATCATAGAGTCCATCTGAGACTGTGATTTGTTTTCCTTTCCTCCTACATCATGAATTCTTCAAGGGAATGTTTGGCTACTTCCCCCTTCCATCATTTCCACCCCAGAAGCTAATTTCTTCCTGTTTATGAAAGTCAGAACTTGAGCAGAATTTTCCCTTGATGGATACTCTACCTTTTGAGGGATGAAACTTGCATTAAGTTAAGTCAAATTAAATTATTATCTGTTCTACTTCTGGCAAAGAATTTGGCATAATTGGTATCTTTCATCCCTACTGTGGGGTAGCAATATCGTACCTAGGTACCTCAATGGATTAGAGTGCAAATTTACTCACTAATTCTGTGACCCTGGGCAAATCACTTAACACTATTTGCCTCAGTTTCCTTATCTGTAAAATGAACTGGAGAAGGAAATGGCAAACTTCTCCAGTATTTTTGCCAAAAAAACCCCAAATGAGATCACAGAGTTGGACACAACTAAAACAATTGAACAGTCACTACTAAATCATACGTCTGTGGCAGTTTTTTCATATGTTTCCCAAATTCTATAATTGTTTTTTCTTTCTTTCCAATTCATTTTCTGAATATTTTGATAACAAGATTATTTCTTTTTCTCTATACATTGATCTCCACCCAAATGTTATTCACCATTCTTCCCCCTTCAGGTTCCTAGAAAGATTTGTGAAACTTTTAATAATCTGCTATCCATCAATATTTTATCTTTCTCTGACTACTTCATATGCTCCCACAGAACTTAAGTATTAGTAATTCTTCTTTGAGGGCATCCATTAATTTCATGAGACATTCTAATACCTCATTACTCTCACCAACTTCTATATTTTGTCATTCCTATATTAAACCTCCTGTTTAATATAGTGCTTGTCGTCCTTTGGTTCTATTTCCCCAAGATTATAAAAAGTTTTGCTTTGCTCCAACTTTTGAAAGATTTTTGATTTCTAGGCCAGAGTCTGAAATGAGTCTCTCCTATTTGGCTATATATAATCTACAAAAGAAATATGCCCAACCACATAGTTAGCAAAGTATTGGTGAATTATTGCATCAACAATTTCTTTTGATAGTAATATTTATGCTTGTTCAAGATACCCAAATTAATTGACTTAATTCTTTTTGATATCTTGAGAATATCTTTGTTTTGTTGTGACAGTGGACTTTTAAAAAAAAAACTTTTCGGTGGGAGGTAAGAGGTGAAAAATTGGAACAAGAGGTTTGGCAATTGTTAATGCTGTAAAGTTACCCATGCATATAACCTGTAAATAAAAGGCTATTAAATAAATAAACGGGGGGAAAAAAACTTTTCATTAACAGGTTTACAGTAGCTGCCTCAGTTACCCCTCAGTGAGGAATCACCAATCACCAGTATTCTCTTTTTTTCCTCTTCATTCATCCTCATTGGATGAACCTTCTCCTGACAGAACCTATGGATTTACTTTGTTATTACTTAGAAGACAAGTAGCTGTTTTCTCTAAGGGCGTCCTATTATCCCTCTTCTTCAGGAAGTCACAAATCTTTTTTTTTTCCCCTCTGTGTCTTCAAGATTTTTAAATAAAATTTTATTTTTCCAATTATCAATCACATTTTAATTTTCCCTATAAATCCACACCACTGGGGGGAAAAAGAGAGAAAGAAAAAAACAAAATCCTTCTAACACTCATTCATAATCAAGACAAATCGACATATTGTCCATATCCAAAAGAGTATGTCTCATTCTCACCTTGAGTCACCTCTGTCAGGAGCCAGACAGCATGTTTTATTAATGGTTCTGTGGAATCATGGTCGATCACTGTGTCGACCAGAGTTCTTTCACAATTGTTACTTTATAGAGTATCAAATGTATTAGGTTCCAATTTTATTCAAAGTAAAGTGCATGTCTCTGGAGACACAAAGACGAAAAAGAACACAGTCCTAGATCTCAAGAAGCTTGCATTCTTGTACAAAAGAGATATTCAAAGCTCTCGAGGAAAAGCTGAGAAGACAAACACCAACAATAGTAACAATACTTGAACTTGAGAGAGAGAGGTGCACTGACCCAGGAAAGATTCCCCTTAAGAGATGATGCCTGCCTTGAAGGAAAAGAAGGCTTTCAGATGGCAGAGATAGGGGAAACAAACAGATAGACTAAACATGTTTTAGGCATGGGACACAGTTTTACACAAATACATGGAATCACAAAAGGAGTGGATAAGAAGGGCTGGAGAATAAATACAGTTTGGTTGGAACTGAGAGTATACAAAGGTGAATATAATATGAAATGAGACTAATTAGGTAGTTTGGAGTCAATTTGTGAAAAACTTTAAAATGTCAGATTGAAATATTTTTCTTTTATCCAAGAAGCCACTGATGATGAAACATAATACTCCAAATCCTTATAAAGAAGACATTTATAAACTTCTAAGTCCATTCCATTAGAATAGGAGGACTCAAAATGCAGTTGGCTCCAGAAAGAGATTAAAGCAGCATGGTATAGTAAAGAGAATTCTAGACTTGAAGCCTACTCTGGTCTGAAGAAGACCAGAGTAACATCTCTGACTACCTGGGGGGTCTCAGTTTTTTTATTTGTAAAATGGGAAAATTAATCCTACACATTTATTATGATAAAATGAAATAATATATACAAAGGGTTAAATAAATGTAAATCTTGTCTTTCCCACAGGATAGATAATTGCCTGAAAACTGAGACACTTATACTCCCACTCCTGAGAATCTCTACTTTAACTGGCAGACACTTTCTAAACTGTGCCACAAGTTCTCTTTACTCCCATTACCTGCAACTGAGTTTCTTTTTTTCTCCCAATAGCATTTTATTTTTCCAAATACATGTACAGATAGTTTTCAACATTCACTTTGGTAAAACTTTGTGTTCTAAATTTTTCTCTCTCCTTCCCTTACTATCCCCCTCCCCAAGACAGAAAACAATCTGATAGAGATTAAATATGTGCAATTCTTTTAAACATATTTTCATATTTGTCATGTTATACAAGAAAAGTCAGACCAAGGGGTGGGGGAGGAATAAAAAGGTGAAAATATTATGCTTCAATCCACATTCAGTCAAAGAGCTGAATTTCAAAGATATAATAGGTGACGAATAAATGCATGGTGATGTTGGATCTAAAAGCAGCTCTCTATTAGAGAATCCCCTGGGACTTGACATAGTAACTCATCTCAACCAGAATAAAGCATAGACTCCTCTGTTTGTTTAAAGCTCTTCTTAATCTGATTCCAATCTTGTTCTTTGCAGACTAATTTCTCATTCCTCCCCCTCATGCTTTTTGTTCTAGCCTGGCCAGTCTGGCCATAGTGCAGGACAAAGAGTGTTATGTTGAGAAGGACCTGGATTCAAATGAAGTCACTTGTTCTACCTGAGCCTCAATTTTCTTAGCTATAAAAATGTGCAGTGATGCCTGTATTCTCTCTCCCATCTTGGCAGTCATACAAGTTGTCAAAGCCAGCTCAAGTACATTTTCCTACATGAAGTATTCCCGCTTCTCTCACTTTTAACATGCCATCCCTCAAATTACTTTTGTATTTATATTTAGTTGTATATGTATTTTATATCTATTTATCTGTGTGTATTCTCCCAGTAGAAGAATAACCAAAAATAACACACTTAATAATATGAAAAAATAATATGCTGTAATACATAATATAATGGTACTGCAAAGTCTTGCTTTCTAGTCTTTATAAAAAGTTTTAAAGTTTTTAATTCACTTGAACAATATTATCTCATTGGATCCTCACAACAATCTTAGGAGGTGGATGCTTTACTATTCTCTTTTTATAGGTGAAGAAACAGGTAAACAGAAGCAGAAGTAGATTTGTCCACAGTTATTAAGGGCCTGAAGTCAGATTTACATTCAGGTCTTACTGATTCCAGATGCAAATCTCTATTTGCTTTGCCACCTCTCTGACTGAATGAATTCTTCTCCAGAACAAGGATGATTTTCTTTTAGCCTTTGTGTTTTGGTTCTAGACAATGATTGATATATAGTAGGCACTTACTAATAACTAGACTTATTGAATTTTACTGAATTGAATCAATCTGAATCGAAGTTTTTTCTGAAGAAGGAAGATGCTGGAAAATGACCATGGTAACTTTCCAGATAGGATATGGACAATAAATGATAAAACCTCACCCACCCAAGTGGAAGATTTTCATAGGCCTAGGATGATTGAAATTAGAAGCTCAGGGAGCCAAAGAACTCAGTAATGACAAATGGACCATTGCTTGGCAAGAATTTGATATGACTTGCCAGCTCCTACTATTGATCACTAAATGGCAACTCAAGCAGAATGCTGTAAAGAGAAAAATGGAAAAATAAAAATGGGAATAACTTGGGCCAGAGATATCTCCTTCCCCCAAAAAAAGTCACCAAATGAGAAAAATGGAAGTTTTATAACAAGACCATCTGAGTTCAAATTCAGCTTCTATTATGTCTATGTGAATGATTTTGAGCAAATAACCTAATTCTTTGTGCCTTTGTTTTTTTCTCATTTGTAAAAGGAAGGAATTGGTCTACATCAAGGATCCTCAAGCAGAAGTCTGGGAGGAGTTTTTTTCTTTTTAAACTTTCATAACAGCATTTCAATATAATTAGTTTCCTTTGTAATCCTATGTTGTTTATATTATGATTCTAAAAAGGAGCTGAAGGCCTTCACTAGTCTGCTGAAATGATCTTTCACACACAAACACACACACACACACACACACACGCACACACGCTCCCCACAGAGTCAAGAACTTTTGGACCCAAGCACCTCTCAAGGTTTAAATTGTTATTTTTTGTGTAGAGATTTTAATCTTTTTTTCATCCATATTTTTTACTACAATCTTCAAAAAAAATCCAATTCTATTTTGCATCCCAAGCTCCTATAGTCTTTTTTGATTATTATAGCTTTCTATTAAAAGCTGGTACAGAAATAAGGGATATATTTCTAGTGTGTCCTTATTTGTAGCCTTGTTTTCCACATGTGCTCACACATGGAAATTCCCTGGCGTTCTCCAGGATATCCTTTTCTTTTGCCTTGGCTCCTATGAAGCCTCTGACCATCCTGTTCTCTTTATCTCGGTTGCAGATGGCCTGAACCACATTCTTCATTAGTGACTCACTGGTTTAGACAATTTGCCTCAGCTTCCTTTATACCAGCCTTTGGATCAGGCTACTGTATATTCTTGCTTTCTTGTTTGTCTCATTATTCTCTAAACCATGTAGAAATAATGATTTGTTTCTACTGTCGAGATCCAATGACAATTGGTACCAAGGAAACACTGCCAGATTCCTTTGTCAGTCCTTTTCCTTTCTTTCTTCTTTTCTCCTACAAATTTAGTCCATTAACTACTATATTGCTGATTTGCATTCATTTTTATGAGTTTTCTCATCTAGTCACTTTTTATGGCTGTCTCCCTGATACCAAAAAAGAAAAAAAGAAGCTTAATTAAAATTTGATAACATATTTGGCTGTTTTAACTACATGATTCCAAATACTCTTATTTGCTATCATATTTTAATTCTTCTAACCCATTTGTGTTCACCAGGCCTCTTTCCAGCATCCTCTTGATCAGCTTGAGGGAGCTGAGGGAGTAAATTACCAAGAATGATCCCAACATGAGAAGGGATGTAAAAGACATTAAGCATAACATATTTGCAATGAGAAGGAGGAATAATCTATGAATGGCCAAGTGTTGCTCTATCCAGATAACATGAAGACAACCAGAGTAAGGTCTCCAGCAGCCAAGAACTGATTATCTGCAGAGGAATTACAGATAAGAATGGACAAAAATTGTCCAGGACAAGTTGTAATCTGCCTTTTGGCAGGAAAACTATCTTGTATGTATCTTGTTTGTACAAATTGTTTGCATGTTGCCTAGCCCAACAGATTATGAACTGCTTGAAAGCAAAGATAATTTTTGCCTTTCTTTGTATCCTCAGTGCTTAGTCCTGTTAAGTACTTAATAAATATTAATTGATTTGAGTTGAAAATACTCTGACAGCATGACCCCAGTGTTGCACCCAAGTATTTTGCATTGACCCAATGTTTGAATGTTATATGATTATCCAAGTTCTTCTCTAACTTTAAATTAGTCTATGCCTAAATGTACAGAAATATTTATTGCAGCTCTTTTCTATGAGCAAAAAACTGGAAACTGAGGGGATGCCTGTCAATTGAGGAATGGCTGAATAAACTGTGATATGTGATTATGATGGAATATTATTGTTTTATGGGAAATAACAAGCAAGATGATTTCAAAAATATCTGGAAAGTTCTTTATGAACTCAAGCAAAGTGAAGTGTATTATGTACTAAGTTATAGCAATGTTGTGGTAGCTGTGAATGACTTTCCTATTCTCAGCAATACAAATGATCTATAACTACTCTGAAAGACTTATGATGAAAAATGCTATTCATACCCAAAGAAAGAACTGAGTATTCCTGAAACAGATTGAAATATACTCTTTGTTTAAAATTTTATTTTACTTGAGTGGGGTTTTTTTGGGGGGAAATCTGTTTTTTTTTATAACATGACTTTTATGGGAACGCTTTGCATAATTTTACATGTGCCTTCTTAATAGGAATGGAGTTGGGGAAGAAGGGAGAGAATCTGGAACTCAAAGTTTTAAAAACATATGTAAAAATTATTTTACATGTAATTGGGGAAAATAAAAATATTGAATAAAATATTAGTCTATACATTCTCTCTTGCATCTATTACTTTTACTGTTACCACCCTAGTTCAGATTCTCTCACTTAGAACATCAAAATAGTTCCTTAATGACTCTTCTCTTCTACATATTAGATTTTCTTCATATTTAAATTTGATCATTTAATTCCTCTACTCAAAAATCTTCAGTGGTTCCCTGTTGTTTAACCAATAACATTCACATTCTTTAACCTAATATTCAAAGACTTCCACAGTTTGGGTCCAACTGATTTTCCTTATTTCACACTATTCTCCTCCATAAATTAATTACTCCTGGACTCCTCACTATTCTTGAAGATCATGCATTTTCCCATTTTTGTGCCTTTATTCATACTGTTCCCTATACCTGGAATTCTTTCCCTCATGACATCTACTTAATGACATCTAACTCATTCTTGAGAGTCTGGCTCCAATGCTTCCTTCATGAAGCTATAGGATCAAATAATCATAGAATTATAGCTAAAGGAAATGTAGAGGTCCAATCTGCCCTCAATTTTATAGATTTAAAAAAACCCTGAAACCCAGAAGGATTGACTCTTTCTTGATCCCTTTACCCCAATCCTAAATTGTAAATGATTTCTCATTTATGTGCTCTTTTTCATCTTATACTTCTCTTTAGAATTTATCTTATTCTAATTTGTGTTATATCTAACACATTGCAATGTCAATGTAGGTATCTAATAAATGGTTGTGGGATTTTTTTTGGTTTTGTTTTTATTTTTTTAGTGTTGGATGAATGAATTTTCATTCTGTATAAGACTCCCTTGGTTTTAAGGTTGATGGGACAGTAGCATTGTCTAATTTCAACATCAGCACAATTTAACTCTACAAGTACTTACTTATTAAGAATTGACTGTGTTTGATTTCCCTTCTCCAACAAGATCAATCCCATTCCCTACAGAAACAAACTCACAATACCATCATGGAAAGTTCCAGGGGTATGAGTGGGATCAGGGAGCTTGTGAAGGTCACCCCTGCATCTCACTGCTTCTCACCTGTTTCTGCTCATTCACTAGTTCTGGCCCGATGATGCTCACTCAGTCGGTATTCATTTCTCATGCATGGATCCTCAGCATGGCACCACCAGAACAAATGTGGCTCCCACAGCTCTCAGCTTGATTCAGGAACTCCTCTTTGTACTCAGCATACTGACATTACCCAGCTGGTTTTGCTTTCCTAATTGTCATAACTCCCACAAGTCTGCATTCATTTCTCTGGTTTCCACCTCCCCTAAAAGCTCCTTTCTATACCCCTTTGCCAATGAACTTCAGGCCCAGGGAATTATGAGGAAAAGGTTTTGGGCTCTTTTCACAGAAAACCCAGTTCCCTTTGAAATTGCTCAAGCCCTTTTCTATCAGTATGTTTACTATCCAAATATAAATAAGATTTAAGTCATTCCTTCACAGAGATAACTATTTAGTAAAGAAGAAAAGATACAGAGGGAGAAAAGATACAAAACACAAGATTAAAGCATTATTTATCTAAAATTAGAAGGTAGGTCAAAGATGTTCTAATATAACTACCCATTTTACAGATGTGGAAGCTAAAATCTAGAATTAATTTGCTCTAGATCACAGATAGTATGCAGCAGAACTTAGCCTGGGCTGCCTACCCACTTGACCCCCAAAAGACTCCTCTTACTCCTTGGGAATCCCTCTTTTTAAAGCTTCTCAGATTTTTATGCTCATTGTACTTTGCCTTTCTTAAAATAGTCTTTTATTTTCCAGATGTAACTGGTAACCCATTTTTTTCAATCAAAAAACTTAACAGTGATCAGTTGATAGATTTTTACTTTCAATTGCAGGGTCCCTCCCCGTGGTCATTCAGCATCAAGATCCTTCAGCTGCCACTATTAGAAAGCTTGTCAGAACTTTACAAAACTATGTAACAGGCCTGTGACTGAAGTAATCCAGATTAACAAATACAAAGGGCTTTTCAAGTCTAAACATTTTTATGCAGCTTTCATTGAGAAGAGTAGGAAAAGAGTTGAAGCAAAAATCCTTCAGTACAAATCCACCAATTTTCTACCAGAGAAGGTATTCGGGAAGCAGAATGCAGGTATAGGACACCAGATACTTATTCTCTCTTTCATGATCAGCTTTAAACATAGAATGTGAGAAGCTAATGTAGTTTCCAAGCTCGTGTAGTTTCATTTTCAGGGGATTTTTTTTTTTTTTTATTTAATAGCCTTTTATTTACAGGATATATGCTTGGGTAACTTTACAGTATTAACAATTGCCAAACTTCTTGTTCCAATTTTTTACCTCTTACCCCCCCACCCCCTCCCCCAGGTGACAGGATGACCAGTAGATGTTAAATACATTAAAATATAAATTAGAGACACAATAAGTATACATGACCAAAACGTTATTTTGCTGTACAAAAAGAATCAGACTCTGAAATATTGTACAATTAGCTTGTGAAGGAAATCAAAAATGCAGGTGGGCATAAATATAGGGATTGGGAATTCAATGTAATGGTTTTTAGTCATCTCCCAGAGTTCTTTCTCTGGGCGTAGCTGGTTCAGTTCATTACTGTTCCATTGGAAATGATTTGGTTGATCTCGTTGCTGAGGATGGCCTGGTCCATCAGAACTGGTCATCATATAGTATTGTTGTTGAAGTATATAATGATCTCCTGGTCCTGCTCATTTCACTCAGCATCAGTTCGTGTAAGTCTCTCCAGGCCTTTCTGAAATCATCCTGTTGGTCATTTCTTACAGAACAGTAATATTCCATAATATTCATATACCACAATTTATTCAGCCATTCTCCCACTGATGGACATCCATTCAGTTTCCAGTTTCTAGCCACTACAAAAAGGGCTGCCACAAACATTCGTGCACATACAGGTCCCTTTCCCTTCTTTAGTATCTCTTTGAGATATAAGCCCAGTAGAAACACTGCTGGATCAAAGGGTATGCACAGTTTGATAACTTTTTGAGCATAGTTCCAAACTACTCTCCAAAATGGTTGGATTCGTTCACAACTCCACCAACAATGCGTCAAAGTCCCAGTTTTCCCACATCCCCTCCAACAATCATCATTATTTTTTCCTGTCATCTTAGCCAATCTGACAGGTGTGTAGTGGTATCTTAGAGTTGTCTTAATTTGCATTTCTCTGATTAGTAATGACTTGGAGCATCTTTTCATATGTCTAGAAATAGTTTCAATTTCTTCATCTGAGAATTTTCTGTTCATATCCTTTGACCATTTTTCAATTGGAGAATGGTTTGATTTTTTATAAATTAGAGTTATATATATTTTGGAAATGAGGCCTTTATCAGAACCTTTGACTGTAAAAATATTTTCCCAGTTTATTGCTTCTTAGGGGATTTTTTTTTAGGAATTCCAGGAAGATCCTCTTCCCCCACAATAGTTCCTCTAGCTAGGTGCCACAATGTCTGAAATTCCACTATGAAAGAATAGTTTCTTTGAGATCCTTTCCATTCACTCCTATTGGAAAATGCAAATATTCCTGGGAGGTCCAATCATACAAATCTCAGTACCTGGGAATTGACTGGATTTTGGGATTTTGTTTTATTTTGTTTTGTTTTTTAAATAAAAGACTATCTATTACAGTGGAATGCACACTGGTCTGGAATTAGGGAACTTGAACCTGGTAGAACCAAACCTGGTTCTACCACTTAATAGCTATGTGATCTTCCACAAATCCCTTAACCTGAGTCTTATTCTGCTTATCCATAAAATCGACATATCATAGTCCCTGCTTGACCAGCCTCACAGGTTTGTGGTGAGGATCAAATAAAGTAATGTGAATGTCTTTTTCAGGTAACAAAAGACTGCATTTTTAAGGAAGTTGTTTCAGAGTACTAGTTCTCTTAGTCTGTGAGAGAGGGGCAGCTAGAAGGTGCTGGAAGAGTACCAGCCCTGGAATCAAGAGGACCTGAGTTCAAATTTGGCCTCAGACATTTAACACTTACCTGGGCAAGTCACTTAACCCCAATTGCCTCACAAAACAAAAAAAAAGCAGTCGGGGGGGGGGGGAGAGAGGAGCAGGTAGAGAGAGAGAGAGAGAGAGAGAGAGAGAGAGAGAGAGAGAGAGATTGCCTGATTGTCTATCCTCTCCTCTTATTCTGGGGAAAAGGAGTGACTTAGGGGACAATAGTGAGAAAAGATCATAGAATTAAAAAAAATGTCCATCACAACTCATGTGACTACCAACACTCCCAGTGAGACCTGAACCAGATTAAAATGTAATTGGGAAAGCATTTAACAAAATAAATAAAAATACAATAAAATATAAATAATATTATACTTTAAAACCAAATCAATATGAGGCCTGCAAGGAACTTTATGACTTGATTCTATTTTGAGTTGAGGCCACTGGTATGGATTATATAATCTTCCTTTCCATTATTGTTCACTGACCACTTAAAAAACATTTGGATGATACATGTATAACCTGTATCATATTGCTTGCTGTGTTGGGGGTGGGGAGATAAAAAAGATGAGAAAAAAAATCTGGAACTGAAAATCTTACAAAAATGAATGTTGCCAACAACTTTACATGTAACTGGAAACATAAAATACTGTTGAGAGGGGGGTAAAAGCACTTGCCTCAATTGAGCAAAATACTAACTTTAAGGCTTTTCCACAATAGGATGTTTTCCATTCACACATGTCATAATTGCCAAAGATTCCTTTAAGTATATAACAGCAGACTTTTGTTTAATGACTCTTTGGTTAAATGTCAAGGGAAGCATATAACACTATGATATAGTAGCAGAAGATGATAGCCAGTCAAGAAGAATACCCAATCTAGACTCCCAATGGAAGTCTTGCCCTAAAAATGAAGAGATCTTTCAGATGTTCTGATTTACTGATTGTTTTGACTGTCTGAGATGTTGGACTATCTCTTAAATGAGATCCAAGATCATTCAAAAGACTGTGGTTTAACCATCTACATATTTTTTTTTAATGGGATGATAAATATCCATTGTTTATATCCAATTCATTCATTAGTAAATATATTTTAGAGATTCACTGCAGATGAATAAGAACCTGAGCCCAGAACTGACCAGGAGGAAGGGAGAGAGCTGGCTTTCATTTAAGAATTATCAAAATATGTTAATGACCCCAAATTTCTCTCTATAAGTAAGACCTATTTTTTAAAAAAATGACTGTGTTTCCAGTGATGGATGCTATATGGCTGTGAGTCATACAATATTATAATCTCCAAAGATTATAATATTATTGACAAAAAAGGATATCCTTTTACAGTCTAGCAAAACTTATGGATTCTTTTGCAAAATAATGTTTTTAAATGCAAAAAATTAAAATATAAAGTATTGCAAAGGAAATCAATTGAAATGTAGTTATTAAAAAAAAAAAATAAGACTGCCTAGATTGGAGACCTTGAAGCTCTCCATCTTTGATTTCAGGATGGTAGGGCAGTTTCTACCTTTAATCTTGACAATGACTATTGCATAACTTCCAATGATTCTTAATGAAATATACTCATTTTGGTGATAAGGTCAGCTTTAGGGCTTGTGTTACCTCTGTTCCTAGTTCTATCTTCCTTTCTCAATGCAGGTTGTATGGACATCAGTTTCTGCCATCTAAAGTCCTTGTCCTCCACTCTAGTCCATTGATACAACTATAATTGTTGTCTAACATTGGACAATTGTTGTCCACATTTGTAACAAAAGAAATTTTTAAAATCACTTTACCCCTCTCTGTTGGAAGTGTCTGTGTTTCAGATCATCATGACCTCTATTCTCTGACTGCCAGCTTTTCCAAATGGAATAGTTCTGTCCAGTCCTGTATTTCTCACCAAGTTTTCATTAAACTCTTGCCTTCAAATCTACTAAGCCAGTGGTGACCCTTATCACCTTTACCTTATTTCTCTAGTTGCACAAGAGAAAATAACCTGGAGTTAGTGAGAGTTGAATTTTTCCAATTAGGTCACTCTTTGCAACTCTGAGATCATCCTCAAGTTAATTTAATCTTTTTTAGCAACTGATCAAATCTTGTGGCTTCCATTCAAACCCAAGACAAATTAGGTGTGCCTTCAGCCCTCTGTGGAATATCATACATCTGAATACTTCTTCCATTCTGACCTCATCTGTTTCTCAAGTTTTATTGCTGTTCTTCTTATAAGTCTATATAGTTGACTGTCCACATAAATTACAGGATCAAAAAGGCTTAAAAAAAAAAAACCCTCTGCACTAAATGATAAGGATGAATTGAATATACACTGTTATGGAAATTGCTTTTCTAGCCTTCAAAAGCATACTTGCCATGTGAATTTACTCTTTGCAGGCATTAGACCCTGCATACTATCAAAAGCTACTCCTTTTAAGCTTTTTAGCAGCACACCCTTCAGGTATGTGCTAATGCTCTAGTGATTCAAACTTACTCAAACTTCACCCATGATTATTTTCCGGGGAATATGGTTCCTTTCATACAAAGATTCAGGAATCCTGAATTTCTGAAAGGATCCAAGATTAGTATCATACACTGCAAAATTTGGAGACTTATCAGCATCCTAGTCCTTCAAATGATTTGTTCTCCCAGATCAAATACAGGACTTCTGTCTCTAGATCCTCCTTTATTATTTATCATAATTTTTGCTTGTTTTAAAAGACCTAATAATAATTTCCTAAGTACTTTCCCAAACTGCTATCCTAATTTTAAAAGAGTTTGTGCAGTCAGGTAACTTACAGAAAAGAGATAAGATTTTGTCATCCCTACTTTCTTTAGTAAATACTCTTCATCTCCCCAAAGTGTTTACAAGATATCAAAGAAAATGTTCTCAAGAGCCTGATCTCATAACTCATTTTTAACTAACAGTCTTCTGTCTAGCTTTAAATACATTGCCAGGCAGTAGAATTCTAGGGAAGCAATATCCATACTAATCACATCAGCTTCCATACTCTTAATGAGCCCAATAATACAAGATAATCAATACTTAAGCATTCAACCATGTAGAAACTATCTCAAAGCAAATTGTTTGAGTGATAAAGGAAATAAATTAGAGAGTTGACAGCCTAATTAACAGAAAACAAAAGAAAAAATAGTAATCATTCTTCAATAGATTATATATAGAGTATATACTATAATAGCATATTAGTACTATAGTACACATATTTGCACTATATTGTACTATATTAGTTACATATACTATACTACATATACTATGTACTATATTAGTTACATATACATACACACAAACATAGATTTTATATATATATATATATATATATGTTTGTACTAGTATAATATTCTGGGAATCAAAAAGTCTGACAAAAGTCTCCTAGCAGCCAAATGAGGACTGTTTGTTAGAGGAGACATTTGTAGACCCTAGAAGACCCTAGAAGTCTTTAAGATTCCTGAGTCGACTTGATTGGGAACATTACTATAAACCAGGTTTGGGGAACATCCCATTAAGACCCACAAAATCAACCATAATCAACCACAGGAGACGATGAGCTGAAAGCTAGATATAACAATCTCCCACTTTTTGAATTCTATATTCTGAATTCTGTAAGTTGATCATGGTGTAGTCTAGAATCAGATCAGGATTTAAGTGATTAGTCTGCCACTTACAGGTGTGAGATCTTTAACAAATCACTTAAGCTCACAGAGCCTCAGCTTCTGGCTCTAATGATATTGCATGGAAAGGCATCCAGATAAAATATAGAGAAGCTAGTCTTAAAGTAAGAAGGTTATATGTTTAAGTCCTGATTGGTAAATATTGATTGTGTAACCTTCAAACAACTTTTTTTAGAACTTAAACAAGAGAAAAAGAATGAGTGTACATAGGTAGAGGAAGTTTCCCCATTGGGCATTCCCTACCCTGAGAAAATTATAGGTCTGTACCTTTTAAAAAATCTTTTCTTTATTTACTTATTTATTATTTAACTCATGGGTTTCACTCATCCCACAAACATTTTATCAACATTTATGTCAACTGTGTGCAGAATATTGTGATAAGTGTTTGGAAGATTTAGTTTAGGCAATTAAGAGAGTTTTCTCCTCTGAATTCATCCATTAGAAGGATATGACACTAACACTAATATAATATATAATATGACATTAATAATATTTGTTATAATCCACCAAAAATTGTTATTATGAACTGGAATGATAATAGGGATAAAGCACTTTGTAACCATAAAATGCTTGATTTTGATATTTTTTGTCCAGGCCAATGATCTTATTATTTGTAGAGACCTCAAAGTAAGGAAATACCTTCTATGAAGATGGTTCCATAATTCTTCAGTAATTTATAGTCTTTAGAAAGTTACTTACCCAAATTCACACAGTCAGTATGTCTTATAAGCAGCATTTGAATCCAGGTCTCTCTTATTACAAGGAATGAGCTAGTACTATGATAAGCGTTTCTTCTAAATTTAAGTGTCACAGCAGAATGCAAGCTCCTTGATGACAGGAACTATTTTTAATTGTTGTCTTTATATCCACAACAGCTGATACCTAATAGGTGCTTAATAAATTCTTGATGAAACCATGATTTCAGAGGACAAATCTCTTACTAGAGAGGTGATAAATTCAATATGTAGGAGGAAACATACATTCTCAAACAGACAATTTGAGATTTTGTTTTGCTTGACTATTAATTTTTGTTTGATAATCTGTCTATATCCTTCCTCATTATTATTATTTTCATCCTTTGTGATATCCTCTCATCTTTTGTGAAGAACCAATAATCTTTTTCCAAGTATTTTCCAAAATTCCTTTTCCATAGGCAGTTTAAAAGGATTTGGGCAATCAGATAACTTATAGCAGACAGACTAGATTTTGTCTTTCTCCCTGCTTTATTTAGTAAAGATTCCAGATCTCCCCAAAATGTGCATAACATATTAAATATTATTATTCATGTTTATTTTTTTCTTTTACTTCCTTAAGGGATATATGGAAGAGAGCAAAAATAAGTGATTAGTAATATTTTAAAATTAATTTAATTTTAAAAAGTTTTTTTTGGTGGATTATTTTTTAAGTGAAATAAATTTTTGGCTAGTGGTTTCCTTGAGGCTCCTCCAAACGTTTCTCTCCTCTCTCTCATGACCCAGCACTCTTTCAAATTGTTCTTGAATACATTAGTCACTGAAGCTTTGGATTGATGACAAAATCAAGCCCCTTTCAGCCTCTACATCACCAGCCCTTTTGCACTTATTTTGGAAAAGATCACAGGCTCCAATTCATGGGGGCCTGGGAATATGACACATTTTCCTGACCTGAGAATGGAAGAATGTATGTTTAGGTGCTTGCAATTCACCTGTCAGCAGTCAGCATCCTGTCTGCTAGGGAAAATATTTACCCTTCTCGAGAAGTGCTTTGTTTGGAGTTGGAACAGAAGTGCTGGTGAGTAGAGCACAGTTGAATCATGGAAGAAAACCAAATTGAGGCTCAGGAAGTCTGTACATTTGGTTGTTTCTTGTAGCTTTCCGAGTAACTAGAGCCTGTAGCAAACTGAACACTGATTTCAGAGCAGGGTAGATTATTTAAGGCAAAAAGACAAATTGTTCAATCCACTTCAGCAAACATTAAACATCTATTGGGTACAGAGTACTCCTCTAAGCTCTGGGCTAAGACAATCCACACATGTCTGGAATAAAGCATAAGTGTGTAACTATAATTCATAATAACAAATGGTTAATATATTCAAAGAGGTAGCTGTGGAGTAGAAGATAAAGAATCATCTCAAAGTTAGGGAGGTCTGAGTTTCAGTCCTTCCCTGACAATACTCTTCTGACTGTCGTTTGTCCTTCGTTCTTGAACAATTCAGACCATGACATTAGGAAGGTGATACCATGACATACAAATGAATTGGATTTAATTGAGGGAGGGCTATGTAAAGTTGACTGTGTCACTCTGGGTACCTTGCTTTGCCCCTCTATAATACCCTAAGTTGACAGATGACACAGGAGAGATAGAATGCTAAATCTAGAGTCTTCATGAGTTAAAATCTGGTCTTTTTACTAGCTTGTGATCCTGAGCAAGTCACTTAACTCTGTTTGCCTCAGTTTCCTCATCTGTAAAATGATCTGGAGAAGGAAATGACAAACTACTCCAGTATTTTTGCCAAGAAAGCCCCAAATGACATCACAAAGAGTCAGGCATGATGGAACAATACAGCAACAATGACAAAAAGATCCTAAGTTCCAGAACAGCTGCTGATCTAATTTGGGGAAAGAAATTTCTTTCTTACATAAACAGAATCCCAAATCTAGAAGAAAAAAGGTGCAAAACAAAATAATCTGGTAGAAAGGGAAAATAACTGTCATTTACCACAATTTCATTTTGTGGTAACTCCCTACATCTATGCACATCAGTGGTTGAACAATCCATCACTTGGTGGCTAACCTCTGAATTAAGCTTTGCTAGTCCTCTGAAGCTTGTCGCAACCCATTGCCTGGTTGGCACTCAAAGCATTTTGAAAGGACAAAAGAAATAAATTAAAGTTAGAGCTCTGAATTTGTCCTATGTCTTCTGCTCTGAAACTAGAAGTTTTAACAAAAGCAAGGGTTCTGAACTTGGATTCATAGACTACTTTGGTGTGCTGGTAATGCTTATGGACCTTTTCTCAGAATGATATCTGTGAACATATAGAATAAAATATATACAACTATAAAGGAAATCATATACATTAAAATACAGTAATTAAAACATACTTATTTTAAAAGTTTGTGAATCCTAAGCTGAGAATCCCTGACCTAAAAAAAGAACATTTTGGAAATAGTTGTGGGCAAATTTTTAGACTGCTCAAGTCAGACTGCATCTCACTGAAGTCATGCTTACCCAACAATTTGGCTGGTGAAACCATTGGTCTAAGTTAGAATGGGGAGGAGATGAGTACCTAGGTACAAAAGTCAGATCCATAACTAGAAACTATAATGGTTTTTACTGAGGAAATGCAAGTGGGGAATCTAACTTTGATAGGTCTCTATTACTATAGTCGTGAATCAGAGAATGAAGTTGCTGGGACCTACCCAGTGACAACAGAATGAGAAGAAAGCATGGTCAATCAATAAGAGTTTATTAAGTACTTAATATGTGCCAGTTACATAAAGACTGGGATTCAAAGTTTTAGAGATATCAAAAATAAAACAATAGCAAAAAATAGAAAATCCCAAACCTCAAATACACTTTCAATGAATATATTCTGATGAAGGAGGTAACATATAACGATGTAGGGGAAAACCTGATCAACATGAAGTATCTTTCAAGGCAATTGGAGTTAAGTGACTTGCCCAAGGTCACATAGCTAGGAAGTATTAAGTGTCTGAGGTCACATTTGAACTCAGGTCCCCCTGAATTCAGGTCTGGTGCTTTATCTATTGCACCAACTAACTGCCCCCATCTGTTTATTCTGAAAGCAAAAAGTGTTAGCAGTTGGAAAGACCAGCACGGCAGAAAACCTTTAAAATCATCTGACCTGGTTTTGTCATGACACTTGCTAACAGATAAGTCATGATATGTGTATTGTAAAAGTAGAATATTTAATTGTGATTAAAACAATTAGCAAAGGCATAGGGAAGACACTCTCCACACGTATACTCTAGAAATTCTCTCTCTGAAAATAATAGAGGGGGAAACTGGGACAATTATACCCAGAAAAATTCATTCTGTAGTGGAGAGGACTCTGTGAAAGTTTCTGGTAGAGTTGGACAGAAAATGAAGTGAGGGGGTTGAAGATTTACTTATGAAACTTTTGAATCTCTTCTCACAGCCTACTGATTTCTACCTCTTAAATCAAAGGAGAATGGCCTATTTTTTCCTCAACTCTCTTTAGATTGTTCTCAGTGTCCCTGTTTTCTTCTTCCTGAAGAAGATTCTCCTGTGATTATTATCCATAGTTTCTCTTTTGTTCCTCAAACCCAGAACCTATTTGCCCACAAGGCCATCATCTCATTGCATCTAGTGAAAATTAGATTACTATTGGGCCACTTTTAATTAAGTGTTTTTCATTTCTCTGAGAACTGAATTGAGTTCACTTTTATTATTTTATGGAGAATTCCAGAGGGGAAATGAGAGATTTTAGCTAATATCATGAGGTGAACTCAAGTAACATTCTTAGGAGAGATGAACAATTAACTAACATTTCCGATGAGAATCAAGTAAAATATTATTTGAAAGGAATTGAGTTAACTAGATGGAAAGAATAAAAAAGAATTTATCAAGTATTTACCATGTGGAATGTGCTGAAGAGACAAATAAGAAATATACAGGGAGCACACATTCCAAAAGAGGGTGATCTTTTAATAAAACCATATCCAGTTATGTTTTTATTATTTTGACTTTTTAAATTATTAACTTATAAAAAAATTAAAATTATTTCCACAAACATAGCAGGATACCCTTATTTTTTTTCCCCTTGTTTAGACCTATACACCAGCAACAATCCTCTTAAAATTGCTGTTTTTCTTGTTTAAATTCTTCAATATTCTTTAAAGACATGAATGTTCAGAATGGACATATTTCCCCACCCCGCCATATAACAACTTCCAATTTCTCAAATAAATTTACATTTCTAGGCTTCTCTTGACTCTTGTGTTCAAAATTCCTATGTATCTCTAGTCTTTTTATTCCTTCAAGGAATTTCTTCAAAGTCCTCTAATATCATTTGTTTTTTGGATTACTTTATTCCAAAATCTCCTCCAATTTGTAATAGAAACTTCTGGGTCTTTCTTATAGTTTTTTGGTAACTCAGTTACTTCTCTCTGGATGTTTATAGTACTTTTCCTTTAACATGAGAACTTTCGATTTTGACTTTGACATTCCTGGGACTTTTTCTTTTAGGCTTCCTTTCAGAAGGGGAGATCAGTGGAGTCTTTTCCCTTTGAGGTTTTAATAGAGCTGGAAATTTTTCATTTATGATTTCTTAACACAAAGTTTCCAGGGTGGGCTTTTTGTTTGTTTCTTTAAATTATGGTTTTCAAGAAGCCCAATGATTCCTAAATTATCCTTTTTCCAAGTCACTTGTTTTTTTTTTTAAATCAGATAATATATTTTCTTCTATTTTTTCAGTATTGATTTTATTCTATTATTTCTTGCTACCTCATAAAGTCAATGATTTCGGTTTGGTTTATACCCATTTTCAGTATGTTTATTTCTTGAGTAAGATTTTCCTCTTTCTTTCTTAAGCTATTTTTTCTTCTGCCAATTCTTTCCTCTAGAAATTATATTTCAACTTTTTAAAATCTGTTTCATTTCTTCTAAGTATTCATATACTAATGTGGAAAATTCAGATTATTTTTTCCTTTGAGTCTATTTGCATTTGTTTTAAAATTATTCTCCTCTGAGGGGAGAATCTCTGGATTTGAAAGAAGTTTTATTTTTTTCTTTGATTAGCTTTCTCCACCTTTATCCTGAATTGAGGCTTTGTGTCAGGGACAAACTCCATCTCTGATACACTTTTGGATGTGGTGGTCAGTCCAGCTGTATCTTACCCAGAACCCTCAAGTTCCTGAGCTGACTTCCATATCCCAGTATAAATCCCCTTCTTCCCCACTCTCACTCCAGTCTTTGAAATTCAGAGCCCTGGATTTTATGGTCTTCTCTGTTCTCTCGGCTGTGTACAGGACATTTGAACTTTAAAGCTGAAGGTGATATGATCTAAGATATACTGCTTTATGCAGGTCCTTGCCACTTCTAGGGACTTGCAAGATTCTGTTTAACCTGGGTCTTTCAAAGGCTAGGATGGGGTTCCCCTCTTGCTTTCTTCAGACAGAGCCTTTTGGCTATATGAGTCTCCAATTCACCTCTGGCTGACCTGGGCTGCTACCCTGCATGGGCTCTACCTTTGCAAGCATCTGCCTTTCCTGTTGTCCTTGGGCTTCTGGCTGATCTCTCGTCTTTTGTTGTAGTTTCTCATTGTCTTTTTGATCTTTATGCAATCTGGTAAAAACTTCAGGGTTTTGTGGGAGCTAGAAAGTCTGACTAATTCAGGCTTTCATCTTGATCAGAAGTCCCCATATCCACCTCCTATCTTGAGCCAATTTATGGTGCCAAGATCTTGGGCACAAGAACTTAATTTGCTGCGTTTTTGTTTATGGAGGGCAATTAAAAAAAAGAATATGCAAGATCTACAGAGGAAGTTGGTGGGTCTTATCTCTACAAGAGATAATGGTTTCCGGTTTGAAAAATATCTGGGGACAAGGAGGAGGGAGAGAAGTGCTGTGTTTCCATTACTCCTAGGTTTCCGTGACTGTTGATGGCATTTGGTCAGCAATCAATGCTGGATGGGTTTGGTGGCCATCCTCTGATGGAGTTAATTGGTACACTGGCTGGACGGGAAGCTGATTAATAGTTATTCAGTCTTGTTAAATCATTTTCAGTTGAGTTCAGTTCTTTGGGATCCCATTTGGAGTTTTCTTGGCAAAAAAACTGAAGTGGTTGGCCATTTTCTTTTCCAGCTCATTTTATAGATGAGGAAATGAAGGCAAATAGGGTAAAATGACTTGCTCAGGGTTACATAGCTAGAAAGTATCTGATTTGAACTTACAAAAATGAGTCTTCCTGACTCCAGAACTGGCACTCTATCCACTTTTGTATAGCCATTTAGCTGCCTCTGACTAACAAGGTTGATATTATTCCCTGGCAGAATTATAAAAACAGATCTTAAAATGATCATTTGTGGGTACGACAAAGAGAAGGGGTGATCAAACAAAACCAATATGGTCTCGAATGGCTTTGTTGCTTCAATTAGGTAATGACAGAAATTGTTACAGGGTAAGTTATTGGGAAGTGATTCAGGGATATGTAAATATTTAATTGACCCTCTGGGGCAAAAAAATATGCATGGCATACTTTGAAGTTTGAAGATTAAAGCATTATTAACTTTTTCTCCATCAGTTTCTTAATAATCAACGATCAGCAATCAATATATCAAATCCTGATTTGTAGCTTGCTGATTTAAATGATCATACTAAAAATGTAACAATCTGTTTCTGTGCTGTTAAACTTGCCTTCAGCACACTCCTGGAAGTGATTGGGTATAACAAACAAAAATCATCCATAAATCTTCCCCTTTCTCCTTTTTTTTAAAAGGGACACAGTATGAGTCTGGCATAACTTGTCCTTGGTGAGACAATATTGGATTTGTTTGATCACCCCTTCCCTTTGTCAGCACCCACTGACAAAAATGGTCTCAAATGACCGTTTTAAGATCTGTTTTTATAATTCTGTCAGAAATGAATGTTAAGTTTATTGGTCAGAGGAAGCTAAGTGGACAGAGTACCAGTTCTGGAGTCAGGAAAACTCATCCTTGTGAGTTCAAATCTGGTCTCAGATACTTACTAGCTATGTGATTCAAGCAAGTCTCTTTACTGTATTTGCCTCCATTTCCTCATCTGTAGTGAGCTGGAAAATGTCAAACCATTTCAGTATCTATGCCAAGAAAATCCCAAATGGGATCCTAAAGAACTGCACTCAACTGAAAATGATTGAACATGATTGAACAACAACTATGAATCAGAAAATCTGCCTGCCTCCAGGCTTCTAATGCCATTCCTATTCAATTTCTCAAAGATCTCTAACAGTGATTCTATACTATTTACATTCTTAAATTAAAATTCTCATTTCAATTTTTCTGTAAAAAAGAGAGAGGGAGGTGTTCCTGAAAGCAAAAGTGCCCCCACAAGGATAAGAGTTTTAGGAGGAAAACAGATGCCAGCGGGGAAGGGCACAGGTCTTTGGCCCTCCTTGTCCCCGATTCCATAAGCAGCATGTTCAAGTGCCTCAGATGTGCAGAAGGATGAAGGCCCAGAGACACTTAAGACGCAAATGGAATTTTTATACAAAGAACTGACATGTCACTAATAGGAGACAACCCTGCATCAGTGAGGGGGAGCTAGTGGGATAGTCTGGACCACTCAAATGAGTGTATTCTCTGATTTGCCAATAAGGACTGAGAAATAAGGGACATAGAGCCAAGAAATTTAACTCTAATTATGCCTCAGCATAAAAACAACTGGGAGCTAGGGGTGGGGAAAAAAATCATTGTCTCCAGGCCTGTTAAGCCTTAATATCTTGGGCCTAGGGCCAAAGAAGCAAACAGAATTGTTGAGATTGGGAGGGGGACCCCAAAAGTTTGGGGTCAAAGACCAGGGTTGTGAGGTGTTTCAAAAGAATTTACAGCCTTGAGCCCATTTCCTTGTCAAGGGGCAAAGTTTATTGTAATTGCAGTGCCAATTACAAGCAGACTAAATTCCAAGAGAATTCAGCAAAGAAACAAAAGCAAAAGGACACATTTTTCCAGCTTTCTATCATTGACACACTAATTCTATGGCCCATGGGTAGGATGGAGGAGTGGTCTCTGGAATTTGGTTCTCCTTGACCAGATTATTACTGATCAGCTCATCAGTCAGCAATGAATTGGGGAGTGGTCTCCAGAATTTGGTTATCATTGACCACCAGATTATCTAACAGTCAGCAACAAACTGAGGACTGGTCTATTCACTATTATCTCAGGAGTTTGATCTGTGGAATTATCCTGAGGGCAGAAGCTATCTGACTGAGAAGTGGTCTATTCAGAATCAGACAGATTGTCAGAATAATAATATTCCTAGGTTTTGTGTGTGTGTGTGTGTGTGTGTGTGTGTGTGTGTGCAAAACCAGAGGACTTTGGAATCAGATTGATGGAACAGAAGCCGCCCCCCCCCAAATCACCGCTATATTTCCCTAGAAACTATACTCCTTCAGAATTCTGATGGTTTGCAACTTTTTAAAAATTATTATCCCTTGTTCATTGGTGCACAGATATCTGAGACCATCAATAGAGTTTCTGATTCCTAAATTATTTTTCCTTTAAGTAGTAGACACCTCTGCCCCATGTTCACCACAAAATCCATTTTTGCAGTTTCAGTTGGGCAACTACTGACACCTCCTTCCTCCTACTCCAATTTTCAATTTAAAGCCCTCTTGAGAAGGTAACTAGTCTTTAGCCAAATAAATACTTTGTCCCCACTAGTATTTTAAGCCACAGTCTAGAAAACCACACCCTGTTCTTTGACACTAGGGGTATCATCGCACATGAATGGCAAAAGTAAGTGGCTGTCAGCACATTTGATAAGTCTTGGCAGGCTCTGAGTCACGTGTATGATATTTGTTCCTGGAATACAGCACACTTCCCAATCAGCCATGTCAGGCTGCTTTTTTACCCCCCAACAGGAAATCCCCAACCACTGCTGTCTCTCTTTGAACATCCTAAAGCAGTCTAGTCACAGGTCATGGCGCTAGCTCTTTTGTCAGCCAAGTCAGAAACCAGCAGGCACTTTATTGGGCTGGTCATGCACAGGTAGGCCTAAGCAGGCACATTTAAATTTCTCTAGTGGTTTCAAATGGTTTCAATATGAAAATATCTTTTGCACATTAAAAAAAATTCAGAAATACCCATAATGCTTCTTGTATGTATATTTTCATATCCCTTGCAATAAATTAGTCCCCTTTTCCTATTCCTCTCTCTTTTTCTGCCACACACACACACACACACACACACACACACACACACAATTGTGTGTTCTTTGCCTTAAAAGTTAAAAAAAAAAAAAAAGAGGCAATTCCTAGAGGCTAGTCAGAGAGTTCTGGCCACAAGGACAAAAGAACTCAGAAGTTCTTCAAAATCTTCAAAAGATAATCTTCAAAATCTAGGACCTAACATTGTTCTTTAAAACCCTCAGGTTTCTAAACTAAAAATTCATTACCAGTTTGACTTTGTACAATTTATTTAACTTCTCTGTTTCTCAGTTTTCTTATCAGTAAAATGAAGGTGTTAAACTAGACTTTTTCTTTTTTTACTTTTTTTTCTGGTCAGGTGACATTTTCTGGTCAAGCACATTTAGGATTTACTGAAAGAGTATTGCTAAACCACAAAGTGAAATATTAGACCAAGTGTTTAAATTAGAAAGGGGCTTATGAAATTCAGGCAGTTGGCCTAGTAAATGTGATTGGGAAACAGACCTGAAAAAAAACAATAGATTTCCCTTTTCAACTATTTTTTTACAGGGATCTGGGTTGTGAAGAGACCTCCATCTTTTGCTGATAGTACATCCTCCTAGAGTTAGTCTGATATAGAACTGGCCAATTAGATCAGTTGTGTCATAATGAAACAGAAACAAAGGACAATATACTGACTTAGAAAATCATAAATTAATGGTATCCATGTTATATTATGATTATTTATATTGTTTAACATTTCCCAATTACATATTTAATCTAAGTCTGACATCTCTGGGCTAGATGACTTACAAAGTTCCTAAAATCCTCTGTTTGTCACAAGGAATGTATTTCTTCTTTCAGGCTTTCTTACCCAGATTTGTGCTAAATAACAATATATCCAGTCATCCTTTTGTCTGCTCTTTTGTTATGGTCCTTAACCTAATATGAACATCATCATTATCATTATCATCAAAATTGTAGGTAGCTTTTTTTTTTTTTACATCAACTTCAAGTCACTTAACCTCTTTCAGTCTCAATTTCCTCATCAGTAAAATGTGAATAAAAATAGTACTTATCTCATAAAGTTGTGACTATCAAATGATATAACATATATAAAGCACTTTGCAAATAGTTAAATTCTAAGCTAGCTACTGTTTTTGTTATTTCATTGTTGGTTTGCCATAATTTGTTGAGCATTTGTTGATGTTGTTATTTCTTACAATTCTTTGCTACTTCAAGAAAGGCTGCTGGAAATTTTGTGGTATATATGGATCCTTTCTACTGTAACAGTTCTAGCTCACATATAATTTGGATAAAGGTTAGGTAAAGAAGTTTGTGATTTATTACAAGCTATGGCAAAAACACATTGATTGATTGATAGCATTCTCATGTCTACCAAATGACCTCTGAACACAAAATTTTTTCTATCAATAACTAAAGTGAAGTATGGAGAAGAAATGGAGACCACTGAGGATCAGAAATTCATTAATCCAAGAAACAGAGAAAATTATTTTGTTTTGTTCTAAAACTAATGTAGCAGGTAAATTGAGGAAAAGTAAAACAATAAAAAAAATCCAACAAGATGGATGTCACTGTTCGTTGTACGTTGAAATGGAAGCTCAATAAAAGATGGAGTTCATACATCACTACAAAACTCAATAGCAAAAGATACAAAGAGAAATTCCATTTAAAATAACTGTCAATAGTATAAGATATTTGGGAATCTATCTGCCAAAGGAAAGTCAGGAACTTATGAACACAATTACAAAACACTTTCCACACAAAGTCAGATCTAAACAATTAGAAAAATATCAAGTGCTCTTAGATAGGTTAAGCGAATATAATAAAGATGACATTACTGCCTACACTAATCTATTTATTTAGTGCTATACCAATCAAACTCCCAAGAAACTATTTTACTGATCTAGAAATAATAACAACAAAATTCATCTGGAAGAACAAAAAGTCAAGAATTTCAAGAGAATTAAAAAAAAAAAAAAAAAAAAAAAAAAAGCAAATGGTGTCCTAGTTGTACCAGATCTAAAACTATATTATAAAGCAATGGTCATCAAAACCTTTTGGTACTGGCTAAGAATTAGAGAAGTTGATCAGTGTAATAGATTAGGTTCACAGAACAAAATAGTCAATAACTATAGCAATCTAGTGTTTGACAAACCCAAAGACCCCAGCTTTTGGGATAAGAACTTACTGTTTGACAAAAATTGCTGGAAAAATTGGAAACCAGTTATGGCAGAAATTAGGAATTAACCCATACATAACACCGTATACCAAGATAAGATTGAAATGGGTTCATGATCTAGACATAAAGAATGATATTATAAACAAATTAGAAGAATTTAGGATAGTTTACCTCTCAGATTTGTAGAGGAGGAAGGAATTTGTGACCAAGGAAGAACTAGAGATCATTATTGATCACAAAAAAAAAAATTTTTGATTATATCAAGTTAAAAAAGTTTTTGTACAAACAAAACTAATGCTGACAAGATAAGGGAAGCAATAAACTGGGAAAACATTTTTACATTCAAAGATTTTGATAAAGGCCTCATTTCCAAAATATATGGAGAAGTGACTCAAATTTGTAAAAAATCAAGCCATTCTCAAATTGATTAATGGTCAAAGGATATGATCAGACAATTTTCAGATGAAGAAATCGAAACTATTTCTAGACATATGAAAAGGTGTTCTAAACCATTATTGATCAGAGAAATGCAAATTAAGACAACTTACCACTTCACACCTGTCAGATTGGCTAAGATGACAGGAAAAGATAATGTGGGATGTTGGAGGGGATGTAGAAAAGCTGGGACACTGATGCATTGTTGGTGGAGTTGTGAATGAATCCAACCATTCTGGAGAGCAATCTGGAATTATGCCCAAAAAGTTATCAAACTGCGCATACCCTTTGATCCAGCAGTGCTATTACTGGGCTTATATCCCAAAGAGATACTAAAGAAGGGAAAGGGACCTGTATGTGCCAAAATGTTTGTGGCAGCCCTGTTTGTAGTGGCTAGAAACTGGAAATTGAATGGATGCCCATTAATAGGAAAATGGCTGAATAAATTGTGGTATATGAATGTTATGGAATATTATTGTTCTGTAAGAAATGACCAGCAGGAGGAATACAGAGAGGCTTGGAGAGACTTACATGAACTGATGCTGAGTGAAGTGAGCAGGACCAGGAGATCATTATATACTTCAACAAGACTATATGATCAATTCTAATAGACGTGGCTCTCTTCAACAATGAGATAATTCAAACCAGTTCCAATTGTTCAGTGATGAAGAGAACCAGCTACACCCAGAGAGAGAGCTGAGTGTGGACCATAACATAGTGTAGAGGGCAGAGAGTGGAAGTATACTTGAAACAAAGTATTAACTCAATGGAATTGATGAGACAATGGTTATCTAGTTTACATATACTTAGTTCTCACTCTTTCTGTTGTTGTTTGCATTCTGTTTTCTTTCCTATTTTTTTCTTCTTAATCCGATTTTTCTTGTGCAACAAGATAACTGTATAAATATGTATACATATATTGGATTTAACATATTTAACATATAGTGGACTACCTGCCATTTAGGGGAGGAGGTGGGGGGAAGGAGGGGAAAATTTGGAACAGAAGGTTTTGCAAAGGTCAATGTTGAAAAATTACCCATGCATATGTTGTGTAAATAAAAAGAAAAAAAAAAAGATGGAGTCTATTATTCCAGAAGAAAGATGATACAGATCTCTTCTCTCTTTGCCTCATATTACTTTTGAAATCCTTGGGGCATATGTTTAGTAGTGAGATCTCTGGGTTAAAGAGCATAGATATTTTAGTCATTTCCTTAGCATAACTCAAAACTGTTTGTAGAATGGGTATTAGCTCCAATTCCATGTTTCAGCAACAGTTCATAAGTGTGTTTGTGCTCCACAGTCCCTATAATTTTGATAATTCTACTATTCTTTTGCAAACTTACTAGAAGTGAGGTGAAAACTGAAGGTTGTTTTGATTTATGTTTCTCTAATTAGAGACTTAATCATATTTCATAAGGATGTTAAGAAATTTACAATTCTTTTGAGAACTTCTTATTAATATCCTTTGAATTCATCCTTTGGGAAATAGATTCACTGTTAGTTTTTATTTTTTAAGCAGAGGACAATTATTAAGGCTTATAATGATGACTGAGCCATCAAGAAAAATAGACAAATCTTTGATCCTCGTGACTTCTCAAACCTCTCCAAAAGAGGAATTACACCCAAGAGATTTACAATCTCAGTTGCTTCCAGAGTTTAGGATATCAAGAAGCCAAAACAGAATAACTCTGTGAACTAAATGCAAAAAAGATTGACCACTAATTGCTAATGGAAGTAATTTATTACTATTCACCCCTGCATGTATGGCTGTAAGACTTCAGGTTTTGTAACATAACTATCACTCTTTCCTACTAATGCCAAAGAAAGCAAAAAGGCAGGAGCTTTCTCTAGCTGGTTAACAGCATGACAGTGATTTATGCCACAACAGAATTAAAGAAACTGAAGAAAGGAAGTACCTAAGTCAGAAATAAGTGAGTGACTATACATATTCTCTTAAACCTGAGGGAAAAGACTTTGTCCCTCACAGAAGTCGCTTGGGTCAGAGATTGAGGTCAATGAAAGGGTGAAACTGAAACAAAGTTGAGATGCAGATTCCAGAGAAATTGGAATCAAAGAGAAAGGAGTCAAAAAGTAAACAACAGGGAAAAATAGTAAGAAAAAGACTACAATTAACAAAGATCTCAAGAGGTAGAAAATTCAGGAACTAACTGGAAACTAACAGGAAAGATGTTAATTAAAGAAAAAATATGACCTCCAAGTCAGCCAAAAAACTCTAGGAATCTATGAATATTTACTCATAGATATAAATATGAATACATACATATATCTATATAACTATATAGATATAAATATATATAGATAGTATAAAGGAAAGGGGAAACGGAAGTATCACTTATACACAACTATACTCTCCAAAATGGAACTAAAGCCTATGAGGAATCATAGAATGACAAGAAAAACACCATGAATTAATCCCAAGTATTTGTGAACAACCAGTTGCAAGGTAGGAAAATGGGAGATGCCCCATTTTCATACACATGCAAATGTACACATATACACACTTTAATTTTTTTTATTTTGAGTATGAAGAATACTAGTACAAGTTATGCAGGCATGTTTGGGTTGTAATTATATTATTTTCACTCTTAACCCACCACTATTCTAGACTTTGCTATTACACCTGAGGGCACTATCATCCTTTTCTTCCAGGTACTCAGCTTCCTCCTGGACTATGCATTTAATTGAAACTACTCTTTTTAAAGTTAACAATTATCTTTTTCCTATCAAATCTTTTCTTAATCATCACTTTTTCTTGACTTCTCTGAAGCATCTGACACTGCTGTTAATCAATAACATTCAATAAATATTAATTAAGAATCTACTATGTCTCAATCACTGTGCTAAGTGCTGGGGATACAAATATGAAAAAAAGAAAGAAAGGGAGTCCCTGTTCTGAAAGAATTTACAATATAATGGAGGAAGACAAAACATGAAAAGAAAATTGAAAAGCAGAAGTGGAGGAGGGAAAGAAATGTATACAATAAGGGGTCAGGGTAGACAAATTAATCAGAGAAGTCCCAAAGTAGTACAGCCAGTTGAGACATAAGATGTCTGAGCTGGGCTCTTTTCTTAAATTGAGGTTTGATTTTTCTAGCCCTATCCTCCAATTAAGGAAACAGAGAGGTGTTGAGGTGGAACATCAAAGCTAGTGATATCTTACAGAATTATGAGGTCATCCCAATAATGAGCTTTCTGGGGCATGCTGGAGAAATCAGTCAGAAAGAAGAATAAAACAGAACAAGTTGGAAATGATTATACTCTTTTCCTAAATATTCTCTCCCCCCCCCCCCCCCCATTGACATTGCTTCTTTCTCTTGAGAAATATTTCTCATTTGCTATGGAGCAAGAGAAAAAATTGCTCTTTCTTAGGTTCCTAACTGGCCACTCTTCCCTCTACCATTTTGCACTATTAATTCATATTGATTTTGAAATGCATTAAAACCTCCAGAGCTTTTTCAGACACATGATTATTTAGCCATATTACCTCCATCTTGGATTATAAACTTTTAAATCCAAGTATAAGTTTAATATTTGCCTTTAACAAATTTTTCAAAATTTTACCCAACACTCTAACCTGTTGAGATTTATAGTTTGACATTGTCATGAATTATATTAAATTATTCGCCTTCCACCTTAACATTTTTTGTTATCTGCAAACTTGATAAGACCAAGAACAGATTCCTGAGTATTTCACTAGAGGATTCCTTCCAGGTTAACATCAACCAATTAATGAATACTAGTCATTCAATCACCTTCATTTATCTGACTGTACTGTTATGTCATTTTAATAATATATTCTCGGATTTTCCCAGGAAATGAGGCCAAAGTTACACGTTTACATTCTGCCAATTCCACTCTCAGCTTCAAAAACTAGGATAACATTTACTTTTCTCCCATCCTGGAGAAGTCCTTATCCTATTATCCATGGTTACTAAAAGAGTCCTAACAATGGTTCAATAGTCACATTGCCAGCTCTTTCAGTACCCATGGGGTTTAGGGAAGACACAAAGGAAATCAGATATATCGAGTGTATTGCAGACTTTAAAGTGGTATATAAGTGTCAATGAAAATCATCTAGTTTGTCTTGGCCAAGGAACTTGAAGTCTTCAAGGGCAACTAAATGTTCCCTTCTCTATCCTTATATATCTTGTGTTTTAACTCCACATTTGCCATTTTTTCCTATCCTCTCCAGTCTAAAGCAAAGTAAAGTCTTCCCTATCATTCAATTATCCCAACAACTCCAGCTTTGTTTCTATGTCTCTTTTGATCCTTCTTTATATATATTTGTAAGACATAGAGAGCATTATATATGTAGGTATAATTCTTTGTTATATCATAGACATGATTAAGTACCTGATTCCTCTCACTCACTGCCAGATTTGAGTCTGGTTGGCTACCCTCAGCTTGGTTTAGTCAGTCTGCCAAGATGGCTTCATGTGGCAGTAGCTGCTGGGTATGCTACAACTTCTGGGAATCACAGTTGAGAGTTGGGTGAAAGGTAGATGAACACTCTGAGAAGATCTTGATAAGAGCTCACACCAGAGGTGCTCATGCTCCCGAACCTCCTGTGTACGCCAAGCATGTGAGGACTTACTCTGGATGGATGAGAACAGTTTGTTCCCCTGTCCATGAAGGTGGCTAAAGCTAATGTTGTGGGATGCATAAAGTTGGCCATGCATTGAAGACACCAAGGTCATCTCTTGCCACTAGATTTCTAATGGCTCAGGAAAAGAGAAAGAGGCTGATGCCTTTGTGCAACTCTGCCTCACTAAAATCCAATTCATATGCAAGTCAAGACATCATTTAAAATGTCACTGGTCCCCTTTAAAAACAAAAGATGATTCAGTCCCAGGAACCAACATGGTTTTCTGTTCCATCCCAAGCAGCTAAATGTCCCAACAATCTACCCTGTAACATTAAATACTTACTTCCTTTCTAATGTTAATAGTCATCATGGTTTCAGTAGATACAATTAAGTATTAGATTTTACTTGCACAACATGACAAATACGGAAATATGTTTATAAGGATTGCACATATTTAACGTACATCATGCTTGCCTTCTGGAGGAAGGGGGACATAGGAAGAAAAATTTGGAACAAAGTCTTACAAAAATAAATGTTGAAAACTATCTTTGCATATATTTGGATAAATAAAATACTAGTGAGAAAAAAAAGAAAAAAGAAAAAAGAAAAAAATTTAAGTATCAGACATTATATATCACTTGCCTTGTGATCACATAGGGAACCAACATTTCCTTAATTGGGGAAAAGACTTGGAAACAGAGGAATTGTTGCCCTACTCTTTGTTCCTATATATGAGGACTCATTTTTATATACTAACAGAATCAATCAACAAGTATTTATTAAGCATTTATTATGTACTAAGTTTTGGATACAAAGAAAGGTGAAAGCAGTCCCTGTATCAAAGTAGGAACACTCTAAAAAAGAGAGTATTCATATAAATTGATATATTTAAGATACATATGGGAGCAGCTAGGTGGCACAGTGGTTAGAGTGCTGGCTCTGGAGTCAGGAGGACCTGAACTCAAATTTGACACTTGGACATTTGATATTTACTATCTGTGCAACTCTGGGCAAGTGACTTAATCCCAATTGTCTTCCTCCCTACATCCCTCTCCCCCCCAAAAAAATTAGGTAATAATATGGGCAAAAAATCCTAATATATTCAATGCAACAAAGGGGGCTTTCTGATGAAGGAAAAATTGAGTCTGGGATTATTGAAGGGATAAATGAACTCAATCTAGTATAACCAGGAAAGAGAATCCCAAATCACTATAAATACCTATCTACTTACCCATATGCATATGTGTGAATACATATACACAGTATACATATAAATATGTGTGGGAATATATGTGTATACATACATACACACATACATACATAAGGGGGGGGGAAGGGTAAGGAATGTGAGATGGTGAGATGAAGGGAGAGAGTTGGAGTAAAAGATTCCACTCTCTTGATAAAGTGGAACATGATGTTCCAAAAAAAGTTGCGGATGGGGGGAGGCTCATTGGCCAAGACAGAATGAAAATCTTAGAAAACTCAATTTAGGATTGAGCAATTTCATTGTTGGTGGAGTTGTGAACGAATCCAACCATTCTGGAGAGCAATTTGGAACTATGCTCAAAAAGTTATCAAACTGTGCATACCCCTTTGATCCAGTAGTGTTACTACTGGGCTTATATCCCAAAGAGATCATAAAGAAGGCAAAGGGACCTGTATGTGCACGAATGTTTGTGGCAGCCCTTTTGTAGTGGCCAGAAACTGGAAACTGAGTGGATGCCCATCAGTTGGAGAATGGCTAAATAAATTGTGGTATATAAATATTATGGAATATTATTGTTCTGTAAGAAATGACCAAAAGGATGATTTCAGAAAGGTCTGGAGAGACTTACACGAACTTACACGAACGAATGCTGAGTGAAACAAGCAGGGCCAAGAGATCATTATATACTTCAACAACAATACTATATGACGACCAGTTCTGATCGACCTGGCCATCCTCAGCAATGAGATCAACCAAATCATTTCCAATGGAGCAGTAATGAACTGAACCAGCTACGCCCAGAGAAAGAACTCTGGGAGATGACTAAAAACCATTACATTGAATTCCCAATCCCTATATTCATGCCCACCTGCATTTTTGATTTCCTTCACAAGCTAATTGTACAATATTTCAGAGTCTGATTCTTTTTGTACAGCAAAATAACAGTTTGGTCATGTATACTTATTGTGTATCTAATTTATATTTTAATATATTTAACATCTACTGGTCATCCTGCCATCTGGGGGAGGGGGTAGGGGGTAAGAAGTGAAAAATTGGAACAAGAGGTTTGGCAATTGTTAATGCTGTAAAGTTACCCATACATATAACCTGTAAATAAAAGGCTATTAAATAAAAAATTAAATTAAATTAAATTTAAAAAAAATTAAGTCAATTACCTCCAAAACCTTTAGAAAATAAAAAATAGTAAAAGTCTGTGTTAAAAAAAAGGATTGAGCAATTTCTTTTTATAATGCTTTTAATTGCCTTACCCAAACATATTATTTTTGAATTTAGTATATGCTTTTTGCCTTCCCTTGTAAATAAAATAGTAAATGCAATGTCTAGAAAATTTGGAGATAGAGATAGGATAAAAAAGAGGTGCTAGATGCCATATTCTGGCACCCAGGTAAGAGGACCACAGAAGATTAAGGTGGTAAAGATCATTGGGGACTAGATACAACAGACTCTTGAGCCCTAGGAGGCAAGCAGGTTGAAGGAACAAGGAAGCCTTGAAGCTCAGTACCTCTAGTTGCAGGTCAATGATCAAGAGAGATTTAGAAAGTAGTAAAAATTAATGAGTCAAAGGAAAAGCTAAAGTTCAGAAGAGCTAATATCTCTGAGAGACTAACAAAAGTTAGCAAAAGTCTAAGGCTCAAAACCCTGTCTATCTTTCACAAGAGGGAAGTGAGGTAACCAGTTTTAGAAAACCCATCATAGACAATTTGTGAGACCCCGGATATCATGAAATGACAGGTTATCTACTTGAGATCAAGATTAGGGAGCCCAAGGGAAGTGAGTACTCCTGTGATGAGGGGATATCTGTGAATATTATAACATTGTGGAATAAATTGGCATAGAGATTTTACATGGGGGCAGCTAGGTGGTCCAATGGATAGAGGGTCAGACCAGGAAGATTCATCTTCTGAGTTCAAATCTGGCCTCAGACATTTACTAGTTGTCTGACTCAGAGACGCATTTAATTCTGTCTGTCCTAATTTCCTCACATGTGAAATGAGCTTGAAAAGGAAATGGCAAACCACTCCAGTCTCTTTGCCACAAAAATGCCAAATGGGGCTTTTCCCAAAAAATGGACACAACTGAAAAAAATAATTCAACAACAGAATTTATAATTATCTGCCCCTAAGATTGAAAGCAGTTGAGATGTTTATGAGGAAGAGGTTTGTAAAAGTTGTTTTAGCTATTAAGTGTTTACATAACTGCCATTTATATTTGAAGATTTGCAAAATGTTTTATATAAATTATCTTATTTGATCTTATCAACATATCCTATAACATAGGAACTACTACTAATATTAGCCTACTTTAACAGATTAGGAAACTGAGTTGAGTAACTTATCTATGGCTCTTGTCAACAATGAATGGCTCAGAGCAGTTCCTCCTACAGTCTTATGATGAAGAGAGTCAGCTACACCCAGAGAGAAGAAAAGTGGGAACTGAATGTGAATCACAACCTAGTATTTTCACTCTTTTTGTTGTTTGCTTGCATTTTGTTTTCTTTCTCATTTTTTCCTTTTTGATCTGATTTTTCTTGTGCAGCATGATATTTGTGGAAATATATAGAGAAAAATTGCACATGTTTAACATATATTGGATTACTTGCCATCTAGGAGAGGCAATAGGGGAAAGGGAGGGAAAAAAATTAGAAGACAAGTTTTTGTAAGGTCAATGTTGAAAATTATCCATGTATATATTTTGAAAATAAAAAGCTTTAATAAAAAAAAGTGATTTGTCTATAGTGACATAGCTAATGTCCATCAGGATTCAAACCCAAATGTTTTCAAAACCAAATGCTTTAGTGTTCTTCCTCTATGCCTTTCAGTTTTAAGACAGCAAGGCAAAGTCATAATTAGGACAGAGAAATCAGGGCTTTGCCTAAAGGTGCTGACATTCAGAGGCATATTTCCTACCATAGCAATCTCCAATCAGTTCCAGGATTGCCATTCCCAGGTTCCTATTGACATGGAAATCTTACACACGAGCATGGAGTCTGTTTATTTCCTTCTCCAAGTTTTCCTAAGCCTTAGGGGGTCTATGAAAGTATGGACCTTACTATTGGAGGTTTAAGATACCTCATTTCCCAGAATATCTGTACTAGACTAGGGTTCTATGTCTCCCACTGAGCCTTGGGCCTTATACCTTTCACAAAGAATAGTTGGGATCATTAGTAATGATATTGGGGCATGTAGATGGGATAGGATGGGCTAACTCTGACTGTCCAAGTGTCTTCATATGATAGCCATCTTGGTAGCCTCCCAACCAGCCCTATGTTGACTATCTTGAATATTGGATTATTACATCATGTGGCAATCAATGTGGAAATAAAAGTGTTCCAGATGTGAAAAGGGAAAATAAGGCCTCTCACAGGAAGACACAATCCTGGATTCTTCAAAAACAGTGTCAGTTTCTGGAGAAGTCAAACTGACTGTAAACTTCCATTCCCAGAGCACTAGAGAAACTACAGTAGTAAATGCTCTCAACAATTTTGGAGCCTCGCCTTCTTTAGTTGGTTTTTCCACTACAGTAAAAGCCTCAGGTGGGGTTGCTTGTCTGAATACAGCTGGGATGGTACTAGTAGAATTATCAAATAATGTCAATATATATCATTATGGTATTTAATTCTTTTCAAGTCAAAAAATGAGTCACTAAACATGTATAAAGCACTTACTATATGCCAGGCACTGTACTAAGTGTTGGAGAAAAAACAGTCCTTGTCCTCAATTACAATTTAATGGGGGAGTCAATAAACAGAGGCATATGTACAAATAAGCTAATATAGGATAAATAGGAAATAATTGAGGGAAGATATGAACTAAGAACTGGGAAAAGTTTCCTATAGAGTAAGTGGTATTCCTATAGAATAAAACTCAAATAGAAGTGGGGGCCATTAAACTGTACATAAGGATCTCTGTGGGTCACATATTAGAAAAAATACATGTTAATATCTATTTTCTATTGATTTTTGTTAAAAATATCCAAATTACATTTTAATCTGATTCTGTTACATTGGGGAACATTCTGTTTGAATATAGAAGATGAGATTTTAGTTGGGACTTAAAGGAAACCAGGAAAGGAGGCCAAGATGAATAAGGAGAATATTCTAGTCATAGGAGAGTCAGAGAAGATACTCAAGAGCTGAGAATCGGAGTATCTTGTCTGTGGAACAAGGAGGCCACTGTCACTGCATTAAAGTTTATGTGTTGAACAGCAAAGTGTTCGAAGACTGGAAAGGGAGGTGAGGGTTAAATGATAAAGTGCTTTGAACAACAGAGGATTTTATGTTCGATCCTGAAGGCAATAAGAAGCCACTGGAGTTTATTGAGTTGAGCGGTGACAACGGTGAGATCTGTGCTTTCAGAAAATCCCTTTGGTGCTGATGTGAAGGATGGACTGGAATGAGAAGAGGTTTGAGGCAGCAGACCCACCAGTGGATTATTTTTTGCAATAGTTCTAGTGTGAGGTGATGGGGCAAAGAGATAAAGTGATGATAGTGTTAGAGAAGAGAAGGGAGCATATTGGAGAGAGTAAGTGAAGTGGAATCTATAGAATGTGGCAATATCTTAGATATGGGAAGTGAGAGTGAGGATACCTAAGTTGCAAGACTGAGGGACTTGGAGTGTTAGAATTCTTACAAGGTGCTAAGTCAGTAGAATTGAGGAGACAATGGTTAGATCTAATTTAGCATTGATTTAATCCTACAACAAATAAAAGTTTCCTAGTGATGTAATGACTGGAGTAAACTCAGTGTGCAGCATATAAGCAAGAAGCTCTCAGGGCCAAAGAGCACTCTGGGAGATTGAGAAGCCAGGATTTAGTTGGGCAGAACAAAGGAAGACAGAGAAGTGCTGGCAGGCTGTCCTGTGGAGAACACTGAAAGCAAGATCCAGAAGGCTAAAGGATTTGGACTTTACCAGCTGGCTGCATTTGGGATTATTACTTAGAACTGAAAGCAAAGCTGCTTCCAGAAGCTCCCCAAGAAACCTGCTCTCACAAAGAACAATATAATTTAGAGAAGAGAACATTGCATTGGAGGATTGTGTTGCTTGTTAAAGTAGTAAGGAAATTAGGAGTGAGGGGCAGTTTAAGGGGATAGTGTTTTTGGACCTGTTGAATTTAAAATGCCATCCATTTTAAGATCTCTGAAAAGCAGTTCAAGATAATGTAATTAGAGGTCATCAAAGCAGTTGGGGTCTGCAGGATAGGTGGATTTAAGAACCATAAATATAGAGCTGATCATTCAGTCCATGGAAGCTGATGATATCACCGTATAAAGAATGTAAAGAGAAGAAAAAAGGGCCTAGAATAGAACTCAGAGACACCTATAGTTAAAGAACATAATCTGGCATAGGATCCAGAAAAGGAAAGTGAGAAAAAGTAGTGAGATAGGTAGAAAAACCAAGAGTGAATGGCATCCCAAAATCTAGAAAGAAGGGAGTATTAAGGAAAGGGATTAATAGTCTCAAAATTATAGCATGTGAAGAAAAAATTGAAAAAAGTTCCTTTCGCAGACATAGATGTTTAAGTTGTAGCAGAATTTGGTAAATACTATATAAATATGAATGAGGACTACTTCACTTGAGCCTTATGATATCCATATTGGACAGGGATTAGGCCAGTTATAATGTGGCAGCTAAAAATGCTAATTCAATTATCTTAGGCAACAGTCTCTCTGTTAGGATCATCTTGTTCACCTCCGCCCTGAACAGACAGAGCAAATCTCAAGGACTGTGTCTAGTGTTTTAGAAAGGATACTGATAAACCAAAGAGTTTCCAGAGGAAGATAACTAGTGTGGTGGAGGGCCCATAAGTATATTATACATGAAAGTTGGTTGAAGGGACTGGAGAAGCAGGTACTTAAGAGAAGACATATTTTAAGCATTTGAAGGAATTTTGTGAGGAAAATTAATTAGGTTATATTTTTTACATGACTTCGCTTATATAATCTGTATCTTATTGTTTGCCTTCTCAACAGATGAGGGAAGGCTGGGAAGGAGTTGATTTGAAACTCAAATTAAAAAAAAAAATTAAAGTTAAAAATTTTTAAAAATATACTTGGGAAATGTTTAATGAAATAAATATTTTTAAGTTCATAAAAAAAAAAGAAAATTAATTAGATTTATTTGGCTTGACTCCCAAAGGAAGAACCTGAAGCAATTGGTGAAAATTGAGAAAAGGCAGATTTTTAGACCTCAGAACAAGAGGATATGTTCTATAATCCAAATTCCACAAAGCTGAAAATGGCGAGATAAATTGTTTCTCCCTCACTAGAGGCTTTAAATCCAAGGGTACATTTCAACAGTTAAGAGCAATAACTATAGGAACCAAATCCTTCGCTTCTATCACTTTTTTTAAAAAATGAAAACAAATACCAGTTAGAAGAAAAATTGGCTGGTAGCAGGAGGGTGATAAATACTGTCTGCAAATAACAAAACACTCACCTAAACGTCATGTCTTTGGAAGCGCCAATATGCCTTTCTTTTGCTTGGGTTCTGTCCTAGCCTTTTTGAGTTTCAGAATAAATTTCTATAAGGGGCCTTGTTGTCTATCTTATAATCTCCAATACTATTTCTCATTCAAAATAACTTACTTTCTTCTTACCTATCTTATATTTCAATTCCCTGCTCAGACTCAGGGTGGCTTGCTTCACAAGAAGGTAAGTATCTATGGTTTCCTGAAAAGGTCAGATTATAGGAACATTTGGCCACTTAGGAGAGTGTAGAAGACCCCCAGTACTGAGTTATGAATATGACATAACTAAGGCCTTGGGATATATGTTCCTACCTGGAGTGATCTAATTGCTTGAAAACTAGATTTAAGTGTTTTAAAAACATTTTTTAAAAAAGAAAAAAGTAATGTTACAGAAACAAAAGAAGCTCAAAGGAAGGAGCCCTGAAAGGGATAGATAAAATGATAATGGACAATTGAGGACAATTTTTATTTGACTTTTTCTTCTTAGAGGGATGATCTTTGGACCGGAAAGACAAAAGAAAACTACAATTTGAATCATTCTTATATGGGGAAAGTGAACCTAGGGAGTTGAAGATGCTGAACCAGTTAATGGTTGAGATGTATTCAAGGAAATGAGAGTCAAAAGTGCTGACCTGATATAATGATTATAGTGGCTTCTCAGAACAAAGAGAAATAGGTTTTGTTAAGATGTGCTAGGTCACAAGAGTATGGATTCAGTGAATAATACATCGGCCAGCTTTGTTTAAAGGCTGCCTTACCTCTCTAGGATTGAACAATGGGCAATTTGTCAATCAGGTGTAATCAATTCCCATATTGGCTTCTGGAATCCAATGGATGAGACAAAACATGTTATGTATCATTCAGGCCCTAAACCTATTTTAAAGGGAAAGTTATTCTTTAAATGATTTAGTTAAAAGCAGGGAAAGCAAAACAGACAGATTTCTCATTATACCTTCTGAGTAAAAAGATTATAAAAAGGATAGTTTTGTTACCTTACAGAATTGGGAGAAAAAAAAGATCAAAAAAGTGACAGGACCTTTGCTTGAAGTGGATTGGGCAAACACCAACAATAAAATGAGCTCTTCAATTCTCAGTTTTCTATGCAAAGGACAATGACCTTTACATTGGAAATGATAAGAGAAAAAACGACTAATAGGAGTTGATAGTCAAATTAAGGAGCTAGTAGAAAGCACCTAAGTACAATGAATTCAAATCATATGGCTCACATGAACTATATTTCTGGGTCCTGGAAGGAAATGACAGATATTGCAATCAGCTATCACTATTATCAGTTATATCTAAAAGGTCATGCAAAACAGAAGAGGCACCTCAAGACTTAGAGGACAGCAAATAACATTCCAATTTATTTAAGAGAAAAAAAAAAAAGGAAAAATTAACAGTCTGCAAATTGTAAAACAATGAGCTTGACTTAGGTTTCTCATTAAAAATTGGAAGAGATTATTAAAGAGATGGTTGGCCAACTATGATAGACTTGGTTCTTTTTAACAATGAGATGATCCAACGCAATCAATAGGCTTGTGGTAGAGCCATCCACATCCAGAGAAAGAAGTGTGGAGACTGAATGTGGATCAAAGCATAGGATTTTCACCTTTTTGTTATTGTTTGCTTGCTTTTTTTCCTTCTTATGTTTTTTCCCCCTTTTGATCTGATTTTCTTCTTTTCTTTTTTTGCACAGCATGATGAATACATTCCAGAAGTATGTTTAAAAGAATTGTATGTGCTTAACCTATATTGGATTGCTTGCTGTTTAAGAGAAGAGGAAGGGGGAGGAAAAAAAGGAGAAAAATTTGGAACACAAAGTTCTGCAAAGATGAATATTGAAAACTATCTTTTGTACACAGCAACAGCAAGAATATACAATGATCAATTCTGACAGAGGTGATTCAGGTCAGCTCCAATGGTCTCGTGATGGAAAGAGCCATCTGTACCCAGAGAGCTGTGGGGATTGAGTGTGGATCACAACATAGTATTTTTACCCTTTTTTGTTGTTTGCTTGCATTTTGTTTTTTTTTCTCATTTTGTTCCTTTTTGATTTGATTTGTCTTGTGCAGCATAACTGTGGAAATATGTTTAGAAGAACTGCACATATTTTAACATATATTGGATTACTTGACATTTAAGGGAGGGGTTATGGGTAGATTCTTGTTTGAAAGAAATCTGAGAGTTTTAATTGACTGCAAGCTCAATGTGAGCCAGCAATGTGACAAAGCTGTCAAAAATGCTAAAAGACTATAATCTTGGGCTGCATTAAGAGGGACATTGCTTCTAAAAAAAGGGAGAAGATAGCCCTCTTGCACTCCATCTTCCTCTGAAGCCATATATTCCATTCTAGGTATCATGGAGCAAGATACTAACAAATTGGAGAGTATCTAAAGGAATACAACCAGGATGGTCAAAGGCTTTGAATTTGTGATATATGAGAACAGGTTGAAAAACTTGGACATATTTAGCCTGAAGAAAAAAATGGATCTTGAGTATGGTAGCTGTATTTGTATTTGGAGGACTTCTGTGGCAAAGAGATTAGACCTTTTCATTTAGGCCTCAGAGAGCAGAACCAGGAATAATGTATATAAATTTTAAAGGCATATTTTGGGCTTGATGCAGGAAAAACCTCCTAACAATTCAAGGTGTTCAAAAAGTGGAATAGGTTGCCTCAAGATGTGGTGGCTCTCCTCCTTGGAAATCTTCCAAGCAGGGACTGAAGAATGTCTTGTTGTATATATTTTAGTAAGGAGTCTTTTTTTTTTTTTTTTTTTTTTTTTTTGGTATAAATGGTTGTTAAGTACCACCCAAATCTCAAATTCTTTGAATTGAATCTAAGAGAATGGTACATAAGTACAGAAACAGTACAAGTTTGAATATACAGCTACAAAAGAACAGAAGGGAAAAAAAAAAAATGGGACATGCCTCAGGCCCCTAACTACAGAACAATAAAGAGAAATTATCCTAATATTTACAATTTTTACTTACCTCTTCCTCAAAGAACCTCAAGAATAAATCTATTGTTTCTGAATGAGGCTATTTCTTTTGGACAGATTAGATTTGATAATGCGTCACCACAGTGTAGTATCCTTGGCATAAGCCCCAAATCCACCCTAAAGCTTTAGCACACAACCGTGATAGACCACTGAGCCCATCTCAGTTTCAAAGAATAATTGAGCTCATCTGACCAGTTTGGCAAGTAGGAAAAAGCATAGAAGTGTGAGCAGAAGCCATGACAACAGATGAATCCTCTAAAGGAGAGAGCCTTAGAGAGAGAGAGAGAAAAAAATCAAGTCTAAAGACAAAGCTTCTCTATTTTTCAAATAAAATAGTCCTGATTCATTAGACCTAACATTTGTAAAAAAATTTTGTGTCCCAATCCCTTTTGGAAGATCCTTTTGGAAAGTGATACCTATAGTACTCTTCTCAGCATAAAATTTGAAAAAACATAAAATACAAACATTACAAAGGAAACCTATCATATTGAAACACCAATTATATTTAAAAAGTTAAAAAATAAAGTTCACAGATCTCAGATCCCTGCTAAACTTTTGTTTCAGACATTTTTGTTTGTTTGTTTCCAGTTTTTAGTTTTTTAATTCTCTTTAAAGTTCTATCCTAGATCAGTGGTGGAAAACTCAAATAGAAATGATCCTGATCCGAACATAAGACCTACTGCAGTGCGTTTGGACTTTGGTTTAAAACATAATGTTATCTATGTTTTAGTATATTCTTATTTATTTTGTTAAATATTTCTCAATTATATTTTAATCTGGTTCAGGCTGCACTTAGGAGTATTTGGGCAGTAGCTGGCAGGGTGCATGTCTAACGTCTCTATTCTAGATAAACTCAAAGTTTTCTCATTCCTAGCAAAGTAGAGGAACTGGAACACAGTGTTCTCAAGTATATAGTTCCAAGACAATGAAAGCCTTTTGGTTCCTACATGACCTATTTTAAAATGATATAAAATACAATGACTAAAGCAAGGGAAATGAAAAGACCATTAAAGGGAAGCCAAGCTCTGAGCAAGTGTAAACCAACGATATTGTAGGAGAGCAGATGAAGAAATAAAGTCTTCTTCGTCCTGCTCTGAAGTGGGAGCCTATGAAAGCAGAACATTTGATACGTTGTCAGTTGTAGTCACTGTTCTTGCCATTATTTTTGCTTACCATGTCTTCTTTGTTAAAATTAAGGCTTCAACTGATTTAGGGAGGAAGGAAGGATACAATACACAAAAATGATTGCTGTAAAACAAAAGGTATTAATGACACTTATTTTTAATTATATGGAAATGTTATGGATATTATATAAGAAAGCTATCATGTACTGGGGGGCAAAAGCTCAAAAAAATGCTTGGGCTGAACCAACTACTGAAATAAATAAAAAATGTTTTATTACATTTTCCTTGTCAAATACTTGGGGCAAACCCAAAATGTGCTAGTATTTAATTTAGCTGAAAATGTCAAACTTCTAAAAAAGCAAATAAAGAAAAATCTTAAATTTTATGAAAACCAAACATTCTTTCCAAGGCACAATACTGGCATTTTCAGATTGACAACAATATGAATGTTTCCTGGAAACAAAATCTTGAGTCCAAAGTCTGCCTTTGAAAAAGTTCCAAGCTTCCCCTCAGAAATTTCCCCAGGCCTAGGGAACTATGCTTGTGGCCTTTCTCAGGGCCAGGTAGCCAGTAACTACATCTGAAGGGAGCATCCGAATGTAAGCAAATTCTTCAATCGTGCTGAATCTTAACTTGCTCTGTGGATCTGTATAGTTTGCCTGGAAGAGAAACATTAATGATGAATATAAATCAAAGGAATATCTATGCAAAAAAAATTTAAAGTGCAAATTATTTTTAAATTATAAATTATTTTAAAAGTTGAATGTATATACATAAATGTTTTATGTTGCCACTGAGAAAGAACTAAATTGTTCACTTAAGTAGAGATTCATTAATCTACCCAAGTCTAGTTAATCATTTAGAGCTCTGCAACAGGCTTCCAGCAGTGTTTCTCATTAGCAGAATAGGAAGCCGTTATGACCAAGATCTTTACTCCCCATCCATATACATCATGTTCCTCCTCTCTTTCTGCTTTTGCTTCACTATGCAAGACTGAGATAATGCCCACTTCCTACATAGCTCAAAGGAAGCTAGCTGCTCCTAATGATTTCAAGAAAATTCAGAACTCAGTTTAAAAATTATAAAAAAGTGCTAATATCTATTTGTTAACTTCCCATGCATAGAATATCTGCTCCAATATAGATTATCTGTGTGTGAACAAAGGATAAGAATGATTTAGTTGAAAAAGGAATAATTGAGCTGAAACCAATAAAGACTTGTGGACTTCAATCAATGAAAAGTCTATTTTTCCCCCTGAGAATTTTTCTCAAATTGCTTAAATTACTTGACTTCTCTGTATCACCATATCTTATCTAGAAAATGTAGTAGTAGTAGTAAAAAAACCAAAAAACAAACAAACAACAACAAAAAAAAAAAACCAAACAGTATTTCTTTTTTTACCAAAAATAAATTGTTCTATAAATACTTCATATGAAAAAAATATGAGTTTAGATTTTGTTGGGTCCAGGTTTCTTTTTTCATCATAATCTAATATCCTTTAATGGAACTGATATTAAGCAGAGGTTAACTGAAGAAATATTAACTACTACTAAGTTTCACTACCTTATTAGAATTTATTTTCCCCAAAATGTTAGATCCAAGATGTGGACACAGACTTTTGTATCTGATAATTATTATTTTACATGATGTATTTCTAACTCTTGACTCCAGACATATTGCTATTTCACTTGTGATATTATATCAGTTTGGACAGCTATATGATCATGTAACAATTAACACAAAAACTACTGATAAGAGTGAATTTGCAACACCCTACACATTGAAATATTGGAAAAGAACATGTGCCCAATCTCTGTCCATATGTCAAGGTACAGTTTAATTGTCACTTCTATTGTTTTCTAAATCTCCTGACCTTTTTTGAACAAAGCATTTCATCCATTTCATAATGCATTTACATATAATAAGTTGTATTGTAATGATAAGCATATATAATATCTCCCCTATCAAACTATAAGCTTCATGAGGACAGGACTTGTGTCTTTTTCCTTCAAACTCTCAACGTGTTTAGTAATATACATTTGTTGAAATCAATATAGATCCTTAGCTTAAATGTTAATAACAAAGATTTCAACTACCATTTCATTAGGATAACCTAGGAGTCATTATTTGAGACTCCCTTTTGAATCTGCTCTACCCAGAATGAAAACGCTGATGGAAAAGCCCAAACTTCATAACATCACTTTTTAAATACTTAGGACATTTTTGTAAAGCATGCTGCTTTCTGGAGACACAACTATAAGAGTAACAGCTATAAAAAGTAAGTGGTTCTAAAGTTTTAATAAACATTTTTATAAGCAAAATTAGTGCCATAAATATAGTATCACATATGAAGCTTTTGTCTGTATGTTGGTCAGTTTCTAAGAACAGGACTCCTATACTTTGATGGAAGACATAAAATTTAAAGCTTATAAATAATTTTTATCCACACAACAAATTGGATGATTTTATTTTCTTTGATAATAGCAAAGTTGAAAAAGTCAAATTTCAAAAAGATCTGGAAAGGAGCCTTACAAATAGTCTATTCTCTTCCTTTTATAGATGAGGACATCAAGGACCAGAAAAATTATGGGGCTTGCTTGAGATAACAGAGGTAATTAGAGGCAGAGACAGGATTAAAATCTGGGTCTCCTATCTCCAAGAGGCAATGTTCTTATTACAATATTACATGCTATCTCCATTAGGGACCTTAACTATCTAACCACAAACACTCAAAGGATAAGGGCTTTTTAAAAACTTCAACATGTATGCATTTCAAAAGCAAATGGTCCAATTCTTTCTTCTACATTTCCTCTTTTGCCTAAGTGAAATGCTGATTTAATACTCAATACAAGCCAGATAATTTCCTCAATAAGTAATGCCAATGCAATAATGCACTTGTTTTCCTAATAAGAAAAAAAAAATCACTAAATGTGCAGCAATGACCAAGATAATAGTTTTATAAAAGTCAGGTAAAAAACAAGAGGTGACACTATTACTATACTAAATTACTAAAATTAAAGTATAATTCCTTTTTGTTAACAAACAGTAATCTATCAAAGTAGAAAATGACAGGTACTCCAATAGATAAGGAAACTGGCCAGCAGTTTGTGATTCTTCCTAAGGTTCCTAGTCCCTCACAACTACAAGTGTCTTTTCTTCTGTGTATCTCATATATATATTTATGCACCTATTCTCTTTCCCATTAAAATGGAAGCTCCCTAAGGACATACTTTTTTTTGTTTTATTTTTAAATTTTCCTTTGTAATCCTACTACTTAGTACTCAGTGCTTGGTGCATAGAAAGTATTTAGTAAATGCTTATTGACTGGGAGAGGGGGGAAGTTCTAATTAATACTTTCAAACAATTATTTTTAGGTAATACAATTTGTGGGGTATTTCCATATTAGCTGAGATATATCTCCTCTGTCAAAATAAAATATATCAATAAATCAAAAGGCAAATTATCTTGAATGTAATGCACAGAGAAGTTGAATGATCTTTTGGTATAGCTGCCCTCTTTACAAATAATCACAAATTTAAAATTAAAAAGTACCTTAAAAGATAATCTGATTCAAGTCTGTTTTATGTGACTAAGGTATTCTTATTCCCATTTTACAGTTGAAGTAATGAAGACCCAAAAGTGTTCACAGACTTGTCCACAATTACACAGACATCAGTGAAAGAGCTGGGATAAATCCTCAGATCTCATAGGAAAACCGACTTAAAGCCAAGTCATTTAGTTAATTCTCTTCATTTTACAGAAGAGAAAACTGAGGCTCAAAAATGTCCTTCCCCAAGTCCCCAGCTACCAAGTATTAGGAGCAGGATTTCAACCTGTGAGCCAGGCCCTCCACCGCCCTGTCCCAGGTCACTGCACTGACTGGTCCAGGGGTTCACAGGTGGGTCAGGAAGTGAAGAGGATACTAGCAACAGGTTTCCCGTCTCTCAGAGCAATGCTCTTTGCATATGAATGGGCTGCCTTTCCTAGTCAAGACAATCTTACAAACAAGTAGTTTGTCACAAAAAAAAAAAAAAGCTTTCAGAAGGAATGGTTCAGTTTTCCATCCATCTTTAATATTTCAAGGATCTGTTATTTCAATTATGTGACTATACCCCTCCAAAGATGCAAAAATACAATGCCGCCTGTGCCTGAGTAGGCTGTTCCATGAATTGCTGTGGCGGAAAAAAAATTTCATCACCTAGTTAGTGGTCAGTCTTGGTGGTGACTGGGCTCTCTAAATTTAGCTTAGCTGTCCTCCTCACGAAGGCTGGACTCAAATCCTTTCCAGACTCTGCTTCTAGGGGACAATCTTCAAAAGCTGACCCTCACCTCTACTTCATGGCAAGGCACTAGAGCAGAACATCACCACCAGAAAAACTACTCAAAGGAAATATCCTTTGGCAAAGTCAACAACATCATTTTCACACATGAAGGATGGATTGTCCAAGCAGATACTTATTAGGGAGTTTGCCAATTTTAGATATAGACATCGAGTAATACTCACAACAAGTCCTGAAATATCAGAATACTTCCTGGCTGGTTTAAAGGAAGGAGGAGCATCTATATTGAAGTCTAAAAGGGGGGGGAAAAAAGATGTAAGTGCTTTTCAAAAAATTAACAAGACTCATAAAATTTAGTTCAATTATTACATACTTACAGGATTCTCTAGGGACTAAGAAAAATGTGAAGGAAGCACACCATCCATGAAATTTTCTCCATTATTATGCACTGATTCACTAAAAGCCAATTCAAGGCTAGTTTGCTCTTCTATATTGCATTCCTATATTCCTATAAAACTACTATATTCAGGAGATGAGGAAAGATTTGCTACTCTATCTCTTTTCCCATTCTCTTCAGCTAAACTAGCCCAAAGAAAGATTTTTTTTTTAAAATGAAAGATTCTATCCATCTTTAAAATGCTTTAAAAAATCAGAATGCTCAACAGCACCAGAAATCAACATTCAATGATTGAATGTTTTCATTTTTATTTGGATATCTGGTGTCATAGACTGCTTCATTTTCATTTTAAAATATATTTTAAATAGTATTTTATTTTCACGTAATGATAGTTTTCAACATTCACTTTTGTAATACTGTATTTCAAATTTTTCTCCCTCCCTTATTTTTTCTCTCCCCAAGTAATCTGATATGGGTTAAATATGTCCAATTCTTTTAAATATATTTTCATATTTGTCATGTTATGCAAGAAAAATCAGACCAAAAGGGGAAAATCCATGAGAAAAATAAATAAACAAAAATTGAAAATATTAGGCTTTGATCTATATTCAATCTCCATAGTTCTCTCTCCCTGATGCGGATGACATTTTCCATCCCAAATATATTGGAACTGCCTTGAATCATTGCATATACTTTGTTGGAAGAAATGCTCTATCAGAGAGCCAGAGACAGAGTGAAACATAATACAAGCTTATTGTCTATACTATATTTCCAAAAGTTGTAGAAGGGCCTCATAATACATCTTATTATTTAGACTTTATATATATATACACACTTTATATATTAATATAATACAGTTTAAGTCATGTCTCTACGACAAATCCACTAGATATAGCCTCTGCCTGATACAACATGGTTTGTTATTCTATAAGGTAGTCAATTAGTGCTCTAAAATATCCATTAACGTTGAATTCCATTCTATTTTGGGACAAAATAGAAAAGCAAAATATATTTTTAAAATAAACTCATGTAAAATAGAGCCACATTATGTCAGCACACATTAGTCTACGATATAATGAAATGTTAAGTCTGACAAAAACAAAAAACCAGAACTACAAAGTCAGAAGAGAGCTTGGATTTTATCTATCACTCAAAGCATAGATAGAACAAGCCATCTGTCAAACATATAAAGATTTCTAGTAAAAAAGAACTTTCTAGTCACTATAGAAAGGGCAGGTAATCTCTGTGACCAGCTTTTTGGGGATGAAAACTATGTACAAATGTAAGTACATGCTTAGGTGACACAAATTTAGTATTTTTATGTTTTTTACCATACACTTTACAAATATTCCATGTGAATATATGCATTCTCTATAGATTACTACTATAAAATACTAAAGAGATCTGTTTGCCAGTTGCACTGTTTTAAAACTGCAATGTGTTTATCAATGATGGTGCAGACACACAAAAATAATTTGGTTTTGTTTTAAAGCAGTTAACTTATGGGCATATTATTTATAAACACATGTAAAGTATCTAAACCACATACAGCTAGGATCGTTGAGTTGCCATGGCAATGCCCTTTCAGAAGCAAGAATCTGTTTTAGGTTCTTCCAGGTCCTGTTCTTCTTGCCTGCTACTGCTCCCCCAATGCCTGAGTGCTGGAATGACAAATGGGGTGTTAGAAGTATCACATTCTCAAAGTGCCATCTTCATTGATTTTTCTTCAAACTTCCAAATACTGGAAGACATTCTTCATGCTGCCAACCAATAGTTGCTACCCAGGTTAACTTAAAAAATAAGATATTGTATGCTTTAATCTTAGTTGCAAAAACCATACTGTGGTGATGTCAAAACTTCTTTGCTGGAAATTCTGAGGAAATCAAAGTACACAGAAAGACAAGAAGACAATGCTTAGTCCAATACTGCTAAATTCCACACCACAGGAATTTCCATCACTTTAAAATTATTTACCACAGAGCTAGAGCTAAAAGAGCAAGCAAAGTCTTTGGGTGTAAGAACCTCACTTACAAATTATGAGAAGTCCTGAATATATATATAAGCCTACAAAATGTCACTGATGGCACTTTTCTTTTGTGAATTACAATAAAAACTGGAAAAGAGTAATTGGACACAATACTGGCACACAAAAAAAATAAATTGTTTTGCATTTTCAAAACTTTCCAGTGTTGAAAATCTGGTACCAACGATAAAATTAATGTGAATGATCAAACATGATTGTTATGGATTCATTTATTATATCTCTCAAGAATCACAGAAAGAAAAACATTTCTATTTAATGAGCCATATTCTCAATAGCCTGGCAATCCTTATTAGTGGACCTTTAGTCAAATAAATACTAAAAGTAAAAGGAGCCAGGGGTTCCAAGAAACATCATTCATTGTTAGCAATTATTTCATACCACTTGTCAAAACGCATATAAAAATGACACAAGCTGGAACAAAATATGTGCCTAATGATTACTTAAGGCAATTATTTTACTCTACTCCTAACAAGTGTCTATCCCGACTACTACAACAACTGGTTCCAAACTTCTCTTCTTTCCTTAAGCTTCCCATAGCTTATAACTCAGGCCTTTCAGCTGAGGACCCCATCTCATATATTTTGAAGGAAATGGAGTATTCTCCAAGAGCTGCTTCTTCCCTCCCACTCATCGCACTATTCTTTACATTCATACTATTTCTTTCTTTATACCCATCACCAGTCAAAGACATAGTCCTTTCCAGCAAGGCCAATTCCTCTTCATGCAGGAAGGATCTCAGCCCTTCCAGTTTTCTCCAACAGAGTGCCCCTGCTCTCCTTACTGCACCACTACTTGTCCTCCACATTTGGAATGCTTTTTCTCCTTCTCTTTTCCTCTCAGAATCCCTGGCTTTCTTTACAACTTGGCTCAAGTGCCACCTACTGTGGGAAGCTTTTCCTGGTTCCCCAGCTGCTAGTATCTTCATTTCCTAGTTTGCCTTTTATGTGAGTTGTATGTTTTGCAAATACTTATATGGATTTGTACTGTCTCCTTCCTGAAAGCCAGGCTTGTTTCACTTTTGTTGTTGGATCCCCCATGCTCAACATATAGTAGGTACTCAATAAATGCCTCCCATTGACTGATTAAGAAATGGCTCAACAAACTAAGGCACTCTCATCTAATATAATATTAATTTATAGGGTTTTAAACTTTATAAAGCAGATTGTATGCAGTATCTCATATGATTTTGCAGCAACCCTGTTTAAAACAATAACAACAATATTGCAAGGTAACCCTGTTAAAAACAACAAAAAAGCCTCCAAGTTTAGGAGTGGGATTGAGAGTTTAAGTGATTTTACCATTATCATACATCTAATAAGTGTCACAGGCAGAAAATCTGAATTCAGGTCTTCCTGACTTCAAGTATATCACTATCTATCACTCCACATTGCCTCAACTATTAATGTTAAAGCACAGATTTTTTTTCTTTTAACAATCCATAAACTGCAAAAGTAAAAAGTGACAAGAACTATCAAACATGCACAACAGCACTTATTAAGCAATTTTGCAGAACTGTTTCCAGGGGATTTATTTTGGTGTTTAGTGGAAAACGTCTGTAGGGTCATAAAAAAAAAAGCAATAATTACTTTTTAAAATTTATGCAAAAAATTATCTTGCTAACTAACTCTTTCAAGGAGGGCAAGGCAGTGATAATAAATTAGGATCTCCATACAAAATCCTCCACTAACTTGTTATCCCACATATTGGGGAAACAAATAATAGGTCACTTAAAATTCTGATTAACAGAAACTTGTGGTTGATTTGTTCCAGGGGTCATGATTTAATCTGCATTTCATGCAATCCTATATGATAATTTCTATTACAACAAGGCCCTCTTCTACTTAAAAGGTCAGCATAGAGAAAAGGCTTATGGGTCACAACATCTCTTGACTTTGTTCTAGTTCACTTGTTCCCTAGTGATGCTCTGAAGCTTAGTTATTTTTACTGTTTCTTTTCCTTGTCTGCTCTTTCTCCAAATTTCCTCTCTTGATCCTCTGCTGCAGTGATTGGCTTTTCCTGGGCCCCCTGTTGCCCTCCACTTCAATCTTCCTCTCCCTGTTCTGGAGAGGAGTAACATCTCTTGGTTGCCTGAATGATGATTCCTCCTGGGGAGGATGTCCAAGATGCCATTCTCTTCAGCCTTTCCCTTTGTCAATTGGCCAGATAACAGGACTTTTATTATATTATTATTGCAGATAAAGATATGCCTAAGAAGTAGAGTTTTTTTTTTCTTTTTTTAACATGGACTGTCTAAACCATAAAATAAATTAAACACCAGCATGGGTAATATTCTTTCTAATTTAGGAATGACTAAGAGGCATAGCTTTTTGACACACATTTTTCACTGCACATATTTCCTTTCTTCAACCCCAGCCCTCACAAAGATTTGTAAAAGATCGTCCATTTTCTCTATCTGCCCCTATCCTAAATCTTCTATTTTGGGGGGCACAGAAAAGAGAAGCTTCTGTTTGACTTCAAAATTTACTAGCTTAGCCATATAGAGCAAAACCCTTTTCTTAGAAAGGGATAAATAATAAATCTGAAGTGGATATTCTTGAGACCTTAGAGTCCTATAAGCTAAAATAAGTTATATATATTTACAACAAAAAGTCAATGCAAACAACAATGACCACCTTGTAAGAAAAAGTTTTGAAGACAAAATAAATTCTTTGTCATGGTTTCTGTCATATTTAGAACAAAAGCATGAGAGATGGAGCAAACCAAAGGAGGCCAAAACAAGACAGATTAAAGCATAGCAGTGTCGATGGCAAAGCATGCAAGTAAGAGGTGACCAAGTCAAGATAGAAGCTGGTAAAAAAGAGGGCACCCAGATACCAGGAATCCCAAAGTTCAAGCTAAGGTCAAAGAGGCTAGATACACAGGTTAAATAGACAGGTCAGTTAGCATTCAGAACTCCTGACTACACAGTGTGGCATAGGAAGAAGCAGAATTTGTCTATACAGGCAAGGGTCAGAGTACAGGGTGCAAGGTGAGCATAAAATAGGTACAAACCAAATATGTAGGCTGAGAAATTGGGACAGTTAAATGGGATCTAGTAGAGGTAAGTGGATCACCAATAAGAGCCAAATCAATTTGTAATTAATGACTCTAAAACAGAGGTTGTCTACTCAGTCTTTGACTTTAGAAGTTCTTGTCATTGTAGACACAGGTGCTAACAGGTCTGTGTTGCTGCCAGAACAAAGTGCATGTTGTTGGGAACTGAAGCATTGATAAAAGATTAAGTCATCTGGACAGTCTTCCTGTGCCTATCATAATGCTTTGCACATAACAGATGCTTAACAATTTGTTGTTGTTGCTGCCGTCTTCCTAGTGTGATTGGTTTTACCAAAATTCTCACTTACTGGAGGGCCTCTGTTCACATACAAGCATACAGCACCTGACCTAATCAATGCAATGTGTAGATATTTAAAGTTGTTTTTCCACTAGTGGGAATGAATTTATACTGATCCTAATTAACAGTCTTTTGCCTGGTCCCTGTTTTGACCAAAAGCACAGATTCCTGACTGCAGCTGTAGTCTCAGGCAATGGAACAGAGCCAAGCCAACTGCCACATATGGGAAATGAACATCAGTTGTCACCAGCCCCATGAACTAACCAACTGAGCTAATGCAGAACTTCCATCTTCAAGGCTGACAAAGTGATTGCTGTATACATGATTTCCAGCTATGGGTAAAATCCTATTTCAAGGAATATCACTGTAACCTTCAATGCTATAAAAATGAACCTGCTTCTAAGCCCCAGCCCATGTTGCCTTACTGATGAGGATATATGGAATTCTATTAAATGGAAAACCCTGTATAATACATTCTCAAGTTTCTATCAGTATATTTAACAAAACCGTTCTACTTTCCCCTCATATTATCCAGTTTATTACATGTGGGTGGACAGATAGTACATTCAGCTAGTTCAACAGTACACATATATCTTGGCCAAACATGTCATATAGACAATAAGCTGAGCCTAGATATGAAAAGGAGATTGAATCTAGGAACCTGCAAAAACCTTTCAATGATCCCAAGTGCCTCCCTGCTGCAAAAGCCTTTACTTTTAAACACTGACAATCTCTTCACAATGCTATAAGACCATAAAGCATAGAATCAATTTAACAATTAATATTTATTAAGCATAAGTAGGCACTGTCCCTAGCACTAGAGACATAAAAACAAAACTGAAACTGTTTCTACTCACACAGAGCTTATATTCTATTGGGAAACCAAAGTCACAGAAGAACTGAAGTTGTTTGTGACTATTCCAGTTACAGAGGCATAAAAAACAGCTAGGTTCAAACCCTGGTCTCCTGAGTTCAAGTACACTGCTCTTTTACCTAAATCTTCTTACCTTTTTGATCCCAACAATATTTAGGAAAAGCTGTTAGAGAGATATAAACATTAAATTGATGAGCAATAAACATAGAGGGGTAAGTTAAGGAAAGATGGAGATAAGACTTCCAGATGGAAATTACAGAAAGTTTGTCATAGAGACCAGGTCCATCAGACAGACTGAGTTTGTAAGATGACAGGATATCACTCTGAAGCAAAGGCAAAGACTGCAGCAATTGGGAGGAAAAATAATCATAATTATAATGTGGAATTTACATGGAATATATTCCCTTAATAAAGTATCAATCTAAAGTGCTCAAAAAAAGCAGGATTTGAAAAATAACATTGTTCCAACCTAGTTGAGACTCAATAGACACCAACCTTTTCTCTATTTCCAACATCTTTCCATCAGGATAACTTTCCAAACCTGACACCTGTTTTTTCTACACTGAACTATCAAAGATCTCTCACCTAAGATACCCAAGAGCTGTCTTGGTTAAAGTCTGTTTCCTGCCTTCACTAGTCAATTTCACCATGATGAAGGCCTAAGACCCTGCTCAGCTCACTTTATCCTGCTCCATCCTATCCTGGGATCTGGCTCAGAAAAGATTTTTGATGTCCTCAAACCTCCAAAAGCTCAACATATTTTCCAAAACCTTTCAATTGTTATTAAGCACATATATTATACACAAGGATAGTAACAAGAGAAGGGACAAATATAAGCATAAATACAAAGCACAGTTGCTCAGGAACTAACAAAAACTCTCCCTACCCAATCAAATTACTGTTGTTACTGACAAATTTATTATATGTTAAATATTTAATGACAAAAGACATTATTTTTAATACATACCTATACAAATTCCTATACAAATTAGCAGAGTGTTTCTTTGTTTCTAAGCTTGAATAAATAGTTCACTAAATCTGAGGTATTATTAAGGTCATTCTACCTGTATTTTAAAGCCTCTTATGTATTTCAAATTTCATAAAATTTGAGATGTATTTTTTCTTTGATATCTGTGGGAGAATCCTCTATTGTAACAGAAAAAAGAAAAATACTATAAGCAGCTAGTGCCTATGTATATCTTAGAATGTAAGCTCCTTAAAGGCAAGGGATGTTTTCTTTTTCTCCTGGCACTAAATGTTTACTGACATTTGACACATGACTGACAGGCTGAGGATTCTCATATTATTAAAAATCAAAACTGTAAAACTGTGGACACCATTAGAAGTGATACACTTTTCTAAAGAGGTACAGAAATGTGCTATATTGCATATATTTTTAGATTTTTTTTTTCTGTAATGATCAGTTTTTCTGATTTTTTTTTTCTCCTTTTTTTTCCACCTTAAAATTTACTAGTTATATAAGATGACTCTCTGGGTGGAGAGCAGAGGTCTACTGGGAGAATTCTGGTGATGTAAAAAACAAAACAAAAAAAATTTAAGAGTTTTAACAAACTATGATTTCAGATTCAACTTAATTGAAATCCCTTAAAACTATCCTCCAGTGATTATTAATTTTTGGCAAGGATTTCTATGATAATTTTCTATAAGATATTCATAATTTTCTTGTCAAATTAATATTAATTTTCCAATGAAGTAACTTTGGATCATGTATAAAATAGAAAATACTTTTTCCTTATCTACAACTAAAATATGCAACATATGTTTATTATAAAAACCTTCAAGGAAATCACAGTTCTACTTAAATATCTATTTCAATGAATCTCTAAAGTATCTTAAAAATTAAACAACTAACACTTACCACAAAGTTGGGATCCTTAAATGGTAAAGGCTTGGGAGTGGCTTCCACAGGTCCTGTGCTAAAGTCAGGGGTCACTACCTTATTCTCATTCAGAGTCTCCATGCTGACACCCTTGAAACAGAATAATAATAATTACACTTTATAGTAAGTGTCTTTTGGGTGAGGCTCCCAAATTTAACCCACGAATACAGGAAAGAGAAAAGGAGAAAACCCTGGTGGTATTGAGCAAAATAGTCCAAAGGCAGAAGGAATCACAGGTTTGGAGTTAGAAGGGACTTTAAAAACCATCTAGACCAACCCCCTCATTTCATAAGTGAGTAAAAAGAGGTTAAATGACTTCCACTGGTAGCCAACATAAGTGGGAAGACCTGAACCCAGCTCCTCTGACTCCAGAGACAATAACCTTCTGACAGCATCATGCTGCTTCCACAGTGGAAGCTGTCTTCCAGTGAGCAAGTTGGAGAAACCAGTGCTTGATGATTCCAAATGCTTACTAAGTTTAAAAAGAAAAAAAGACGAATCTCTCCCAAAGATGTCAGCATGTGAAGTTGGGCTAGGGTCAGGGAGGTGAAGAGGAGGTTGGGAAATGCAAATGAGACCTTGCAGAGGCAGAAGGGAAAAAGGCAGTTGAGGAAATAGCCTGGAGCAGCAGCTGGTTGCTGTGGCAACTGAGCATGTCACCCAAGCATATTAGGAACAGCTAGTAAACAAGCTACCCTGGGTGATCAGGCATCTTTCAGTCTGCACCTGTGCTGAGAATGCAGGCAAAAACACTCCCAGGGTAGCACTCCCAAACTTGGGAGCACTGAGGAAGACTCTGTCCTGCTGACATGTTTAGGGGTGAAGGCGAGATGACGCGATTCGGCTCCTAACTGGAGGCCCTCTGCTCTGCAGATGGCCCCCAATGCTTAGACGTTACCAGATAGTTCACAGATAGCTTTTAACAGTGACATGGAAAATGCATACCAGACATAGATCATGCTAATATGGATTTAACAAAAATATTTTGTTTTCTCCCTAGGGGGTGGGTGAGGATGGAGGAAGTCATCTCTTGTTCTTCCAAGTGGCCACCTCCTAAGCCCACCACCCTGGAGTAAAGTATACACTCAATCATGAAGGGTAGGACTATTAAGGCTGGTAATAGAACCCTGAATACCTCAATTATTCATCACCATTCTATAACCAGTCAGGTCCCAGAACTACATTGACCTTTGCCTGGTCAGACCAGGCAAGACCAGGAAATAACTACCTGAGCTTAGCACAGTGTTTGGTATAGTAAGTCTTTAATAAATACTTGCTTATTGAATAATTACATGCTCCACTCCCTTCTACTGCTTGCTCAGAGATTAAAAATTAAATCCACATTATAAATGCAGAGGCAGACGTGTCCCTTCCTGGATACCATTTCCTCATATTCCTCTCTGGCAGACCTATTTTTCCATCTTTCTATTACATTTTACTGTCCATCATATTCTCTGAAACCTATATTCTTTTTTTTAGCTTTTTATTTTCAAAATATATGCATAGTTTTCAACATTCACCCTTGCAAAACCTCATGTTCCAAGTTTTTTCTCCCTCCCTTTCTCCTTCCCTTAGACAACAAGTAATCCAATATATGTGAAACCTATATTCTTTTAATAAACTGCCCATAGAAATGACTATGAACCACTACATAGAATTCCCAATCCCTCTATTTTTGTCCGTCTGCACTTTTGGTTTCCTTCACAGGCTAATTGTACACTATTTCAAAGTCCAATTCTTTTTATACAGCAAAATAACTGTTTGGACATGTATACATATATTGCATTTAACTTATACTTCAACATATTTAACATGTATTAGTCAACCTGCTATTTGGGGGAAGGGGTGGGGGGAAGGAGGGGAAAAGTTGGAACAAAAGGTCTTGCAATTGTCAATGTCGAAAAATTACCCATGCATATATCTTGTAAATAAAAAGCTATAATAAAAAAATAAAAATAAACTGCCCATAATATTAGACATGTGCCTTCTACCCCACCCCCACTCCCATCTCCTGGAAATTACTTTGTATCTATGTGGTATTTATTTAATTTTGTACATACATGTACATAACATGTACATACATGTTATACCAAATATAAACTCTTCAAAAGCAGGGCTTTCATTTTTGTCTTTGTATCTCTAGTATATGGCAATTATTTATTAAATGATTGTTGAATAGAAGGTCATATCACCAGAATTTATGCTCAGATTCATTCTAAGCTGAAAAGGTTTCCAACATAGAACCAGTAATGTACCCTATGATAACATCTGTCTAACAAAGTTCTGAGAGGTTCACAATCAGTTTACTTCAGGAAAATGACTTTTTTTAATCCACAAAAGTTATATGAGATCTACTACGTGGTAGAAGAATGGCTATAGATTGAATAACTGAATTAACAGAAAAGCATTTATTAAGTACTCTGCTAAAATGGATATTTAAAAAGAAAAAAAAAAAAACAAAATTAGAACTTGATCTCAAGGAACTCAAAATGTAATTAGGGTAGATAACACAAATAAAAATATTCAGCTCCAAGATGGATGGAAAGGCTCAGAAGCCTTAAGGGTATAAGAGCAGGATAGAGGGAAAGGCCTGGGGATCCCTAAAACATTCCAGCAAGTGAGACGTGTCAGAAATCTGGAAGGCAGAGCAGCAACACAGATGATAAGACCCAGAGGACTTCAGGATGCTGTAGCAAGAGAGATGATTAAGAGTTAGTGGTCCTCTATCTCACCAGAAGGACTGTAGTTGATGATGACTCCCAGCTTATCCAACCAATATGAAGTCCCAAAGTCGATGGATGGAGTCAGGACTGCCCAAGAGTCTTCAGGGAAGGCAAGAGAGAAGGCTATCCTTCCCACTTCATTCCCCTGACAGTGCTTCCTACCCAGCTAGCCTGGACAGGGCTATCTCAGGGGACAGAGTACCAAAGTTCCCACAGCAGTAGAATCACATTATTAAAATAAACATTCTGTCATTTAGATATTTTTTCTCTTAGAATAAAAGACATGATAAAAGATCTAACTTTCTAAAAATCTGCTGTTTTAAATGTATTATCTTAATCTAAAGGTGGAATGCTTATTCAAAAGCTGTTTTTAAAATATCATCAGAAGTCTGATTCTTTTTCTACAGCAAAATAACGTTTTGGTCAGGTATACTTATTGTGTATCTAATTTATATTTTAATATATTTAACATCTACTGGTCATCCTGCCATCTAGGGGAGGGGGTGGTGGGGGGGTAAGAGGTGAAAAATTGGAACAAGAGGTTTGGCAATTGTTAATGCTGTAAAGTTACCCTTGTATATATCCTGTAAATAAAAGGCTATTAAATTAAAAAAAAATATATCATCAGAAGCCCAAATAACAAAACTGCATCCCCAGTATAGATTTATAGAACTTTGAAAAGGATAATCAAAATTATAACAGAATCAAACAGAAATCAAATTCATACCATCTTTAGATGAATATAAACTTTGTGAGGGCTGAGACTTTTCTATCTGTGGTACTATACTTGATACATAATCTAGATGCTTGGCAAACCTTAAATCATCGTATAAATGCTAGTCTGAAGACTGCCTATTTCTAGGGCCTAGCCGATAGAAATTACTCCATGTTTGATCCCTCATTGACTTGTCTATGTACCATGAAGATCCCACACACTCTATAACTGAAGATTTCCTCAGTTTCATTTAGACAAAGAATTCAGTGTTTTCCTTACCATAATCGACTTAGCAAACTTTATCTAATCCATGTACACAATGTTATTAAATTATCCTAATCACAATGTTCTTCTGATTGAAGGAAGGAGTATGAGATTGCAGTCTGGGCTACCTTCTGACTACCCCTAAGGTCTCCCTCCCACTTAATTCTTATGCCCAACCACAACAAGCAGCTATGAGGGCAGAAACTCAGCTCTCTGTGCTCTCAGCTGGGATGTGCATCACCATTCTATAGCCAGGGAATTGCATCACCATTCTATAGCCACATCACTACCAGTCCTTCTCTGTGGAAGGGATGGGGAGCCACATTCTTTCATGCCTGTGTGTAATATACTGACTTGTGGTCCTTGGAGCATTTATGTTCCTTCTTGGTACCTCACTCACAAACTCCACACAGATGTCTGGGCTCTTGGTATGGTTGTAATAATAATACTATTACTATTGATTGACTGAATCCATATGAGAACAAGTAGAGAAAGGAGCTGTTAAATATGCCAGAATGCAAAGTGAAAACACACCGGCCAAAGGACAAAGAGAAGCAGCTACAATCACAGAGGGGCTGAGTTTTCAGAGTGAATGCTTCCCCCCTCCTTTTAAAGGCAGTACTCTATAAGAATCAGCAGGCTAGGTAGTTACTGAATGAAAATACTACTTTTCTCCATAGCTGGAATAAACAAAGAATAGCATGAACCACAACTCTGGGTCATTATGCTTCATTATACAGTTGTTCGAATTGGTATATGTCCTCACAATTCACCCTTCAGGTCCTTGTGTTATTAAAATGAAGAAATGAACTCATTGTTCTGTGGGCAGTATGTGATTAAGTCAGTCAAATTATAATGGGCAACCATTGGAGATAGAACTGAATGCCAAGACTAGGGCAGACTGATTTCTGACTGAGAGGTACCATGTCTCTATTTAGCCACCAGGGCTGTTGTGAAGATCAAATGAAAACATATTTAAAGTTCTTTTTAAACTCGAAGGTACTCAATAAACATGAGATTATTATTATGATGTACAATACTGCTGAGGACAGACAGTCCTTTTACAAGATGCTATATCATCACTGGTTCTTGATATCTTCCGTGTTCATTATGTTTTAACATAGCTTTTTTTAAATCACCACCTCCCTTGTAAAATGCAAGGCCTATGGAGGGCATAAAAAGTTCTTTGTTCTTAGAAACTTTCATAAGAACCTGAATTATTTTCAAGGTGCTACCATCTAACAGATTCTTCCAGAAGGGAGGTTAGGCTGTGCATTCTTAGGGTGTCACACCAACAAGTAATAAAGAGCTCATGAGGAAGTTTTCCTGATTAAAGAGTGGGTGGAGTTGGGGTCCAGTGCACAAAAGCATCAAGAAGAAAGGAAAAGAAACACAATAAAACTGCATACACCTGGCACAAATGCTTCTTTGCTTGGCCTGACCTTTTGGTCAGGGGGCTTTTGGCAGCATGGGGAACATTGGAAATAATACTAAAGTAGGAAGCATAAGACCACAGTTGTAGTGTTCCTTCTGAAACTTACTCTGTAATCTCTCGGAAGCCACTTCACTTCTTAAAATTCACTTTCTTCATCAGTGAAGTGAGGATAGTAATTACTTACTAACTTTGGCGTTATTACTTCACAGGAGTGAGGATTAAATGATATATAATGTATGTACACTTGGAAACTGTAAAATCAAATTCACATGTAAGGTATTCTGACTACTTTCATAATTTTTGTGATCACTGCTATTACTAACACAATAATGGGAGGCTCTGGAAATTATGAGAAAAGGAGTCTCCTCCTTGAGAGCTCATGAATGCAGCTACTGAGATGGCCATGCAGGCTAACCAGACTTTACTGGTAGGTGGTGATGGTACCATTCCTGTGCTGCGAGCCAGCCAAGTGACTATGCATTCACTCCAAGCCACTCCTCTAGGCAATCATGCCGGAGTGGGGCGGCTGGATGGGCGGTCACTGTCTGGTATCCTGGGAGGAAAATATCTCTGCCTGTGAGTCAGGGGCCTCGCCAATGATTACAGGAAACTTTTGGCAAATTCAGGAGAGTCTGCAACCCTATAGGCAAGGAAGAATTCATTTGGAAACTGGAGAAATTACCAAAGAAAGATAAGTAAACATTGTGAAAGTTCCCTGATATTAATATTCAATCTATTTTTTTTGAGCATCTTCCATATACCCAAGATGGTGCTAGATTCTGCAATGAATATTGTCTTCCTGAACTTATAATCTTGTTAAAGAGATAAGACTAAGAATTATGAAAGAGGTAAATGACAATGAGCCAATAATCATAATTAAATCATAAAATGGGACCGAAAGTGTAACAGGAGTTGAAAAGAAGAACTGACCGTCTCTCAAACTGTAGAATATAAGCTACTTTCATTCGATTCATCCAATAAACATTTATTAAGCCTGTACTATGTGGCAGTAACTGTGCCAAGCACTGATGATACAAGGAAGTAAAAGATAGTCTCTTGCCTTCAAGGAGTTTACAATCAATCTAATGTTTGTGAGGAAAGGGGTGATTTTGCTTTTGTCTTTGCAATCTGGGCATCTAACACGGTACCTGGTATATACTAACCTCTTAACAAATGATTGTTAGATAAAAATCTTACAGATGAAGAGAAGGAAATGCAGGGAGTTAAATGACTTGCCTAAGATAACCTGAATATTAGAAGACAAAATGGGAATTTGAATCCAGGTCTTCTACCTTCAAATACAGTGTTATTTTCACTAACCTGTGCTCATGGGAGCTAAAGAAGCAGGGCAAGGCCAAATTGGCAGGGTTTCTAGACAAGAAGGAGCAGAAATCCTTAAGCAACTGTCAGCGCAACTGCACATCAAGGATGGAACTTTCTGGGATGTTATACAAAAGACTACCAAACCACTGCAAATTTCCCTTCTGCTCCAGATTCTACTCTGGGAATTGCCTTGGATTATTCAAATTACATACCTCTGCCCTTGTCTCACCACCTGGTTTCATCATGAGTGACACAGATTGCCTGACTGTGATTGTTTCAGCCCTCAGGACTCAAAACTGCAGAGCCTAAGATTAACTAATATTTCCAGATGATCACTCTAGACAGAAAAAAAAAAAAAAAAAAAAAAAAAAAAGAAGCTAAGCATTGAGGAAAGGCTGAATGGACAGCATGAGGCTAGATTGTGGAGCCTTGGATGTCAACTCGAGGAATCTGAACTTTGTGCTGTTGGCAGAAGGGAACTAGAGATTTCTGAGCAAAGGAAAGACATAAGCTGGTTTTCTAAAATTAGTCTGACAATTACATTTGGGCTCTACTGAAGGGAAAGAATAGTGTCAGGGAAATTAGTTAGCAGGCTGTTGCAAAACTCTAGATGTGAAGTAATGAGGGCCAGGATTAGGATGATGGCTGTGGGAATGAAAAAAGGGATAATTATTTACAAGGAATTTAGAAGGAATAATTGTCAGCACTTATTGGCTAAATGGCTCTAAAGCTGGGGTTCTTAAATTGAGGTCCACAGATTTTAGGAGGAATCCATGAAACTGGATAAGAAAAATACATCTTTATTTTCATTAACCTCTAACTGAAATTTTGCATTTCCTTCAATTATTTAAAAACCCTGCTAAAGGGGTCCATGACACACAAAAAAAGGCTAAGACATCCTGACCTAGTGGATTAACAGGAAGAAGAGTTAAAAGATTGTTATGGTTCTGAACCTACTCTCTGTAAGAATAGTGGTAAACTGCTGGAAACAGCAAATTTGGGAGAAGTCACCTCTGGAAGTAGCCAGAAGCACAAAAATGTGAATTTAAGGTGATGGAAGAGGCCATATAAGCAACCCGGAGATATGATACTGGGACTTTAGTGAAACATCAGTGCTGAAAATAATTATCTGATTTGAGAATCATTAGCATAGAGATGATAGTTATGTGGTTAAAACTGGCTTAGCTCACAATAGGGGAGAATACTGAGAAAATTACAGCATCCGAATTTTTGAGAAAATCCACAGCAAGGATACAGAAGGGAAGGAATGGACAAAGGTGAGAAAAACAGTGATGTCAGAGGGAAGAGAAGCAAAAAATGTCAGGAAAAAGCAAGGAAGGATTATTTTAAAAAGGAAAAGGCACCCTACAGAGTCAAAAGCTGCTAATAAGTCAAGTAAAAGGAAGCCTTACAAAAGACGTTTGCCTTTGGCCAAAAGGGCTCCATCAGTACAGAGAATCTTAATTTGGGATCTGTGAACTTGTTTTTAAAAATGTTTAAAATAGCAAAAATCTGGAAACTGAGGGAATGGTTCAAAAAGCTCTGGTATATGAACATAAAAGAATACTATTGTGCAATAAGAAACGATGAACAGAACAGGAAAGACTTATATGAACTGATGATGCAAAGTGAAATGAACAGAATAGGAAAGCATTATACACAATATCAGCAACACTGATGTAATGATCAACTATGACTGATTCAGCTTTTCTCTGCAACACAATGATCCAACACAAATACAAAGGACTTATTGAATAAAATGCTATACATAACCAGATAAAGAACTGATGGACTCTGAATGAGATCGAAGCATATTTTTTCCCACTTACTTTATTGTTTCTCATTTTTTTGTTTCCTTTTGATCTGTTTCTTCTTTCACAACTATGATTAATACTAAAGTGTATGTTACTTACTATCTGATAACACATGTATAAATGAAATCAAACTGTCCACCATCTTCTTAAGAAGGGAGGGAAAAAACTTTTGAACTCAAAATCTTGTAAAAATGTACACTAAAAATTTTTCTTATTGGGTATTTGGGGAAAAATACTATTATATTAAAATAAATGAATGAATAAATTTCGAAGACTGTATTTCTTCTCTCTCTCTTTTGCAATTACATGTAAAACCAATTTTTTATCATTTGGGTTTTTTTTTTTTTTTTTGAGTTCCAAAATCTATCCCTCTCCCTCCACTACCCTTGCCTAGGATAGTAAGCAATCTAATTTAGGTTATACATAGGCCACCATGTAAAACATATTTCCATATTAGTCATTTTGTGGAAGAAAACTCAAACTAAAAAGAAAAGTGAAAAATAGTATGCTTGAACTGTAGGTGGATAGCATTTTTATCACTAGTCCTTTGGAACTGTCTTAGATCACCGAATGGCCGAGAATAGCCAAGTCATTCACAGTTGTTCATTCTACAATACTGCTGTTGTTCTGTATAATATTCTCCTGGTTCTGCTCACTTTTTTCTGCATCAATTTATGTAAGTACTTTCAGATTTTTCTGAAATCATCCTGCCCATTATTTCTTATAGCACAATAATATTCCATTGCAATCTTTTACTACAACTTATTCAGTCTTTCCTTAATTGCTGGACATTCTTCCCATTTCCAATTCTTAGTCACCAAGAGAAAAAAAGATCTACTAATAGGTCCTTTTCCTCTTCTTCTTCTTTTTTAATCTCTTTAGGATACTGACCTAGTAATGGTATTGCTGGGTATGCATAATTTTATGGCCCTTTGGGCAGTTTCAAATTGCTGTCTCTCCAGAATGCTTGTATCAGTGTATTAGTGCCTTAGTTTTCCATATCCCCTCCAACATTTATCATTTTCCTTTTCTGCCACATTAGCCAATCTGACAAGTATGAGGTGGTATCTCAGAATTATTTTAATTGGCATTCCTCCAATTAACATTTTTTCATGGTTATGGATTTCTTTGTCCAAAAAGTACCTGTTCATATCCTCTGTTTATTTATCAACTGGGGATTAATTTATATTCTTATAAATTTGACTCAGTTCTCTTATGTATTTGAGAAATGAGGCCTTTCTCAAAGACAGCTATTGTAAAAGAAACTTTTCCCCACTTCTCTGCTTTCCCTTCTAATTTTGTTTGCATAAGTTTTGTTTGTGCAAAATCTTTTAAATTTAATATAATCAAGATTATGCATTTTATACTTCACAGTTTAGTTCTAAATTCTTCCCTTATAAATATGTGTGTATACATATGTGTGTATGTATATATATATGTGTGTGTGTGTACATACACACACACACGATTCCATTCTTCCCCTAATTTTTTTATGGTATCAGCCTGTATGTATAAATCATGTACCCATTTTGACCTTAACTTGGTATACAATATGAGATGTTGATCTATAGCTAATTTGTACCATATCATTAGCAAAGAATTAGAAAAGGAGTGAGATGTCCATCAATTGGGGAATGGTTTGACAACTAATAATAATGATAATTTCTGCCATTCCACTTTAGTTTTTGAAAAATGAGTTTTTGTCCCAAAAGCTTAGATCTTTGGCTTTATTAAACACTACATTACTGTGCTCATTTAGTACAATATATTGTGTAGATACACAATATAATATGTAGATATGTAGATAGATATTTCAATATAATTCAATATAATTGGTTTCTTTTGTAACTGTGTTTTATATTATGCATTTCAAAATAGTCTGAAAAATGGTCCATAAGTTTCATCAAATTGATTATGATTGTAACACAAAAAAAGTTTAGAACTTTTGTATAATGTGATCTCTAAGACTGGTTTCAAGAGAAGAGTCCAAAACTACTCACAGGGGATTAAGAAGGAAAACAGAGACAATGGGCAGAGAATAAATAAATGTTCATGAAATCCATCTAGTAGTGAGAGCAGAAAGAAACAGGAGAGCTAACATGAGTGAGACATGAATATATGTGAAAGCAAAGAAGAAGGAGACAATAAATTGAAAATGCTAGTAAAGTAGCATGAAATAAATATAGAAGCAAATAATTGGTAAGGTATGGAATCTACAGTATAAGTGATGAGGTATGGGTCGTGGCAGGAATATGGGTTGGTCTCCTAGTTCTCCAAAACACCAAGTTAGGGCGGGTTCAAAGCAAGAAACGCTACAAAAAAGGCTGTGATAAGAAAAGGCACTTTATTAAAGAGAGAAAGACACTAAGATGTTCTCTTAGTGGGAAATGTCAAAGAATTGCAAAGAGACATTTTCTCAGGGCTTACTTATATACAGAAACAAAACAATTTGGGCTTTGCATCCGAAAGGAACATACTTATAGGGTGTGGGAAAGAAGTCTTTCCCAGGGAATGTAGATTTTGCATCCAAAAGGTGCATAATGTGTGGGAAGAGAGTCTTTCCCAGGGAATGCAGATGCTCTTCTGGACGAGGCGGTATTGTCCTCATCATAAGTGGAGAGGTTAACATTTCAAGAGAGGAAGGACAAATTATTTCTGAGATGAAAAAGAAAAATAAAGTTGTTGTAGAAACAGAAATCCATTGAAGTGAAGAAGAGATATGTTATCTTATACCAGATGGATTCATTAGTAAAGTCAGAAAATAAATGATAAAGTGTAGCTAAAGATCAGCTCTCCCTTTGGTAGAAGTGACCTGTTTTTCTGTGTTGATGCATATTTAATGATACACTACAGTTAAAAATGTAATAAAGGAGCTTTTGAAAGAATTATAATAGAAACTACACAGGCAATCCAAAATAATGGAATGAAGGAGAGTCAATTCTACAGGAGAAGAAAGTAATCAATTTATGAAGTGTCAAGTAGGCTTAGCAGCCCAGAAGAGGAACTGGGAAGGAAGTTTTAGATTTAAGAGTCATCTCCATCAGCTGATAGCAAGAAGAAACAAGTCTGGGTGGAGTACTTCATGGATCAAAGAACTACCTTTGCTCACAATCATCCTGCTAGACAACTTACTTGGAATTGGCTTCAGCTTTTTCATTTTTTGATGAGATGACCAGATCTGAATAATTTCTCAGGTCCCATCCCATTCTATGACTAGAATGTATTACTCCAAGGAGATATAGGAGCTCAAAACAAAACCCAAATCCAAGATAAAATCAAATAAGCAGGACAAGATTCATGAATGAATTATTTTCTCTTCAATTAGGGAGCTAGCTTCAGACTGGGTCGATGGAAAGCTTAAGAAATTAGGATCAAACATATTTCATAACAGAGATTAGACATGGAGACTAAAAGAACCCCTAAATTTTCAAATTAATATTTTTATTAAGAGCAGAGAAAGACCAATAGAACAACCTATATCCACCTGCTTCCCTACTTTTACAAATATGTTATCTCTTCCTATCTTTAAAAAAAAAATCTGATTTGCTTCAGGCACTTTTGCTAATTATCTATCATTCTTCTCTGGCTAAATTCCTAAAGAAGTCTGCACTTTTTTTTTTTTTTTTTTTTTTTTTTTTTTACAACTGATGCCTCCATTTTTCTTAACAATCTTTGGTCTAGCTTCTAATTTCATCATTTGCCTGAAATAGCTCTCTCCAAAGTTACCAATGATCATTTAATCATCAAAACCTAATGGCCTTTTCTCAATCCTCAACTTTCTTGACCTCTTTGCAGCCTCTGACACTTCTTTTGAATACTCTCCTCTCTCTCCAGGTTTTTCTTCTGGTTCTCCTACCTGTCAGACTGCTTCTTCTAAGTCAACTTTGTCTGATCTTCATCCAGCTCAAACCCTATTACCGTAGATTACCCCTGAGGTTCTGTCTCCCACCTTTGTCTCCTGGATTTCTTCAAATCTTAAATTTCTTAAAATGCTATCTTCTGTAAGAAGCCTTTCCCAATTTTCTTAACACTAGTGTCTTCCCAGTAAATTATCTCTAATTTATCTTCCCTATATCTTGTTTGTGTATACATAGAGGTTTGAATGTTATCTCCTCCATTCAACTGTAATTTTGAAAAGAGGAACTCTTTTACTGGTCTTTGTATTCCAATCACTTAGCATAGTGCCTGATACAGAGTAAGCACTTTAAAAATGCTCCTTGACAGACTTTTTTTGCTCCTGTGTATATATGCATCTCGCCCCCAAAAAGAAAGTTTCTTGAGGGCTATTCTCACTTTTATCTTTGTATCCCTATTGCCTGGCACACAGTAGGTAATTAATAAATGCTTGCTGAATTGAACAAAATCCTTAAAGGCCTTCCAGAATATCCCCACAATAAGCATAAAAATAATCTTGAAAATAGTCATTCCTAAATTGAGAATAGCAACATGACTTCAGTAGTTTCTTTTCAGACTTTTCTCTGATATTACTGAAATGCTACAGTACTACATTTGTTTGTTTCCGGCTTTTCCTCTTTCTCTTGTTTACAGCACTCCCAGCACTCTAGTTATCTGGTTTGTTACAATAGTCTTGTCATCTGCGTCTCTAGTTCTGGTCTCTCTCCTTACCATTCCATACTTTACACAATTTCTAAATATTCCAAGTCTACAAATATTACTACATGATATAGCCATAGACTGAGATATGGAAGGGACTTTGGAAATCACCTTTCTAACTAAATTATATAAAGATAAGGAAACCAAGGCTCAGAGAGGCATGCTAGTAGTCAAAGGACTAAGATGTGGACCATTCTGAACCCTTCCTATGAAACCAGGCTACCACCCATTAGCCTTCTCAAAAAGCCACTCATGATGGCCTATTGTCTCTCTAAGGAGAAAAATGGGTACAAGATAGTTTTAAGCTTAATCTGAATCATTAATATTTTCTTAAGTCTAGACAACCAAACAATAAATCAAGCTGATTTGTGACATTTGCCAGTTTCAAAGGCATAAAATGCTCACCTTGAAAATTTAACAATTATCTCTCCAGAACATGCCAGAATACCACTTTTTTCTAGTTTATTTCATTCTACTCCCCTTCACCCTCTCTAGTTTCTCAAGGAAATTCCTCCAATCCTGAATCTCCAGAATTCTTTAGAGCTCCATGACATGAACACCTCTTTTAAAGCTCAGCTAAGGTTCCCCCTCTTTCAATAAATCTTCCCTAATCTACCTAGCTAAAATAAATCTCCCCTTCCTCAAATTTCCCTGGAGTACACATTATCACATTCTTATCTGTGTAAATGTCATATTACCATCTCCACTTAGATTTGAAACCAGAAGTTACATTTCTAAGTTTTGCTATCCTTTTGCTTAACAAGACACTTCAATATTTCCAATCCAGTAAGCATTTATTAAACATCTACTATGTACAAAGCACCAAGCTAGGTGGTAGGACTAGAATGATAAAATTAAAAAACAAAGCCTACTCACATGGAATTTACATTCAGGAACCCCTAAGTTCTATGCATAGACTCCTTGGAGATCTAAAGATCCTTGTTTAATAACTCTTTTTTAAACAGAAAATATTGTAAACATGTAAAAAGATTATATATATATATATATATATATAATATGAGAAGTAGGACAGAACACTAACAACTTAAGGAGATGAGGAAATTTTCCCAGAGGCACAAGAAGTGAGTCAAAAGCCAGGGATAGAAAGGGAGAACATTCAGACATGAGAAACAGCCTTTGCAAACTGGAGAGGGAGTGACAAGTTTGGGGAATAGTAGTCAGATCCTTTTGGCTGGAATGTAGAATGTGCATAGGGAACTAATGTCAAATGGGTCTAGAAAATAGGTTGGGGCTAGATTATGAAGAACTTCTATTTTATATCAGAACAATAGGGAAATTGCTAACAGCTATAGAATAGGGGGAATGATAAGTTTAGATATGCTTGAGGAGGAAGATTATGTCATCTTTATGAAGGACATATTAGAGAATGACCCAGGAATCCCAGCAAGGTTTGTACCAACAGTCTATGTCATTCACTGAGAGGGATTCTAAAGAATAGGTGTCTCAGGTGACAAAACTGGAACCTGGGCAGGTCAAGGAAACAGCAGCCAAGAAAACAACATAGGTCATTTTAATAGTTTTTCATAAATCCACACATTCTTACCTCCTCTAAAGTCCTAGACCAATGCCTTATAATGTGGAAGTGATTTTTGGTTTTCAAAGGCTACATCAACTAAGATAAGAGCATGCATCCATACAACTAAGTGTGTGATGTTTGTTGAAAATATTAAAATGTGAATATTTCATGTTTTATATGACTATATAGTCATTAATTTATTGCTTGCTTTTTTCAAGGAATAAGAAGAGATAAGAGGGAGGAAAAGAATTTGAAACTCAAAATTTTAAAAGATGAATGTCAAAATATATTTTAAAATATATTTGGGAAATATTTAATTAAGTAAATAAAAATGTTTTTTGAAGTTAAATATTTCCATTAAAAAGACGTATTTGTATACTGTGGAGATAGCTGGCAAAGTCACACTCTAGGATCACTGCAAAACTGGGGGGAGAAGATGTCCCCTAGTAGAAGTATCAGGTGGCTTTGTAGAGGTAGATCTTGCCTGCTAAACGAGGCTTGTGATAACAGCAAATCAAATCTGGCTCCAAAAGGGAACTCTTGTCAGGAGTGAGGAGGAAGAGGGTCAAAGTGAGGGCCTGAGATAATTGGCAAAAATCATAGTGCAGAGTGGGCTGCTAAGTCATCAAGGGAGGGAAAAGATTGCTGGGAAGCATCCAAGGCTCAGTTTCTTCCTCCCTCCTTCACTGTTTATCTCAATCTCACATAAAGCTGTGGAGAATTCGGTTCTCAAACTCACAGAGCTAATATTTACCTTGCCCATCCCCCACTCCTCCCTCACACCCACACCCAGCATCCCACAACCCCAACTGCTAAAGGTCAAACTGATGACTGTTCTTTAGAACAGTTGTTCTTTCACTCACCTTCATTCCCATCTACTGCCAAAAAGAAAGGAAGAAAAAAGAAAAAGAGAAAAAGCAATGTTTTTGCTATACTTTCCAAACACCACCATCCTGACTGAGAGCCAGGAGAAAGCCTCAAACCTTGTTGTTTTTTTCTCCCCCACCCCCTCTCACCACACGCTCAGCGTTTCCCTTCCTTCTTGCTGAGGTCCCAGTGGAGATGACCACATTTATTAATTACTCAGCAAGAGGAACTCCCCTTTGGCCACTGGACTCTCAAATGTTCAAGACATAGATGCAATAAAAAGGATTTATGGCTTTCATTTTCTTACTTTTACACAATCGCTAATGCTACTGAGATGCCCAAGAGGCACTGACTTGCAACCGGACCCAGAAGGAGGGGAAGGATTGCCTAATATTACACTTCTCTTGGTTAAAGATATTTTGGCTCAGGCTAAGTCTCATGGTGAGACAGGAAAGAGAGAAAGGGACAGGACTGTATTATGCAGGAAAATAAAGACAAAAAATATGTTTTCCTTTGGGATGAAACCAAACACTGAGTGGGATCTGAAGGGTAGGTGTCTCAGGTGATAAGGCTAGGACCTGGTAGGTCAGGGAAGCAGCAGCCAAGAGAACAATATGGGGAATCTTAATAGTTTTTCATAAATCCTCACACTCTTACCTCCCCTAAAGTTCCATTACTCCAATGCCTTATAATGTGAAAGTGACTTTTGGTTTTCAAAGGTCATGTCAGTCAAGCTCCAACTCTCAGAGGTCCCATGAAGCTGGAGGCTTCAAGAAGGAATCCATTGGGAGCCTGTCCACTGCACCTGTCAATAACTGGTATCTACTGTCCAAAGACCAACCTCCATAAGTTCAAAGATATGGGCCATCATCATATGATTGGGTACCAAGGGGTACTCCAGGCCCCCAGCAATTCCTGCAGAATATCAGGGAGGAGTTATGAACTGTTCCAAGGGATGGAATCCTCAAATTTCTGAAATTAAAGATCCTAAAAGTATTTCAATACATATTTTTAATTTTGATTTTATTTTTAGTTTATGGAATAAAACAAGCATTTCCATAACAGTATTTTATGATTACACACGAAACTACAAATCTATTATGTAAAAACTGCTCTTCCTTTTAAATTTAAAATAGCTATTATGTAAATTTTTTTCTTTTTTTTCCTTTCTTCCCCTCCACCCCCATAAAAGAAAATATTTCTGTCAATACAGAAGCAACATAGTAGAGTGGAAAGAGGATTTTCTTAAATTGGAAAACCTGGCTTTGAATGGCACCTGATGCCTATCATCTTGGGCTGTTCATTTAAACTTCTCAGGGCTTCAGTTTCCTGACCTTTAAAATGAGGTAGCTAATGAGATAGCTCTATGAGATCTTTTAGTTCTCAGAATATAATCATATATCAGTATTGATTTTGTGCAAGTCAAGTCGCATATCTTATAATGAAGGCCCCAAATTTTCAGTGAGCAACAAACTATAGAGGACGTGATTTTTAAATGGAAGGAAGAGTAATTTCCCAAATCTGACCTAGAGTAAACAAATATCTGGAAGAAGCTGAAGTCAAACAGAAAGCCATGACTCCTGAAGAATATCTAGACCTCTTGCTGGCTATTAAGGAAGAGAAGCTGCCCAGCTGAGAATGCCAAGTCAGAAGCAGGCAAGGGACCTGTCACAGGATTGAGGACCTCAATCAAGGAACAGGCAGCTATAACCCTAATTACTCACATGTTAGAGGCTGGACCTATTCTTTTTACCAATGCAAGTAGGTACCTTCTCTGCAGTCTTAAGAGTTGATTCAACTAGGACACTGAGGGCATCACTTGCCCCAGGTAACATAGTATCTACAGAGGCAGGTCTTCCCAAGTCCAATGCCAGCTCTTTATCCACCATGACATCTCCAATTAGAGAGTATCCTGGACTAGAAGTCAAGATACCTTTATTTAAGTCTTGATCACACTGGTGACCACACCTCAGCTTCCCCAATTGTAAAATAAGGATGTTCTCTAATACTACTTCTAGCTCCAGCACATTCTTTTATCAGGCTGATCTTTAGCAACACCCTTACTTATAATGGACCATGTTGATGGACCTAGCAGCAAACTTTTTTTTCCCTTAAAAAGGATCCCAACTATCCTATTTAATTTTAGATGAAAACAACTTTACTCTAAAAGTCCTCCTAAAGAAATTTGAGCTCTCAACTGCACTCCCTATCCATTAGCTTACACAAGTCACTGTACCTCCCTAGGCCTTAGTTTTTATCTCTGATAGATGGCTGCCAAGGTGCCTTTTAATTCTAGATCTAAGGATTCTGTGAGATTCAGTGGCATTGGAAAGGATCTGTTTTCCAGTCCCGACTGTGCTGACAACTAGTGGTGTGACTGTGGACACGTCAGCAAATCTTGCTGGGTTTTCATTTTTTCATCTATAAAATGAAGGGATTTGACTCTGAGATCTCCTCCAGCCCTACCCTACCATTCTGCAAATCTAAAAAAAGTTGTTACAGCATCTTCCAGCTGCCTCCTATTACTGTAATGTCTTGCTGCCGTCATCTGTCCCCCTAATTATCCTTTTAAAGAAGCATCTGTTGGCTTTCTTTTTACTCAGTTGTTTTGTTGATTACTTACAACCCATCTTAAATTACTTTAATAAGGTAATTATTAGTCTATAAAAATTAATATAACCTAAGTGCCAAAAGCAGTGAAAAGTCAAAACCACATAAGGAGCGGAAAGTAGCGATGTTAGAATATTCTAGCAAGTGATCTTTGAGCTTGCTATTTTGATCTGGCTTCTGTATCTAGTGATATACAGTCTAGTACCAATTATTTATGGATAAGACCTGAAAGGGAAATCAGGCTCAAAACCCCTGGTCTCAGAGCTGTAGGCTGTGAGCTCCCTTACAAAGGAATACTGCTTAATCTGACTCAGGCGGAGTCCCCACTTATAAGCTCTTTGAGTTGTTGAAGCAGCCAGTGATGCCCTCCTCACTTGTGTCCTGGCTTCAGATTCAGCTAAAATGCCAGCAGAATTCTGCAGGTCATTCCCGCTTTCCCTCTGAGATGACCTTCCATTTACACTGCATATATCTTGTATGGACATGGATCATGCAGATATGGACTTTTTCACATTGTCCTTCCCATCAGAATGTGAGCCCTCGAGAACAGGAACTGTTTTTGACTTACTTTGTATCCCTAGAGCTCAGCACAGATTAAATGATAAATAAATATTTGTTGAGTCACTGACCCCACCTAGCCTGGGTTTCTTCATGGGCTTCAAATATAAACAGCTTCCTGGTGTAGCTGGAGACTACAATATTGGAAAAAGCTGACTATTATGGCTGCCAAGCCAAGACAATCTAAAGAACTTGCTGTGACAGCTGCTGGATAGGGGGCAGTCAAAAAAGATTTTTGATTGTATCTGGGGAGAAAAATCTTTCCATGTTGAGTTCCCCCAAAACTTCTTTTGCTTCCTTCCTTTTCTCTCAATAATACACAAGCACTAAGGTACTGGACAGATAGTCAACACATTACACAGGCTCAGTTTAAGATGGGATAATCCCCACCCCCAAATTCCATGACATAACAGAAGGGAGATTATCAAAGACACTGAGATAGAAAAGGCAAATGTGTAGGAACAGGATGGAAGAAAAACAGCAGTTTGTAATCACAGAACTGAGATACTTATCTCAGCTTGCAACCCCTCCCCCTGTGAATTAGAAGCAGGTCCAGCTGCTTGCCTCTCTGGTGGGGGCAGGTCATGACTGCACAAAACTATTGTTGTGGTCCAAAGCTGGAAAACTTGTAAGATCATGCGAAATTAGGCCCTCTTCACCTGCAGTGTTGGGGTAGTGCACGGTGTAAATTAGTTTCTATCCCTTATTTACCTATTCAGGACCAGCTTTGAGGAGCCATGTGGAGTTCTGTTGATCTGTATCTCTCTGTGAACAGGACAAAACTAGCAGAGGGGTGGGGACCAGCAGAACTACAAGTCACACCTCTGACTGATGGAACTTGACTTGAAAGAGGACAAGGCCAACTCTCTTTTGAGAGTATAAGTACGAGGCACTCTCTACTTCTAGTCCTGACATACCTAGCATGCCCTCAATTGTGACCCAGCTCATTCTTCCATCAGCAGGGCTGAGTACTTCACTTGCTGCCATCCACTCTTGTCTCACTGTAATGACCTCTCTTCTTCAGCCTGGCTCAACCTGTGAGAGAGAACACAGCCTTTTCCTATTTGTAGTTCTAAAAAAAAAAAAAAAAAAAAATCCAGAAAACAAAAACAAACAACATACAACCCTTCACATAGGTATTTTTTTTTTTTTTTAAGATTTTCATTACTCAGAACTAAAATTAAAATTCAGTTTACTTACTATTCTCATCACTCTCTGAATTCTATCTTTTCCTCCTCCTCCTCCTGGATAACCACCTTCCCACCCAGGAAAAACCTCATTTCCTGGAAAACCTCTCCCTATTCCCCTGAGTGATGAATGTCTACCCACACTAATATTTTGGGAGGGTCCCCAGACATGTTTTATTTCCCTCATGGTTCAACCCACTCTCCAGACTTTTCCTCCAATAAGCCACAGGTCACAGAGTAATTGCCTAATAAATACTTTATTTACCTATGTAAAACTGAACATAGAGAGTTAAACTAAAATTAAGGAAAATATAAATTTACATTAGTCTCAAGAATTTATCCTTCTTGGTAAAAGAGAGTAAATATGTGAAGAAGTAGGCTTTAAATTAAATCTTTTTAGATCTACCTCCCTGATCCTGTGCTTCCTCACCCCTCTACCCCACTTTACCTAAGGTCTTCTTCCAGCTCTTTTCTTTGAAGTCAGGCAACCTAAATCTGTCTAAACTGAATGTTGTCTAGCTTTATGCTTCTAGCCAAGAGATCTGTTTTAGCAAAGCTGTTAGGTATGTTAGCCTTTCTAAAATGTTTTATCTAATTCATAATCCATGATGGAATAGCTTCAGCCTGCAGCTGACACCTTTCTCGATTTCCCCTTCTCTTCCAAGCTAGGGTAAGTCTTGTATTTACCCAGACTGTCTGAGAATCTCCTAAGGTAAAAGTTAGTCCTGCCTTTAGGAAGTTGTCTCCTCTACCTGCTGCCTTTGACTGTCAATTAAGTCCCCCTCCTTTTTGGAAGCCTTGTGGCCAGACCATCATGATGTTATCCTTGTTCTGTAAGCTTCACATGCCCATGCTGTCTTTTTTCAGTTCTTATGACTCTTTGGCCCATGCATGGCTTTTCCTGGCTTCAAGCTCATCAACAAAACAACGTTGATACCAACAGCTTATGGTAAATGAACATTAGACATCTGTAGTGCCAGCATTCAGCCATACCTGAAGTCTCTCTTCTTCTACTGAGAGTGATTTACTAGACTCCAAGTTCACAGTTACAGAAATTCCTTAAAGCTACAGTATATAATGACAGAAAATTCCCAACATGAATATCAGTAAGACCTGGCATCACAATCTTACGCTGGATTTAAGAATCATCTATATAAATGCTGAGTTAAGAAAACAGAATTACCCAAAGGGCTATCAAACTATGCATAGGGTTTGATCCAGCAGTGTTTCTATTGAGCTTATATCCCAAAAAGATCTTAAAAGAGGGAAAAGGACCCACATGTGCAAACATGTTTGCGGCAGCCCTTTTTGTAGTGGCTAGAAACTGAAAATTGAATGGATGCCCATCAGTTGGAGAATGGCTGAATAAGTTATGGTATATGAAATGTTGTGGAATATTATTGTTCAATAAGAACTGATCAGAAAGATAACTTCAGAGAAGCCTGGAGAGACTTACATGAACTGATGCTAAGTGAAGTAAGCAGAACCAAGAGATCTTTGTACATGGCAACATCATATTATATGAAGATCAATTCTGATGGACATAGTTCTTTTCAACAGTGAGATGATTGAGGCCAGTTCCAATAATCTTGTGGTGAAGAGAGCCATCTTACATCCAGAGAGAGGACTAGGGGAACCAAGTGTGGATCACAACATGGCATTTTCATTCTTTTTGTTATTGTTTGCTTGCATTTTGTTTTCTTTCTCATTTTTCCTTTTTGATCTGATTTTTCTTGTGCAAGATAATTATAAATATGTATCCATATATTGGATTTAACATATTTTAAATATGTTTAGCATATATTGGATTGCTTACCATCTAGGAGAGAGGCTGGGGGAAGAGGGATAAAATTTGGAAAACAAGGTTTTGCAAGGACCAATGTTGAAAAATTATTCGTGCATGTTTTGAAAATAAAAAGCTTTAATTTAAAAAAAAAAAAAAGGAAACAGAATTAAAGCACTGTTCCTCTTGTCTAGTGTAATAGTCCTTCTGGCAACATTAGGATGGATTAAGAAAATATTTTCAAAAATGTTGTCACAGTTGTGTTGTCTATGCTGAAAAAAAATACCACGTGGTGTAACCTTCTGGTGATGAGTCTTTCTTTAGAAAAAAGTTTTATTCCTTGGAAAATGGTTCCAATTTCCTCTGGCTCTCAAAAGTTTCTACATGAAAAGCCCAGATCTCCTTTAATTACTTAAAGGGAGTGTTTGGGGTGCAGGAAGGGGGTTGGGGAGAGGAGAAACTATCTTAATCAAGTTATACTTTCACAAAGATTCTATTTTGTAGCCATCCAAATGTAAACAGGATAACCAAAATATTAGTGATATTAAAGTATACTAATCTACACTGTTTAATTTTAAAGGGGGAAAAAGAAGAAATTATCATTTTTTAAATTCTTTTTAAAATTGCATTTATTCATTAGTTTTTTTTTTTAATTTTATTATAGCTTTTTATTTACAAGTTATATGCATAGGTAATTTTACAGCATTGACAATTGCCAAACTTTTTGTCCAATTTTTCCCCTCCTTCCCCCATCCCCTCTCCCAGATGGCAGGTTGACCAATACATGTTAAGCATGTTAAAGCATATATGTCCTAACAATTATTTTGCTGTACAAAAAGAATTGGAGTTTGAAATAGTGTACTATTAGCCTGTGAAGGAAATCAAAAATGCAGGCAGACAAAAATAGAGAGATTGGGAATTCTATGTAATGGTTCATAGTCATCTCCCAGAGTTCTTTCGCCGGGTGTAGCTGGTTCAGTTCATTACTGCTCTATTGGAACTGATTTGGTTCATCTCATTATTGAAGATGGCCACATCTTTCAGAATTGATTATCATATAGTATTGTTGTAGAAGTATATAATGATCTTCTCGTCCTGCTCATTTCACTCAGCATCACTTCATGTAGGTTTCTCCAGGCCTTTCTGAAATCCTCCTGCTGGTCATTTCTTACCAAACAATAATAATTCCACAATATTCATATACCACAATTTATTCAGCCATTCTCCAATTGATGGGCATCTACTCAGTTTCCAGTTTCTGGCCACTACAGAGACCTTCACAAACATTCGTGCACATACAGGTCTCTTTCCCTTCTTTAAGATTTCTTTGGGATATAAGCTCAGTAGAAACACTGCTGGATCACAGTTTGATAACTTTTGGGGCATAGTTCCAAATTGCTCTCCAGAATGGCTGGATGCATTCACAGTTCCACCAACAATGTATCGGTGTCCCTGTTTTCCCACATCCCCTCCAACATTCTGCATTATCTTTCCCTGTCATTCTAGCCAATCTGACAGTTGTGTTGTCTTAATTTGCATTTCTCTGATCAATAATGACTTGGAGCATCTTTTCATATGGCTAGAAATAGTTTCAATTTCTTCGTCTGAGAATTGTCTGTGCATATACTTTGACCATTTATCAATTGGACAATGGCTTGATTTCCTATAAATTAGAGTCAATTCTCTATATATTTTGGAAATGAGACCTTTATCAGAACCTTTGACTGTAAAAATGTTTTCCCAGTTTATTGCTTCCCTTCTGATCTTGTCTGCATTAGTTTGGTTTGTACAAAAACTTTTCAATTTGATATAACCAAAATTTTCTATTTTATAATTAATAATGATCTCAAGTTCTTCTTTGGTCATAAATTCCTTCCTCTTCCACAGGTCTGAGAGGTAAACTATCCTATGCTCTTCCAGTTTATTTATAATCTCATTAAAAGAAGAAATTATTGAAGTAGCAAAAATCAACAACTGGTTACCAACCTTCATTTGGATAAAATAAAACCCCTTTAAAAATACTAACTTCTTTCTAATTAAATCTAAGACAGTGGAATATACTCCACACATCCTGGTCTCCCTCCTTATACTCCATTCACCTCTTCCCACCTGTCCAACTCTTTCTTCTACCTGCCCAGTTACCATACAGGGGAACATAGCTTCCCAGAATCTTAGACTCCTTCCTATCTCTAATCCTCCATATCTAAGCTATTGCCAAGGCTTATCAATTTCCCCTTTATATCTTACCCTCTTCTCTGCTCTGACACAGTCACCACTCTAATCTAGGCCCTCCCACTTATCACCTCACATTTCTCCACTCCAATCCATCCTCCATTTAGCCACCAAAGGGATTTCCCTAACATGCTGGTCCAACTATATCATCCCCCTATTCAATAAACTGCAGTTACCAGGAACAATAACAAACTTCTCTATTTGGTTTTCAATAGTCTTCATAACCCAGCCCTCTCTTTTTTAGTCTTCTCACTGCTCTCTTCAATCCAATGAGTCTTGACTTCTTACTATACCACAAATAAAACACTCCCTTTCTCAGTTCTGGGCATGTTCTCTAGCTGTCCCTCTTCAATCTCATTATCACCTACTGGCTTCTAGGCCATTTCTAACCCCTCTTAATTCTATGGTTTCCCTCTCTTAATTTTTTTCTAATTATCCTACATGTAGCTTGTTTGCATATATGTGTGATGTTTTTCACATAGATTGTAAGATCTTTGAGGGCAGGGACTGCCTTTTGCTTCTTTTTATATCTCCAGCACTTAGTACAGTGCTTAATAAATATCTGACTAACTGCTTGTACTCCTAATTTCCTCTTAAAATAATACAAGAAGGCTTTCCTAAAATTCCCTTCTCCAAAATTGTTTCTACCCTCCCATCCCCCCAATTACTTTGCATATATTTTGCATTTTTTAAATCTGTATACAGATAAACACTCAAAAGATTTTAAATTTGAAATTAGGGAAAGCCATTTCATACAGTCTGTTTTCTTTGTACCTAATATAATGCCTGGTATACAAAAAATGCTTTAAAATTCTTGTTTAATGAACTTTGCTTCTCAAGACTCCTATATCATCTTATCTCTACTTTTTAACAGAGATGCTTGCTTCTACCTTAATTGAGAAAATAGGCAGAATGTTCTGAACTCCCTTTTTTTCTTAAGACTACACATCAGCATCTATCATTCCCGATTCTCTCCTCCTTTGGTCCAATTTCTGCCTAAGAGGAGGTCCTTCTCTGCCCAGGTCAAACATCCAATTTGTGCCTTTGGGACCATTAGCTCCTGAAGACTGCCTTTCTTTTCCTTTCAGGAAGCAGGTATAGTGGACAGAGTCCTGGCTCAGGAGGCAAAGAATCTGGGTTTAAACTGTACCTGTGATAACTAGTCATATAACTTTACACAGGTCACTTAACCTTAACACCTGGACAACTTCTGAAATTCTTTCCAACTCTAGATCTATGACTCTAAGATCTAATCTTTAACTGTTCCCTTCTGTGATGACTGCACATTTGGATTGATGTTCAAATCTTTCTATCCTTAAAAAAATCTTCCCTTTGCTCATAACCAAAAAATTTAGGCAAACTAAAATACTAACCTCTGCCCTCTCCCCACCTCCTTTTTCCCATTTTTCTCTCCTCCCACCCTCCCCCTTTTTTCTCTTACCTTTACACACACACACACACACACACACACACACTTCTATTTTTTCCATTTTCATTGTACTGTCTTTTTTCATAGACCATAATCACGAAGTGACACATTTTGCAAATTACATACTGTAGTCACTAAGTAAAGTATCATGTTCCCATTTCTGAATTTAAAAAGTTGGTGAGCTTATATTTTTCTTTAAAGAAAAACTGAAATAAGTTGTTTTTTATTTGGATGTACATTTATGGATCTTATTCTCTGGTTCTTGAAAAAAAGATTCTTCACTCTGGTTATTACTGGGAAAACAGAAAAAGAAGAAATGAGGAAATGTGGTCTAAAAGGGTGACAAGGCATCATAGTTGGGCTTATTTGTCTCTAAAGTAGAGGAGACCAGCACAAAGGTTTACTGGAGAAGTTAATACTAAATCACACATTACAAATAAATCATTTTCTTTCATAGGGTTTGGTTAAGATGAATAGCTTTCATTACCCCCAGGAAGAGGCAAGTTCATGAAAGCACAATTTGTTTTTGAGTGGTCCAAAAAGCCCCCCCCCCCCCCACAGTAGCAACTGCCAAGACCGTCAAGGCCTTTAAATGCTACAGAGAAACTTGTACTTTTTCAGGGGGCAATAAAGCCCCCAAAACTTCTTGAGCTGGGGAAAGACAAGGCCATATTTGCAGAGTCAAAGATAGATTAGAGAGATATGAGGGCAGAGAGACTTAAAAGATTACTGCAGTAGGCTACTGAGGTCAGTGGTGACAAAACTCAAATAGAAATGGGTCTTATTAAATTATAAATAAATTATCTATGCTTTACTGTATTTTTATTTATTTTGTTAAATATTTCCTGGTTCTCTTTTTACATTTTAATCTAGTTGAGGCTGCAGCAGAATTGGCCGAGTGCTTGACATTTCTGATTTGGGTGAAAGATGGTAAGGGCCTGAACTAGGATAGTGGCCATGAGAGTGCCCATTTCTAATCAATACTTCTAGAAAACCCTCTGAACAAATCATTTCAATGTTTACGTCTCAGACACTCAGCAAAGAGCTTCCAGGCTTTGTGTCCCTCTGCCCTGTGTGAAGACTGGAGGATCCCCGTTTAATGTAAGTGTTGAATTCATGTCATGTAGATTTCTGGGTGGAAGATGTGGGGACTAATCCCAGAACAGGGGTAAGAAATATTGAGAAGGTAGAGATGGCAAGACTTGTCAACTGACTAGTTCTGTGGAGTGAGAGGGAAGAGATGCCACAAAGGCTGCAAAATCCAGGTGACTAAAACAACTGTAGCACTCTAAAAATAAAAAGATAAGTGAGAAGGGACAGGCTCCAGGAGAAAGTCTGACTGCCCAGCATCTCTTCTCACATTCTCTACACCGCAGCCACCCTGGCCTCTGGGCTGCTTTCCAGACACAAGTTCTAAGCTGTGTCTGATGTCTGCAATGCCCTTCTTCCTTATCCCACCTCTCAGAACCCTTAACTCTTTATGGGTCAGTTCAAATGCCATCTTCTTCGAAAGGACTGAGAAAGGAAATGACTATATTTTAGGCATTTACTATGTTGCCAGGCATTCTGCTAAGCATTCAGCAAATATCTCATTTGATTCTCACAACCACTTTGGGAGGTTTTTGGCATTATTTCCATTTTTACATTTGAGGAAAGTGAGGCAGGGATTAAAAGATTTACCCAGGAACAGCATAATTAGTCAGAGACTGAGGTCAAATTTGAACTCAGATCTTCCTGATTCTAAGCCCAGTGCTCTATCCACAGTACTATCTATTATTCAGTCATAACCAACTCTTCCTGAGCCTGTAGATCACACTGTTCATGGGAGTTTCTTGGCAAAAATATTAGAATGATTTGCCATTTTCTTCTCCAGTGGATTAAGCAAACAGGGTTGAGTGACTCGCCCAGGGTCATATAAGTAATGTCTGAGTCTGGATTTGTCTTTCTGAGTCTAGGCTGAGCATTCTATCCACTGAGATATGTAGCTGCTTCTAACTGTACAATCTAGCTGCCCTTAAAGGATTTTCAAAAGGACTTTCTGAGTTTCACAAATTATTAGTGTCCCACCCTGCAAAATAATTTTGGATTTATTTGTATATATTCTATGTAAAAGTGAATGTTATTCCAACCACCAGAAGACCATAAGTTCTTTGAGGGCAGGGATTATCTAGACCACTTTTTATAGTTACTATCATGGCCCAGAGCCCAGGATATAAATGTTTAAAAAATGTTTTTTTAATTAACTATTCTGTAATTTTTTTAAACCCAAATGCTCCATCTGCTTACACTTACAGCTGTCTACTCTGGCTTTGGTTTATCTGGTCCCTTGCTTCTCACACCCCAGGATATATTCTATTCTATCTCAAAGTAAACTCTGAGAACACATCTTCAAGAAAAAGGTAGAATGTGGGGGAAGAGGCAGAGAAAATTAGAGAGAAAAGAAGTTGGCAGGCCAAATAAAAATGCAAGAGAAAAAACTGAAAAAAAAAAAAAAAAAGCCACCCCAAATCCACTATGGTCTTACTTACCATACTGGCTTCCCCTTTAGGACTCACACATATTCAAAAATAATCCACATTTATTCATAGACAGTCATTGTTGTTTTGCCTAAGCTATGAAGTGTTAGTCACTTCAAAACATTCTGTTACACAACCATATCTGTAGTAAGGAATCTTTTTACAAAAGATACCAGGGCCTTCTGACTTCCAAAAGTAAACAAATATCAAAGGCTGGATATTTGGGGGAGTTATAAGGCAGGATACTGGGGGCTCATTTTCTGCAGAGGCAGCTTTTTCCCCCTCCGCTCACTGAAGTGTTAAAGAGATGAGACCTGATAATTCTGAGTTTGTTCGATTCTAACCATTTAGCAAACATCTAAAGGACTTGTCTCAACAACTTTTAAGATTCTCCATGAAACAAAATGGTAACTTCATTTTGCTCATAATCAACATGGTCTATTCTTACACAAAACTCTAAATCTAGGCCAAATCTAGCCCCTGGAAAGTCACCCTCCTCTATTCACTATCATGCTTAGGCAAGTTCTTGCCCGTATTTGATTGAAATGGGGAGAAAATGATGTCATGGAGGATAGCAGGAAGGGGACTGAGTGCAAGTAGCTGAAGTGAAGATCTCTCATAACCCTAAAGTAGATCAAGCCTATAGGCCTAAGTTTCAGTTTCTTGAAAATCATGTGGTGGGGGGGAAAGAAAGATTTATAATCTGTCAACATCCCAGTTCCTAATCAGGGAACACAACCTATATAGCCAATCAGAATGTATATGAGAGGTACTGGGGGTAGGTCTGAGTTTTTTCTTGGGGTATTCTGTATAAAAGTTGCGAGTGGGCACTGGCAGGCGGCTCTCTCCTGGCTCCGGACACATCCCTTTTGCTTGGAGTCTGGATGACCGCCCAACCCTCGCGAGGTTCTAATAAAGCTTTTCTTCTGTACCTTGAGACACCCCTGAGAGTTTAATTTTGGATACAATTGTCCCACACAGGACTTAGGTATGCCCTTGGATCAAGGCTCAAAGTCCTTCAGGCCTATTCAAACTCTGAAGTAGATGAAGCCTAACTTGATTTTCACAATTGTCTTGAAAGATCTCACCTCATCTTCAATCCCCCTTCTTATTTGTACACTGAAATCTCTTCAAATTTTTGTAACATAATTTCACATTCCCTATCTAATTCCTCATCCCCTTATGGCTCCTATTGGTCTTCTTGAGCCACTGACTCCCACCCTTGACCTTCTAACACCATCAATCTAACAGACCCTTCAGCTTTCTCTTCCAGCCTAATCATTCTGGAGAATGAGTTTTGGGCTATTGTAGTTATCAATCAGATCAAACAAGGTAAGCAGATAGGGAGTAATAACACCACTAATAGCTATAAGACTAAACCAAAAAGCTGCTTCAGCCTGACTAGGGGTGTAGAGCTGACTACCAGTGGGGTCCGGACTGTAAAGGGGAGTCAGTTGTAGACTGGGGGGGGGGGGGGGGGGGGGGGGGAAGAGCCCACGCTGGAAGCAGCAAGTTCAAATAGTTTGAATTTCATAGCTCACATCTGGAAGAAGCAACCCTCACAGGTATATTAAAATGCAAGGGCTAAATAGGAGTAAAAGAGAAAGAATAAATAGAGTTTACAGAATAATAGATAGTTAATAAAGAGGTTACTAAGGACAGTAACCAGGAACTCCACCCAAAAGAAGGTTGGAGTAGGGGGGGTGGAAATGAGGCTATCAAAAATGCCTCTCATGCAAACAGTTTTCCTCCGATAGATACCAAGCAATTCTTTCCCCAAATTCTTGCTTTTGTTTCCTCAAAGGAGTAAGTGCAATAGATAGAACATGTGCCATGTGCCCTTCAGTGAGTATTTCTTCCCCAAAAACACTAGAGCCTTACAAGGGAAGGTTTTTATCCAAGTTTTTTTTTTTACAGATGTTAACAAAGCAAAGCAGTTTGAAGTCCCTACAAGGGGCCCATGTGCAGGCCCTTTTCAGAATTTACTTGCCTAAGAGCTATACGAGGGAATGTAGGAGTCAGGGAATTAAAGTTGCTCAAAAAGTTGTCAAACTGTGCATACCCTTTGATCCATAACTTTTCACTTATCTTACTAGGTACTAACACAGTCATCACAGCCCTCTATTCATTGTATATATTAATTACTTCTCAACGAGGTAAATTCACAGACCACATGTATCCCATCAAACCAGCCTTCACCCGAGAACACATACTAATAACCTTACATCTTCTACCTTTACTTACTGGGCTTATATCCCAAAGAAATCTTAAAGAAGGAAAAGGGACCCATATGTGCAAAAATGTTTGGGGCAGCCCTCTTTGTAGTGTCCAGAAACTGGAAACTGAGTGGATGCCCATCAATTGGAGAATGGCTGAATAAATTATAGTATATGAATATTGTGGAATATTATTGTTTGGTAAGAAATGACCAGCAGCAGGAGGATTTCAGAAAGGCCTGGAGAGACTTACATAAACTGATGCTGAGTGAAATGAGCAGGGCCAGGAGATCATTATATACCTCAACAACAATACTATATGATGATCAATTCTGATGGACCAGGCCCTCTTCAGCAATGAGATGAACTAAATCAGTTCCAATGAAGCAGTAATGAACTGAACCAGCTACACCCAGTGAAAGAACTCTGGGAGATGACTAAGAACCATTACATTGAATTCCCAATCCCTATATTTTTGCCTGCCTGCATTTTTGATTTCCTTCACAAGCTAATTGTACAATATTTCAGAGTCCAATTCTTTTTGTACAGCAAAATAACAGTTTGGACAGGTATACTTATTTTGTATTTTAATTTATACTATAATATAATTAACATGTATTGGTCATCCTGCCATCTAGGGGAGGGGGTGGGGGGAAAGAGGGGAAAAATTGGAACAAAAGGTTTGGCAATTGTCAATGCTGTAAAATTGCCCATGCATATAACTTGTAAATGAAAAGCTATTAAAAATTTTTTTTAAAATTTTAAAAAAAAGGTTTTTGTACAAACAAAACTAATGAAGACAAGATTAGAAAGGAAACAATAAACTGGGAAAACATTTTTACAGTCAAAGGTTCTGATAAAAGCCTCATTTTCCAAATGTATAGAAAATTGACTATAAGAAATCAAGCCATTCTCCATTTGATAAATGGTCAAAGGATATGAACAGACAATTTTCAGATGAAGAAATTGAAACTATTTCTGGTCATATAAAAAGGTGCTCCAAATCATTATTGATCAGAGAAATGCAAATTAAGACAATTCTGAGATACCAGTAGACACCTCTCAGATTGGCTAAGGTGACAGGAAAAGGTAATGACGAATGCTGGAGGGGATGTGGAAAAACTGGAACACTAATACATTGTGAACTGTGAATGAATGCAGCCATCCTGGAGAGCAATTTGGAACTATGCTCAAAAAGTTATCAAACTGTGCATACCCTTTGATTCAGCAGTATTTTTACCGGGCTTATATCCCAAAGAGATCTTAAAGAAGGGAAGGGGATCCATATTGCAAAAATGTTTGTGGCAGCCCTTTTTGTAGTGGCTAGAAACTGGAAAATGAATGGATGCCCATCAACTGGAGAATGGCTGAATAAATTGTGGTATATGAATGTTATGGACTATTATTGTTCTGTAAGAAATGATCAGCAGGATTATATCAGAAAGGCCTGGAGAGATTTACATGAACTGATGCTAAGTGAAATGAGCAGAAGCAGGAGATCATTATACACTTCAACACCAATACTATATGATGATCACATGGCTCTCTTCAACAATGAGATGTCCAAATCAGTTCCGTAATTGTTCAGTAATGAAGAGAACCAGCTATACACCCAGCAAATGAACTATGGGAAATGAGTGTGGACCACAACACAGCATTTCCACTCTTACTGTTATTGTCTGCTTGTATTTTTGTTTTCCTTCTCGGGTTATTTTTATTTTCTTTCTAAATTCGATTTTTCTTGTGCAGCAAGATAACTGTATAAATATGTAAACATATATTGCATTTAACATATATTTTAAAATACTTAATATGCACTGGACTACCTACCATCTAGGGGAAGGGATGGAAGGGAAGGAGGGAAAAAGTTGGAACAGAAGGTTTTGCAAAGGTCAATGTTGAAAAATTACCCATGTATATGTTTTGTAAATAAAAAGCTATAATAAAAAAAAAAGAAAGAGACAAATGATCATGCTTTTATTATTTGCTAGTCATAATTAATAAAATGATTAATTACTCAGAAATTATGTCTCTTGAACTTTTTATCCATCACACATAGTAAATCTAATTTCTAAACTTTATTACTAGAAATGGAGGATACAATGCAAGTCTATTGAAGTTGTTCAAAATTGGGACAGATTGTTCTAGGAGACTGAGAGTATCTTCTCATAGTACACAATAGAATAAAGGCTGTATAAATATTTGTAAAGGATATCAAAGTGAAGATTCTTCTCCAGGCAATAATCTCTTAACATCTCTTCTAGCTCTAAGAATGTGGGATCTTATGAAACACATTACAGTAAAATCTTAGTGGTTTAAAACTCTTAAGGAATGAATTTCCCAGATAGCTGAAGGTTAGTATCAGGTGTTAGATTTTTATTATTTTAAAAATTTCAGTGAAATTCTTTCTAAAATGTATTACATGTTTTTCCTATCTTCTCAAGTAAAATATACCAAACATAACTGATCATTTAAAAATTCCTAATCTTTAGAGTAACTAAAAATTGAAGCTGCTTCATAAACATAAATATAAGAAATATTTCTCAAATAAATGTGAGAAAGGGAATTCCCTATCATTGAAAATGTTGTTCATAAAAACTGGATAATCATTAAGTCTTGGATATTATAAGTAGATTTCTAGCTAATCTTCCAATTATAAGATTCTATTATTTTGGGGCTAAAAGACTTACTTTTTTTTGTAAGTGAGACTTCTAAGTAAATTTTCTGAATGTGTTGTACAGTGGAAAGATAACAGGATTTGGAACCTGAAGACCTGGATTCAAATCCTGACTCTGCCGCTTATTATCTGTATAATCTTGGGCAAATCACATTTCAGGGAATTCAATTTTCTCAGCAGAAAAATGAGAAGGTTAGGCCAGATGACCTCCAAAGTTCTTTTTGGCTCTAAATGTGTAGTTCTATGATTCCCTCTCTAACAACAAATGTTCATAGACTCCTATTTGTACCTCAACGCTTCTCTCCTCAAAACACAGCTTTGCCTCTATCATAAGAACTCAAAATTTATTAATGGAAGGGACCTGAAACATAATCTAGAAATTCAAACCAAGGTTATCAGGAAACCAAGGTTCAATGAAGTAGAGTAACTTAAATGACAAGCCAAAATATCACACAAGCAGTAGGTAGCATTGATAACAACAGGGTAACAGATTTAGATTTAGCAGGGACCTTAGAGGTCCTATAGTCCAACTCCTGCCCTCAATTTGACATAGGAAGAAATAGAGGCACAAAGAGATTAGAATTAAATAGCTTGCTCAAAATCATTCCATAGCAGAATATTAACCTAGGTCCTCTGACTCCAAACCTAATGCTCTTTCCACTGCACCATACTAATTACAGCTGCCCCCCTTCTGTTTTTCAACTCACTACCATCCTTTAACTTCACTATGAATATAATCTCCTGTACTAATCCCTTATAGTCTCTACTTTACCCTTATCTTAGCTTTTCTCCCTGGACCCCCACTTTCTGGTGAGTCATAATTCTACCAAAGACAAATATTTATTACTCAATATATTTATCAACTTTTCCTGATATCTATTTGCTTTAGTGGAAACCTGAATTTTCCCAGAGGGCATCCTATCCATCCTGTTCCACTGAAACTTCTAGTATCCCACTGCTACTTCTGAACCAACTCACCAAATAACAAACAAAGTACAAAGCAATGTGATGGGACACCAAGTATATAAAAACTAAAAATGACATGGTTCCTTCCCTCCAAGAACTTGCAATCTACTAGGGAAATGAAACCCAGAAGTAACCAAATAATGAAAAAACATAATTAAGTAGATGGGAAGGTGGCTAAATGCACAAAATTTCTCATACCTACTCTTTCCATAAGAGACCCCCAAAGAAGTTAAAAGATTCCCAAAGCTCCAACATTTGCCAACTATAAGACAAGTTATTAGCTAAAAGGCTGTCAATGGTTTTTTTCTAAAGGTCTGATCATTAAGCCAGCCTCCCTTTCCCAACAACCCAAAGGACTCCTTGTTGCCTAAAGAATCAAGTAGAAAATCTTTCAATCTGACATTTAGATCTTCTCACAACTTGTTTTCTTCCTTTCTTTCTATCTAGTCTTCTCTTTGATTACCCTCTTTATATGCTGCACTTCAGTTATACCAGCCTACATATACACACCCAGCAACCCAACTCCTGCCTCTTGCCTTTGCAATGGTCCTCACCCTAGAACACACACAGGTCCTCTTCATGTCTGCTTCTGAGAATCCCTGATTTCCTTAGATGATGCTCTGCTCAAGTGTCACCACTCCTCCCAAAGCCTTTCCTGCTCCTCAGAAGCTAGTGCCCTCCTTCTCCAAACTACAGTGGATTAACTTAGTGTATGTCTGTGTATGTATATGCATGCATGTGGTATGTATGTATGTGTCCCAATACTGTCTCATCCAAAAGAATATAAGCTCCTCAAGGGCAAGGACTTTACCTTGTCTTTGTATCTCTAACAACTAAGACATTATTGTGTGTCTGGCACACAACAGTGATTTAATAAATGCTTACTGGTTGATTTATTGAAAGACAAATCCTTTAGCTTACCTGAACCTTAAACTCATCTGTAAAGTCTAATTAATAATAAACTACTTCATTTACAAGGTTACTGTGGGGGAAAAAATACATTTTGAAGTCTCCAAAGCACTACTTAAATGTGAGTGATTAGTCTTATTAGTCTACAGCCAAGGCCCTGACCCAGGCTCTCACTACTACCTCCCCAACAGTCTCCTAACAGTTTTCTCCACCTTTGTTTCAAAACTCATGTTTGATCACTATCCCAAACACCCAGGCTTCTCAACTCCTTTTATATATATATATCTTCTTTATTACATGACTCACTCCACAAAGAGTCACATCTTAGACTTTATCAGCTATAGAAACTGTATATAGAAACTATAAAACTTAACCTTATAAACCTTTAACACAATCTCCTGTAGCTCTACCTTTCTAGATTCTAATAACTTCTGAATAATAATAAATGCAAATACATCAGAGAGAGGGAAATAACAACAGGGGAAGTGGGGATGATGGCATTTGAGTTAGGCTTGAGAGGATGGATGAAAAGTTCATAGAGGATCATGGGATGATGGCAAAACAAATACTGAAGTCAACTAGGGATGAAGATAGGAAACAGGAAAGACAGGAAGACAATCAATCAAGAGATGAAGCCCTTACAAAAGGTTAAAAAGTGTTCTACAAGCGTTAGTGCTCCTGATTTTTTGAGGTCTCTTTTTATAATAAAAAAAGATTTACTAGATTCTAAATGATAGTATTAGTATCCAATAATTGAAACAAAACAAAACAAAAACATCTTGTAGCAGGAATATGCAAGTGGCTACACAATCCTTTGATGTTTCTTAAACTCCTTTTTGTCACTTGGGGTTCATCATGTAACTCATATTAGTGACAGTCTTAATCTGCTGTGGAACTTTACCAGTTAGCTTGCTTAAAACACCTAGATATAGGCCTCTTGTGACTATGTATTCTAATAAGCTCCCATTCCACATATCCTGTTCCTGGGCATAAGGCCATCACTGGCAAGATGGTCTGAAGTTGGAACACTATGTGATCCTTAATCTACTCTACATTTAGATGTAGATGCTCAGATGCCTAGAAGGAAATGCCCTCTCCTCAGTCAGAAATGAGAGAGTAATGCCTTACTTCTGTTCAGATGATCAGGAGAATATCATTAAAAAATCACAATAAAAGCTCTACTTAAATCCCCATTTCTGTCCCACTCCAGGCCAGTCTTAGATGTCTATTCCCACATCCCACAGAGATCACTTAACCCCTTGGTACAGTACTGTCCTGGGTTCTGTTCCCCTCCCCTTCCCTGTTTAGGTACCTAAAGGCCACTGACCTTTGGACCCACCCAATCACTGACAATACTGATGTCAACACTGGCAACAAAGCGTCCTATAAGAATCCTAAAGTTGCCCCTTCTTAACAGAATCCAAATGAACAAGCTAGATGGGTAGGAAGTCATGCTGAACCACAGGGAACTTCCTTTACTTCATGAGCTGCTGACCAAAGTTGAGATTAGGTGTCCTAGCAGCCAGAAGGCCCAGTCACTGAACATTATGCTTCATTAGTAGAGGGAATCCCTCAACCCTAACCCTCTTATTGTCTAAAACTGGGACAACATAGCCACTTGGACACACAGATATCCTGAGAGGCAGCCAACAGACATCTTGATAAGCATGACCTGTGAGTGGAGGGAATTGATATTTCAAGAGAAAGCTCTCTTCTCTCCCACTATATATATGAGTTGGTATCCTGATAAGCATGGTTCAATGATTCAAGATTCCAATTCAAGGGCAAAGGCTCTTTGTACTGTCCCTCAGTGACAAAGAACTCATGCCTTCTTTTTAGATCCATGAATATTGACCAAAGCTGTGATTAGAGCCCTTGCCAGGGCCTGGGCCATGAGCCTAAGCAACTGGCAGTTCTCCTTCTCTTTTATCCCCTTAGATTCATAAGCCACTGAGCAGTGGCAGGCTTTCAAGTCAGCTGTGCCCCAGTAGTGAAGAACTGACCAAATGTGGTTAAGGAAAGGTTAGAGAAATACCTCTTAACAAAAACTACAATGAATTCATGAACACTTTTAAGTGGATTTGTCCAAGATTGATGAGTAAACAAGTTTGACATCATATGAAATCCAACAATAAACAAGTCAGATGACCTATTCCAGAAGGAGAAGCACTAAAGGTCATGTTTCATTCTTTCAGACAAAAAAAAAAAACAAAAACAACTGTTTCCTACTTGGTATAAATAAATGACACAAAACCTATTATTCATATTATATATTTTGCTATGCTAAAGAACAAAACTTGGTAAACATAGAGACCACTTCAAATAACTGTTCTCTTGAAGGGTCCACAGCACAAAGGTTGGAAATCACTGTATTAAGAGGTAGATGACAGACCCAAAGATTAGAAACAGGCTTTACATGAAAATAGATTAAACTTAAAAGAAAAAGAACCCTCTTTTCTCTCCTCTTCATTTAAAATCTACATTATTTATTTATACCACCATTTCCAAATAATGAATTTTACTATCATTCCCTCTTTACTTTTTTTTTTTTTTTAAAGAAAGCATGGTTAAAAACATTGTTCCTTGAAATCATGTAACAAGCTCTAATTTTGCTTAGTAATCTCAGCAGCTCCCATAGATTCATTGATCATTTCCAGACCAATGATTGTCAGATATTTTTGTCCAGCCCAAATATCTTTCCTGATTGCCATCTGTAACTGTCTAGAGAACTTCTTAAACTGGATGGATACTCATAGACATCTTAAACTCAACATGTCCAAAACTGAACTCATTATCTTTCCCTCCTAATCCTCCCATCTTCCTAACTCTCTTAATACTGTCAAAGGTAAGACAATCTATCCTTAATACTGTCAAAGGTAAGACATTCTATCTGTCTCTTAGGCCTACAAAGAACCTAGGTGTCATCCTCAGTGCTTCAATCTTTCCCACCTCCCAGATCCAATCATTCATCAAGTCTTATTATTTCTCTTTATAATAAAAACTCTTGCATATATCACATTTATTTTCTCTGATTGATACCATTCTGATTCGGGTCCTCATCACCTCAGCCCTGAACATCTACACAAACTTTCTGGTTGGTCTCTCTTCCCTCTATATATCTTCTCAGCTGTCAAAATGAGACAATGTCACTGGCTGATTCAGTAAATGCCAGTAACTCTCTATTACCACCAAGATCAAATATAAAATCCTCCGTTTTTCTTTAAACGACCTGGTAATTGAACTATTTTCTAATTTCCCAAGCTGCTTATACCTTATTTCTCTCAATATGCTCTGTGACCCAGGTATACTGCCCTCCTTGCTATCCCCCTGGGCATCTTCCCAGGCTATCCCCTATGCATCCTCTGTCCTCAGCCCCTCCTCCTGGTTTCAAGTATCAACTGAAATCCCATCTTCTTCAAAACAACTTTCCTGGGCCATCTTTACTTTCAAGATTATCTCAAGAGGGCTCCTGAATATATCTTGTTTGCATACTGTCTCTCTCAGATAGGGTGTGAGCTCCTTGAACATGGAGGCAGGTTTTTCCTGTCTAGCACAGAGTAGGTGCTTAATAAATGCTAGTTGACTTGATCTGACTTAGTATGAGCAAGTCACTTAACCTCTCAAAATCTGTTTCATCATCTGCAAAATGGAGATAATAACACTTCCACTCCATACAAAGCTCTTGTAAGAAAGAGTTTTGTAATTCTTATATGCATCATGTAAATGTGTTATTTATTTTTATCTTTAACATAATGTTCATATTTCCTTTCTATCCTACAATACACTTACCTTCTGTTTCCACCAGACATTGAACATAAAACAAGACCACACCTACAATTGCCTGAACCAGTTTCCAATCTTTTAATTTCCCAAATGGATTCTTCTTGTTTTCTGATTTCTCCTTTTCAAATTTCCCTGTACTTTATCTTTTAGACAATAGGAGTACATGGACCTGATATGACTCTTCTGTATTCCCCCTCATGTTGGACTCAAAAGAGAATAATGAAGACTTTCTGATTCAACAGAACTTTAATAGAATAATAAAGAGAAGAAAGAAAGAGAGGCAGGAATGGGGAAAGTAAAAATGACTTTTTTACAAAAGGTCATTTCAAGGAACTTCTGAGCTGTTTTCCAGGGCAGCATGTGTCAGACACCTGCAGATATTCCAAAATAGAAGCTGTGGTGTACACCTACTTGGACTAGCTCAAAAATATTAACAAACTTTTCCTAAAATGAGAGTAAAGTTTCTCTTTCTCCCAGAGATACCAGACAGGAAATTCCACTACACCTCCTCCAAATCCTATCACAGCCCATTTTTCTTTTTATTTGTTCATTTCAGACAGGGAAAGAAGTTATAGATAGATATCCATTCATCTGATCAGTCTTTCTCCCTACAGCATGTGCTTATCCTGAAAATTTCACTGTAATTATTAAAGTTTATACAAAGTTCCACCTATGCCTGAATAAAAGGTAGCTTTGTTCCTCAATGATCTTTCCAAGTTTCATAAAATTGTGATTTATGACAGTATTTATTACAAAAGTCCTTCAGTACAATAAAGAAATCTATATATACGCTTCAGTTTCTTATGGTGGGATTTGATCTATGTTAGAGTCTAACTCAAAACTATTAGTCATTCATTTAACAAATATTCATGAAACATATGCTTATTTAGCATTCTGAAAGGCACATACTACCACAAAAGCTATAACCATAGACAGCTAACACTCACAGTAAGCACCAGTTCAATTACAACCCAACAAAGGTGACTAGACAAACACAAATCCTTATAATGTGTTTATCTTTTATACCCAATTGAGTTGAAATCTAAAGCAATACCCTAAGCATAGAAAGGGTAAAAAGAAAAGGGAAAGTTATTGAAATTGGGTCTAGTAAAATTACCAGAGTTAAGTGTGAAAAGATTTCATTTTTTGGACCTGCCAACTTTTTCAGTCTTATGTCTAATCATTTTCCCATATAAATCTTTCCTTCTCACTATGAACTCATCTTCAGTTTCTGGTGACCTGGAAATCCTTTCTCCCAGAAACTCTACCCACTAGAATCACACCCACTTTTCAAAGCCTAGTCCAAATCTACACCTCCTTATCTTCCCTCAGTTTCTTTCAAGTTTCAGCTGAAATCCCACTTTCTACAACAAAGCCTTTCTGGAGCCTCCCCTGATATTTTCATGGCATCTCCCTGATTAGTCTGGGAGCTCCCTGGAATCAAGAACTATCTTTTATCTTTCTTTATATCCTTAGTCCTTAATAATGTCTGGCATGTTGGTATGTGCTTAAGTTGGTACTTAATAAATGCTTGTTAACTCACAAAAATGCTTTCTGATTGACAAATCCAACATCTTCCAAAATCTTAACCAATCTCTCCAACCAGATGCTATCTCCCACCTATAAATTCTTATGAAATTTACTTACTTGCCTATACCATTCATGTGGCATTTAATATATACTGTCCAACACTATAGTCACTCTCATTAATATCTTATCTCCTCTATTACATTGAGGGCTCATGGATGACAAAGATCGTAGCTCATGGATTTTTATATGCCTTGCAGTAAACAAAACAGCAGCTTGCACATGAGAGATGCTCGACAAAAATTTGCTGAATGAATGACTCAACATGTGATAAACCAATTTGTAAGGAAGCAGTATGTAATGAAAAGGATGTTGGAGTTGATGCAAAAAGAGAAGAACACCACTACAATCATCAGATTAAAAAAAAACTTTAAAAAAAAGGGATAGTCATTTCATAACTCCCATTTTAAATTCAATATTCATTTTTTAAAATCCCAAATAATGTTTTTATACTAAAATGTTCATGTTTGCTGATGATTACTAAGCTCAAAATAATGAATTTTAATTAAAAAAAAAATTAGGCCTGGGATCTGGAGAAAACTGGATTTGGATCGTACCTGACAATAGCTATGTAACAATAAACAAGTCATTTAATCTCTCTAATTCTCAGTTTGTTTCTTTTTAAAATGGGAATAACAACAGTAGTACCTAAATCAGAGGTTTTCTGTGAGGATTAAATGGGATGATTATGTAACATGTTTGCAGATCTTAAATGTATGGATAACTTAAATATATGTATATATGCCAGTTATTATTAGTACATCTCAAAAAGGTAAGGAAGGCAGAAAAATCTGCATGGGGCCATATAAAGCTAAGAAGAGATAACTGCCACATCAAGTTGTATTATATGTTAAAGTATCAGATGACAGTTTTTTCAGATCAGTTTGTTGCAGTGAAAAAAGTGATGAATTTGTAGTGAAAGGATCTGATATAATCTTCCTGGTCTTCAATTTCCTCATCTGTAAAATTCAAAATTTGTTCTAGATGGCTCTCTGCCATCTTTAAATCTTCACTGGACTTTGGATAAATCCTTTAAACTCTTTGGTCCTTAATTTTCTCAGATATCAAAGATAGTATTAGACCGGATGACTTCTAAGATAACTTCCAACTTTAAAGCTATGATCATATATAGTTTAATAAATTCCAGTGGACTAATTCAACAGGAATATGTCTTCTAAATTCCCCATAGGAGAACCAATGAACTAAAAAAAAATTAGGAATAACAAACTGCTAGCTACATTCATAGCATTGTATTAGACATTGGAAAAACAGACATAGGGAAGTTTAAATCAGTCTCAGACTTTTAGGAGATGTCACTTTACTAATGAGGATGGCTAATACATACAACAAGGAAAATTAAAGGAGCTGAGTTAATAATGTTAAATTGATAAAAACCTGGATTTGTGAGATCGAAGAGAAATGGAAAAGGAGGGCCATACATGAATCTTTAAAAAAAAATGAATAGAATTTGGTGGAGTGGATATAAAATCAATGAGTCAAACATGATCCCAATTTCATTCAAGGGTGATTAAAAAAAACAACAAAAAAAGACTGCTGGTACCATTAACAGAGGAGGGGAATCTTAGGAAGAGCTAGGTGGAGAGGAGGAAAGTGGGAAGAATTCAGTTTTCTACTAAATGTGAGTTGCCTTCATGGCTTTTAAATAGATTAAGCAGGGGATTCTGTGGCATTCAAAAGACATTTTTCAACAAAGTATCCAGTTTAAATTGGAGGTTGCCTACTTGGGAAACAATGGCACTGCCATTCATGCTAGAAACATTAGATTCATCTTTTTCTCATTATTTCATATTCAGTCTACCAAATACTATTCAATTTTCTTTCAAAAAACTTACATCTGACCCTTCCTTTTCAATCCAGTGCTCTCTCAAAATCTAGGTTTTTGTTATCTTATCATTTTTTTATTATTAGATCACATATCACCTTTAATTATTTAACCTGGATTTGTTTAAAAACAGGAAAAAGTAAGTAAAATAGCAATATTTAAATTCCTTATTTAATGCCCCCTTCTACAACAAAGCTTCTTAATCTGTGGGTTTCAACCCCAGATGGGGTAGAATAACTGAATGTGGGGGAAGGGATACACAAAAAATTGGCCAATAGTAAAAGGTTTCTGATTGCAACAACCAAAAATTAATTCAAACTCTGGGTTGTTCTGGCAAGGCCTGCTGGTGTTTCAAAGAGTGACTTCACTGTAGCCTTGGTTCCAACACATGCTTTGCACTGCACACTGCATAAATGCTACCATAAACGTCTCAGATTACAGACACAGTTACATAAAAATTTCTTGATCGAACAGGTAAGGAAGGAAGGAGTGGAAAAAGTTTGAGCCTGGTTCTACAATAAACCTTCCCTAACCACTCTTTCTCTCTTTTAATTACTTTTTATTCTGTGTATAGCTTCTATGTGTGTGTGTGTGTATATATATATAATATATATGTATCTATATATATGTGTATCTATCTATATATGTATCTATCTATCTATATAAATATGTATCTATCTATATGTGTGTATCTATATATCTATCTATATATGTGTGTATCTATCTACATATATATATCTATATGTATATCTATCTAATCTATATATGTATCTCTATATATATGTGTGTATCTATCTATATGTATCCATCTATATATTATGTATCTTATATATCTATCTATATGTATCTATCTATGTGTACCTATCTATATATGCATCTATATATGTATCTATCTATCTATCTATGTACCTATCTATATGTATCTATCTATATGTATCTATATATTTATCTATATATATGTATCTATCTATACTATCTATCTATATGTATCTATCTATATATGTATCTATCTACATATGTATCTATCTATATATGTATCTATCTACATATGTATCTATCCATATATATGTACCTATCTATCTATATATATGTATCTATCTATATGTATCTATATATATAATAGATATATATATCTACATATATATGTGTATCTATATAATATGTACCTATCTATCTATCTATCTACATATAATATGTACCTATCTCTATGTATCTATCTATATATGTACCTATCTATATGTATCTATCTATATATATGTATCTATATATGTATCTATCTATATGTATCTATGTGTATTACATATGTATCTATCTATATATGTACCCATCTATCTATATATGTATCTATCTATATGTACCTTTCTATCTATATGCACCTATCTATATATATCTATCTATGTGTACCTATCTATATATGTATCCATATATGTATCTATCTATGTGTACCTATCTATATATGTATCTATCTACATGCATCTATCTATCTATATGTATCTATCTGTATATGTATCTATCTATATATGTATCTATCTATATATGTATCTATATATGTAGCTATCTATATGTATCTATCTATATATAATATGTATATCTATGTATCTCTCTCTATATATATGTTCTATCTATATCTATCTATATATCTATCTAACATGTATCTATCTATCTATATCTATCTCTCCAGATAGATATAGATAGATGTACATATATATAATGTATGGATTTGCCTACAGCCTCCCTCAGACTGTAATTGCTTCGAGGTCAAGATCCCTCTTTTGCCTCTTTTGCATTACCAGGCTTAGCATACCACACTGCAGCAAGAGCTTACTAAATGCTTACTGAATGGAAAGCCTCCTTCCTCACCTTTAACCAAGGCTTTCCTCTCCAAGAGAGCTCCGCTTTACAAGTGAGGACTCGAGCTACAAAAAAAGGCTGCGTCGGAAGACACGGATTCAAGCGCTGGCTTTGTGTCCTTTACCACCTGGGGGAAGTCAGCTATCCCTTCCCCTTTCTCGGCCTCAGTTTCCTTGTCTGTAACCTAAGGGACGCGGCCTACTCTGCCCCCAGAACCCTTCCAGCTCTACATCTAGGCTCCCTTCGGAGTTCAGAGGGATCGCGCCATTTGGCCGGGATCGATCACAAAGGTAAAAGAGCCAGGTTCGGGAGTCCCCAGATCGATTCTGCTCATTAGGGACCGAGAGAAACGTCTTCCGCCTCCCCGATATCCAGCTGTGGAGAGGACATCCGGGGCCACCGTGGAAGAGCTACCGAAGATCCCGGTTGCTTTAGGGTTTGGCTTGGTTTCCCGAGGAGCGGGGGAGGGGAAGCAAAAGGACAACTTCCCCAGGTAAACTAAGACCCCGCCCCCTTTAATACGCGGTCCCACTTCGCGACCGCATGCGCAAAACGCCGCTCCGAGGAGGCGTTCCCTTCCCCCGCTGGCCCTCGCTCGTACGCATGCGCGGAGCTCCGCGGAGCCGGTACCTGGGGAAAGCCGGCGGCCCCCACTTTCTTCTTCTTGCTGCTGCCGTTGTTCGCTGGGCTGGCTGGCCTTTTCTTGCTGTTTCTCGCCGTCGCGGGAGCGGCGGCCGTAGCGGCCACTATGGGGAGTTGCGCGGCCATCACTCTCCTGTCCTCGACCCCTCCCTTCCCTTCCCCTCCCCTCCTTCTTTTCCCACTCTCCCCCTCCCCCGGCTCTCAGGCGTGCGAGGCCGCTTCCGCCAAGCCGGGTAAAACCCGGGCCGGATTGGAACGTGCTTGCGTAGTCCTTCTGGCCGCAGCCAAAACCCGGAAGGCCGGATGAGTCCGGGGTCGTGGATTGAGCAAGCCGAGGCTTGGGCGCTGACGGCGAAGGAGCCTAGATCGCGCTCTCCTCCAGTATTAATTGCTTTGGCGCTAGCGTCGTCCCTGGCTAACGTTTTAGTGGGCGCTTAATAAATGCTTCACTGCAAGCCATTCCCTTAATGTTTCCTAGGAAGAACATGGGTCAATCTGCTTCCACTGGTGGGTTTTTTTTAAAAACCAGGAGGAATTTGTTGGCTTAAAAAAAATTTTTTTTAAACAAAATCCTCCTCTCCCCCTACAAAACGTTTTAAACAAAATCCTCCTCTCCCCCCCTACAAAACGTTTTAAACAAAATCCTCCCTTCCCCCCTACAAAACGTTTTAAACAAAATCCTCCCCTCCCCCCTACAAAACGTTTTAAACAAAATCCTCCCCTCCCTCCTACAAAACGTTTTAAACAAAATCCTCCCCTCCCTCCTACAAAACGTTTTAAACAAAATCCTCCCCTCCCTCCTACAAAACGTTTTAAACAAAATCCTCCCCTCCCTCCTACAAAACGTTTTAAACAAAATCCTCCCCTCCCTCCTACAAAACGTTGTAAACAAAATCCTCCCCTCCCTCCTACAAAACGTTTTAAACAAAATCCTCCCCTCCCTCCTACAAAACGTTTTAAACAAAATCCTCCCCTCCCTCCTACAAAACGTTTTAAACAAAATCCTCCCCTCCCTCCTACAAAACGTTTTAAACAAAATCCTCCCCTCCCCCCTACAAAACGTTTTAAACAAAATCCTCCCCTCCCTCCTACAAAACGTTTTAAACAAAATCCTCCCCTCCCTCCTACAAAACGTTTTAAACAAAATCCTCCCCCCCCTACAAAACGTTTTAAACAAAATCCTCCCCCCCCTACAAAACGTTTTAAACAAAATCCTCCCCCCCTACAAAACGTTTTAAACAAAATCCTCCCCTCCCCCTACAAAACGTTTTAAACAAAATCCTCCCCTCCCCTACAAAACGTTTTAAACAAAATCCTCCCCCCCCTACAAAACGTTTTAAACAAAATCCTCCCCCCCCCTACAAAACGTTTTAAACAAAATCCTCCCCCCCCCCTACAAAACGTTTTAAACAAAATCCTCCCCTCCCCCTACAAAACGTTTTAAACAAAATCCTCCCCTCCCTCCTACAAAACGTTTTAAACAAAATCCTCCCCTCCCTCCTACAAAACGTTTTAAACAAAATCCTCCCCTCCCTCCTACAAAACGTTTTAAACAAAATCCTCCCCTCCCTCCTACAAAACGTTTTAAACAAAATCCTCCCCTCCCTCCTACAAAACGTTTTAAACAAAATCCTCCCCTCCCTCCTACAAAACGTTTTAAACAAAATCCTCCCCTCCCTCCTACAAAACGTTTTAAACAAAATCCTCCCCTCCCTCCTACAAAACGTTTTAAACAAAATCCTCCCCTCCCTCCTACAAAACGTTTTAAACAAAATCCTCCCCTCCCTCCTACAAAACGTTTTAAACAAAATCCTCCCCTCCCTCCTACAAAACGTTTTAAACAAAATCCTCCCCTCCCCCCACAAAACGTTTTAAACAAAATCCTCCCCTCCCCCCTACAAAACGTTTTAAACAAAATCCTCCCCTCCCCCCTACAAAACGTTTTAAACAAAATCCTCCCCTCCCCCCTACAAAACATTTTAAACAAAATCCTCCTCTCCCCCCTACAAAACGTATAAGACAAATTTTCCCTACATGCTACATTGGCTCACATTGGAGATGAGTGTCTTTAAAAATCCAGTGATATCTCTTTTATTATTAATCTTATTTGGTATCTGAACACTTAATATCGGCTGGATGCATAGTAGAGTCAAAAGTAGGGCCTGGATTGATTTAAGTGTGTGTGTATGTGTGGTGACGATGATGATGATGATTGTGCTTTTCCCTTTTTGACTACAACTATCCTTATGGTCATGATAGTTACTCTTTCCAGAAAATAATATAAAATGTTAATTGTAACCCCCGCAAATTAAACATTTCACACTTCAACATAGCTTCCACAAACGCTGCTTCCCATCCTCACTTTTTTTTTTCCTATGGTGAAGATGAAAAAAGGTGGGGAAAGTCACAAGTAACATGACTAGTACCCTTATAGTCACTCTTCAAATTAATTGTCAGCCTCTATCCTAGTTTCCCCAGGCTAAAAAGTTCTCATTACCATTTCTTTGCCATTGACAAAAATGGACTATGACACCTTGATAACAGTCTGCTGTTGTTTATAGCTTCAGCTTCTATTATTTCTTAAAATCAGGGGAAGGATACATTTTCTGTTAAAGTCTTCTACTAGGAAAAATAAAAACAATTATGACTTAATTGCAGTGAGCATCTTAAAAAGCAAACTTGATTTTTAGAAGTGTCCTTTGAGTCAGAAATACCACTGCTTGGCATAAAACTCTCTCCAAGGACAATCAAGAAAAATTTTTAAAGATTCCCTGTACATCAAAATATTTATGACATTTTTTGTAATAGCAAAGAACTTATATTTCATGCCACTTTTCTTGAGATTTACTCTTGTTTGTCTCTAGTTCTGGAAGAGCATCATGACATCAGGGAGGTGATGCTATGACATGCAAGTGAATTGGATTTAAGTGAGGGAGAGCTGTGCAAAGTCACCTGCCCCACTTTCTCCTACAGAGCCATCTGGGTCCAGTGGCAAAATATGGATTAGAACAACTGCAGATGGCTTGGCATGCAGTGGGAGACCTTGGCCTTTTGTTAAGGTCTCTAAGAGGTCTCATTTTGACTGAGGCAATCACCCAGTCAGTGATTAGGGCTAGGTAAGAAATGAGAACAAGAATAGCCTTCTTTACCTAGTCAAAAACATCCATCTACCTGAGAGAAGACCCTCAGAGTTTCTGGCCAAAACAGAAACAATTGCTATTTTCATTCACTTTGAGCTAATCAGGGCCTAAACTATGACCAACTGGCCCTGAAGGAGATGCTCCTTGAAGATCTGACATAGCTAATGCCCATTAGTTCCCTAGTCTGAAGGTCATGTTGAAGTTCACTGGCTTTGAAAGCAGGAAGAACCTCCTGTTTTGTAGTTATACAAAGAGTTTTTTTAAGCTACGCTACTTTTTCTGCTTTGGACTTCTGTCAAGAAGAGGAAGGGGACTTCTCTCTTTTTTTCCCCAACTGCAATGGTAACTACAAGCAGGACAGTGAGAATATGTGTGTCTCAGTAAGCCTTCCTCTGTTTTTGTATTTCTAAATTTAGCATATAAGTCTTTTGAAAGTTCCATAGTTCTGACTTGAACCCTTTTGACTCAGCTACCCATCTGAGTGATTTACTCAGGCTTCCCAGAGAAAATTATTACCCCAAGATCAATCATTCTGCTGCTGATCAACTCAATACAGTCTTAGGTTATATTTTGACTGACCAAGAGATGACCTTTTGAGATCCATACACAGAGCAGATCTGAGATGAGTGCAAAATATCCTAAATATCTATTTAGCATGCCCACAGGTCATTTTTACCTCCTAAGGGAGTCTAATGACCATAAGTAGTCATTTGAAATGTTCATGTTACTATTTTCTTCATGTATGCCTCTGAACTCTTTTGTGTCTTAAGCATTATGTATGGTGGAAGAAATAAATTGCTGTCTTATGCCTGATATTCACATTGTTTCATATTGTGCATTGAATAACTTTTCTAGAAAAGATCCTGTTACGCACATTTTGGAGAGATCCTAGACAGGAGCCCTACCTAAATTGTGTTTAAACATTTTCTTGGAATTACTCTATGGTGGTCGAGGAGCCAGAGAGAAAAAACTGCCTCCCATTCTTTGGATCATAAAAGTAAAGTAAAAACATAAGATAATTTTAAAAACATTTAAATATAAGAAAAAAAAAAGGCTAAAAGTTGGCTTTAATATGCAATAACAGCAGTAATTTATTAAAGTTTATTCAATAAATGCAAATATCTATGAATTTTCTAAAAGAATAATTCGGTTCTTTTTAATACCAGAAAACTAAGTAGCTGAAAATTAAACTGTAATGCCAGCTACATTCAAAAATATCAAGTTATTAGTGTATGCACAAAAATTAAGTGCCAAGGTTTGAACCCTTGTTCATCATTATCCAATTAAACTACTTTAAATGGATAACAATGGCTATATCTGTCTTTGGTCTTTTCTTCATCCTCTCCTTTAGCAATCTCATTCTGTTCAGCTATCATCTTTATGCATATCACTCCCAAATATTCCTCTTTCATCTTGACCTTTTGCAAATTCTAGACCCTATTCAACTGCCTAAAAAATACTACCTGTATGTTCTTACAGTGCCTCAAACTCAATGTATCCAAAACAATTCTTTTTATGTTTTACCCTAAACATTCTTGTCCTTCTGACTTTGATATTTTTGTATATGATGCTTCTGTTCACTCTTTCTGCCCCTTTCAAAGCCTGGTGTTTTCTTTGATGCTTTCTTCTTCCTTGATTTTTTTATTCCATCAATGAACAAGTTCTGTCCACTCTGACGTCAATCTTTTCGGTCTCTATTCCCACTGCCATCACCCTAAGATATAATAAAGCCCCCTTCTCACGTTTCATACTCAAATCCATTCTTCATACCATTGTCAAGATAATATTTCTCATGTAATTTGCTTGAGTCACTGCTCTGTTTAAAAAAAAATGCTAATTTCTTCCTGCAGGCCCCTAAGCAAAGCTCCAACTTCTTGGCTTGGCATCCCACAATCTAGTACCGCCTTATATTTCAAGCTTTATTTCATATTAGGCCTCTGAATATTCTGTGCTATAATCAAACTGATTACTCCAGGCCTCCTGAATAAATTTTGTATTCTTGATGTATGGACATTTGCTTACAGCATTACCCATGACTTAATGAACTTCCACCCCTGCCTTATCCCAAGAAGACAGCTTAGTAACTAGTGACAGGTTAAAAGATCAACAATTCTGGTCTTATAATTCAAATCAGATATGGAAACTTTTTCATATGTTTCTGGTTAGATGGTGTAGCAAGTAGCAAATTTGAAGTTTTAGTAATAAAACTCTATCATTTATATTTTGGCTTTGCAAGTTAAAACAGTTCCAAGATTCCTTGATAGATGCAGTCATGGATACAATTTTGGCCAGCTTTCCTCTGATTATCAATTTGAAACTACACATAAAAAATGTTCCATAAACATGTTCACTGTCATGGAAGAGATCTTGCATAAAGTGCAGCTGTGAGATTTCCTTTAAATGATATGGTTCTCCAGATGTTCCTATTTGTAGATAACAATGCATTGATTAAATCAAGCTTCAAAAGACTATAAGAACTTTTCAATAAGTATCACAATTCTGCAAAAGGGATCAGCTTGTCTACATCGAGAGAAAGAACTAGAGTCTGAATGCAGATCAAAGAATACTATTTTCACCCTGTTTTTGTTTATTTTTAGTCATTTTTCCCTTTTGTCCTATTGGATCTTTTACAACATGTCTAATTAGATTAAATGTTTACATGATTGCATATCTGTTACCTATATCAGATTGCTTGCTATCTTGGGGGGGGAGGGTGGGAAATGGAGGGAAAAAGAAAAAAATTGGAACTTCAAAAATGAATGCTAAAAAAAAAACTAATGCATAGTTTTAAAAAAGAAACAAAAAATGTAAATAGATGGTATGACAACTGACCCAAAGAGATAGAAGATACAAAATTCCTCTGTACTTATTTTTAATTACAAGAAAACTTCATTCAAAAATGTCTCTTTAAAGGCTTTTATCCAATAAGATGTTTTGTATATGCCAATCATTCAACCAATAAACTTTTATTAAGATCCTACTATGTTCTAGGAACTGTACTAGATATTAGAGGAACAAAGACCATATTTATTAATAAATGGATTAATTATTCCTGCTCTGAAGGAGCTACTGGATTATACAAGTTTCTTGAAAGATATAACAAAGATAAAGTTTGTTTCAAAAGCTTTTGATTATCAACTTCAATTGAGGAAAACATGAAGGTATAAAGTCATCTAGAGCTTAGAGCTTTAGATCTCACAAGATCTAAAACAGAGTTCAAGTTTAGTGGTTCCCTATAGATGAAGGACCCCTTCTAGGGCTCCTATTTGCACTTAACATTGTTCTGATTGCATCAGCTCCCCGAATATTGCAGAGCCTTGAAAATGAGATCTATAAGTATTCCAAAGAGTTACTTCTTAAGAAAAACTAAAAAGGTAAAAAAATGCATATTGTCTAATTGGATAGACAAACTTCAGGAATCGTCTATTAATATTTATCTCTTAGACATTTGTAGTGTCAAGGAGTTGGACCCAAAATTGATCAAGAGGAGGCAAAAAGGGTAACTTGCTTTTGAAAAATCAGAGTTTGTGTAATGACCCCAAGTCTCTTTGAACAGAGACATCTTTTTAATACTACTATTCCTTTGGTGAGTTATTGGGGGGAAAAAAAAGATTTTCCTCTTCATTATTCCCATAGTCTCTTTTCCATCTTTCCTTCTCTTGTGGCTGCTTCCCTCCTACCTATAAACAAAATCATGTCTCTCCAACTTCAAAAAACCATAACTTGATTTGTCAATCCCCATTTATTATTATCTCACATATCTTGTCCTTTTTGTGGCTAAACTTCTTGAGAAGGCTGCCTTGACTTTCTTTTCTGAATCTTTTTCACAATCTGATTTCTAAACTCACCATTAACATAAAACTGTTCATTCCAAAGTTACCAATGATCTCAATTGACAAATATGTCTTTTTCTAGTTTTTATCTCTGTTGACCTCTCTGCAGCCTTTGACACTGTCAATCACCCTATTTTCCTTGATACCTTTTTCTCTCTTATGTTTCAGTTAAGCTTCTTTTTTAGTTCTTTTGTCTGACCCTTCTTCATTTTTCAGTGCTGGCTCTTCAATGAGATCATTCCCTGTTAAAGATCCCTGAGGTACTGTCCTGGGCAATCTTCTCTTTTTCCTCTGTACTATTTCACTGGCTGATATAGCCAGCTCCTATGATTTCAATTATCATTTCTATGCTGATGATTTTCTTATGGACTTATCCAGCCCTAATATCTCTCCTGATTTCAGACTTGAATGACCAACTGCTTCTCAGACTTCTCAAACTGAATGTATCATGGCTATCTCAAATTCAATATGCCAAACACTGAATTCATTAACTTTTTCAAAATCCTTGTCTTTTAAACCTCCCTATTACTAATCAAGAATTTCACCATCCTCAGGCTTGCAACTGAGGTGTCAGCCTTGATTTGTTACTCTCTCTTATCCCGGACATTCAGTTTATTTCCAAGTACTGTCAACTTTACCTTTTAAATATCTCATATACATCTTATTCTCTCCTTTTCCTCTGACATTGCTGCTGCTTTGGTATGGGGCCTTATCTCCTCCCATCAGGACTATTTAAATAGCCTGCTGATTAGGCTACTTTCCTGAGTCTCTTCTCATTCCAGTCATCATCCATGAGCTGTCAAAGTGATCTTCCTAACCATGTCACTGCCATATTCAATAAATTTCAGTGGCCTCCTGTTACCTCCAGGCTCAAATATAATATCCTTTTTTTAAAAAATAAAGCTTTTTTATTTTCAAAACATATGCATGGATACTTTTCAACATTCACCCTTACAAAACATTGAGTTCCAAATTTTTTTTCTCCCTTTGTCCCCCCACTCCCTCCCCTAGATGGCAATTAATCCAATATGTTAAACATGTGTAACTATCATGCTGCACAAGAAAAATCTCATCAAAAATGGAAAAAATTAGAAAGACAACAAAATGCAAGCAAATAATAACAACAAAAGTAAAAATACTATGTTGTGATCTATACTCAGTCCCCACAGTCCTCTCTCTCTGGATGCAGATGGCTCTCTCCATCACAAGATCATTGGAACTGGCCTGAATCACCTCCCTGTTGAAAAGAGCTATGTCCATCAGAATTTATCTCAAATATAATATCTTTTAGAAGTCAAGTAGGTTTTAGCCCTTTTCTTATATCATACCCCCTTACCTCCAATAAACATATTTAGTGATTCAGTAACACTGGCTTCCTTACTATTCCTTGAACAATATTCTCCATCTCCAGACTCTGAATATTTTCACTGCCTATCTCTCATGCCTTAAACTCTGTTCCTCTTTATTTCCTCCTCTTGGTTACTCTAGTTTCTTCAAGTCTCAAATAAAACCTCATGTTCCACAAGATCTCCTTTAATTGTTAGTATCTTCCCTCAATTATTTCCAATTTATTCTCATATATTTGTACATAGTTGTAAATATGTTGTCCTACCCACACCCATTAGTCTTTGAGTTTCTTGAGAGCAGGGACTGACTTTTGCCTTTCTTTGTATCCCCATTGCTTAGGGTAAATACTTATTATCTAATTGACAAATTGAAGTCGATGATCACCCAAAGAGCAAAGGAGAAGGACATAGCAAATGTGAGCAGTGTGCAACATATTACAAAAAAGGAGAAGTAAAGAATTATATGATCAACAAGTCTAATGAGAACAAGAAATATAGCCCTTGTACTTCACTGGCATCTTCATGACAGCTAGCATATTGGGTGTCTCCTTGCAGTGATCAACATATAGGAGAAAGTTCATAAGGGTCTTATGGAAAGGGGAGGCATGTTGGCTGTCCAATGGGATGGCTATTTATCAATGGAAGGAATACCTGAGAAATGAGACCAACATTTCTGGAATATTGAAATATTGTGATGTGAAGCTGAATGGATAGCCTGTTAAATTAATCCATCAAATCATGTCTTTCACAGGCACTGCAGATAAATAATGAAGTGGGCCCAATTAATCCATTCTTCAACAGATATTTATAAATGCTTTCTCTGTGCCTTGTATTGTGCTAAACATTAGAGGTACAAGTATAAAGAACGAAATAATTGCTAGACACAAGGAACTTGCATCCTAATCAGGGAGGCAACAAGTACTTATAAATATATATACAATGTAAAATCAACAAATACATACATACACACATTCAGTGAGAATAGAAAGGTAGGTTGGTGCCAGCTTGTATAGGAATTTAAAAGCTAAATAGAGAAATTGCTATTTTATTCTGGAGGCAATAGTAAGTCACTGGATTGGTTGAGTAGAGGAGTTAAATGATTAGATCCACACTTAAGGAAAATTACTTTGGCATCAGTGTGTAGAGTGGAGTGGTGAGAAGCTTGAGGCAGGGATACCAATTAGGAAGTTGTTGCTGCAGGGGGAAAATGTTAAGGGTCTGAACTAAGGTGGCAGCTGTGTGAGTGGAGAGAAGAGATCAGGTGTGAGAGATATTGTGAAGGTAGAAACAGCAAACTTTGGCAGCTGACTTGGCCCAGAGTTTACTAGGAAGAATAAAGCAGGCTGAAATACATTTAGGAAATTGCATAGCCCTTTTAATGCTCTCAATCTGTCCCCTGACTTCAAAGCCCAATTTTTTTTAATATTAAAATTTACCAAATAATGTTATACTTTTACAAATCATGGAGCACCACTTTTTCAAAAGAATCAGAATTATAGATAATACAAAAACACAGTGGAAAGATGCACAATAGGAATAAGTAGGGTTCAACATATTGCTACCCATGAGTTACATGTAAAAAATGATGTAAAAGACATCTCTGAAGGACAGGTATGACTGGAAAAGGTGTGTCTGTAACATAGTGAGAATAAGGGATACTAGATGGACAATTTCAGTGTTGTGCTGATGTCCATAAAATATTAAAAGACCTAGCAGTAGGCTTTAAATCAATAGAGTGGATTATCCATGGAGGTTTATTGAAAGTCAAAGACAAGAATTAAACAAGATGAGGAGAAATAGATCAATGATAATCTATGCTAATGCAGGAAGTAGCCACACTGATGAAATTATGAATTCATATTGTACCAGGGCCCTTAATGAGAAGATAGCATCATCTGAGATTTCTAAAGGGAGATCATTCTTTACTTACACTCTCTGTTTGACTCATTAAGTCCTCATGCCAGAATCCTGGGGGAAATTGATTTAATAAAACTTGGGTTTGGCTCATGTTTGAGTAAAATTGGTACCCCACAATAGGGATTAATAAGATAGGTCCCTTATAGGAAAGTTATTCAAAGTACAAAGTAGTAGATTATCAGATACAATATAGGATAGCTATTTATTTCCACTATAAAAGTAATGTTTAAAATATGAAAGACTCATAAACACACAGTGGCAAATATTTAAAACATGAAATAGGAACAATAACCCATAACTCCTATTATATTTTCCTTAGAAGTAATGACTCTTGGGAGATTTGTGAGGCAGATGAATAAGTATTCTTTTTTTTTTCCTTTTACAATGTGATATTTACTTCAAAATATATCAAGAATAAAAAAACAAATAATTCTACACAGCACCTGGAGGGCACACACCTATCTATACAAGACCAATGCCTTAGGAGTGTAGATACAGATTTATACAGTTTCTATTTAACATTTACCAGACCAACTTCACTTCCAAATATAGCATCACTGATGGGTAGTTGAGTCCCTATCTCTGCTATTCTGAATTGTACCAAGTAGGTCTTTACCGTCTCTGTTCCTTACCACTTGGCTTCTGGTTTACCATATTTATATGGACCATGACCTAGATTTTGCCTCATGAAATCTGGTGTCTCACTCTCTTGACATTTCAAAATTCACAATCATAGCCAACTACAATGTCTTTCACATAAAACAGGGAAGAATAGGAACCCATAATCATAGGACGCATGTTAGCCTCAAATTGAGCATTGCTAACCAAGGCTACTCCCTTTACATCATTGTCATTCACATGGAATACAGGCTGACAGGAAAAAAAAAAGATTGACCACTGAAAAGTCTTTTGAATATACCCACTGAACAAGCAGTCCACTCTCATCTTGGTTGTATATTGTCTTATCTGGTCAGTCAAATATACATGACTCTTCCAACTTCTGTTACAGTTACAGGGAGTATCTCCCATTGATCAATGATCAACTGGTCCTCCCAGGCTAGGAACATCAGTCTCAGGATTACTATTCAGTTTCCTGTATTCAGGGAAAGAACCGTCAGGTAGAAAAGACACCTAATTTCAACAATGAGTTAATTCAAGCCAATTCCAACAAACTTGTAATAGAGAGAGCTATCTGCATCCAGAAAGAGGACCCTGGAGACTAAATGTGGATCACAACATAGTATTTTCACCTTTTTTGTTATTTGCTTGCTTTTTTTCTTTCTCATTTTTTCCCTTTATGATCTAATTTTTCTTGTGGAACATGATAAATGTGGAAATATGTTTAGAAGAATTGTACATGTTTAACCTACATTGAATTAACTTACTTTCTAGGGGAGGGGGTGGAGGAAAAGGAGGGAGAAAAATATGGAACGTAAGATTTTACAAGGGTGAATACTGAAAGCTATCTTTGCAATTATTTTGAAAATTAAAGGCTATTATTTAATAAAGAAGAAGAAGAATATTGGGGGAGGGGGGAGTTAACTAAAACTTAAAGTTCAGTTTTAGACTAATTTGGACATTGCATAGCTCTTTTAATGCTCTCAATCTGTCCCCTGACTTCAAAGCCCAATTTTTTTAAAATCAAAATTTACCAAATAATGTTATACTTTTACAAATCATGGAGCACCACTTTTTCAAGAGAATCAGAATTGTAGATAATACAAAAACACAGTGGAAAGATGCACAGTAGGAATAAGTAGGGTACAACATATTGCCACTCATGAGTTACATGAAAAAATTCTAACTGCTATTTTTTGAATAGCTATAATAGTTATTTCTGGGGAGTGGGATGGAAAGGGAAATATCCTTTCCATTCCTACTTGGTAGAAGTCTAAGAGAGAACTGTCAGAATTCAGAGGACCAATTTGTTTTTTAAGTGGGGGAGAAAAAAAGAGTAGAAGCTATTTCTCCTTTTAAGAATGAGTGACTCTACCTGCTCAATAAATCATCTTTGACTCAGTCCTCAGTAAAGACTTTGGGAACTTAAAAAGAGTTCCCTCTCATTGCAAATGTGCTTTAGCAAGGATCCACATCATGAAGGCATGGTCACAATGCAATATGTGATGTTACCTGTCTTTCCAAAGGCAAGTCCCTCAGCTCTAAACCGGAACACGTATCTCTCCCCTTGAAATGAGAGCATTTGCTCCATGGGCTTGTCCTTGTTAGAGAATTCTCAAAGTAACTCACTGATTCTGTTGAAATTTGATATTGTTGGATGGGAGAAGGAAGAAATTTTCATTCATTTTTTGCTTTACTAATCTCTGATTTCTCCAATAATTTTATTGAATTCTATTTAATGTGAATAAACATGTCAAAGATTAATCTTGCTCTCTTGTTTCTTTGATTCTATTTGTGCCACCTATTCTATTCCACTAATTTGTTTTCTCTTTTCCTATCCAGAACCAAATAGTTTTAGAAAATATTGTTTTATAATGTTTTGAAACATGATAGGTCAAGTCTTCTTTCATTTACTTTATTATTATTATTATTATTATAGATTTTTATTTACAAGATATATGCATGGGTAATTTTTCAGCATTGAGCCTTGCAAAACCTTCTGTTCCAATTTTTCCCTTCCTTCCCTCACCCTCTCGCTCAAATGGCAGGTAGACCAATACATGTTAAGTATGTTAAAGTATAAGTTAAATACAATACATGTATACATATCCAAACGGTTATTTTTCTTTACAAGAAGAATTGGATATTGAAATAAGGTAAAATTAACCTGAGAAGGAAATCAAAAATGCAAGTGGACAAAAACAGAGGGATTGAAAATGCTATGTAGTGGTTCACACTCATTTCCCATAGTTCTTTCGCTGGATCTAGCTGGTTCTATTCATTATTGAACAAATGGAACTGATTTGGATCATCTCATTGTTGAAGAGAGCCACGTCCATCAGAATTGATCATCATATAGTATTGTTGTTGAAGTATATAATGATCTCCTGGTCCTGCTCATTTCACTCAGCATCAGTTCATGTAAGTCTTTCCAGGCCTTTCTGAAATCATCCTGCTGGTCATTTCTTACAGAACAATAATATTCTATAACATTCATATAACACAATTTATTGAGCCATTCTCCAAACTGATGGGCATCCATTCGATTTCCAGTTTCTAGCCACTACAAAAGGGCTGCCACAAACATTTTTGCACACATGGTTCCCTTTCCCTTCTTTAAGACTTTGATTTACTTTTGATATTGCATTGTACATATAAGTTAATTTTGAAAATATTGACATTTTACTAATTCTGTACTGTCACAACCACCTGTTGTCCCTCTAATTGTTCTTTTTTTGTCTTCACCAAAGACTATTTGTAAATCATCTTTATAAATATCTTCCATGTATTTTGCTGAGTTAATAGCCAAATATTTTAGGTTTTTTGCTGTTACTAAAAGTAGTTTTTTTCCTCCACCAATTCTTTTTGTCCTCCATTAGTAATGTGTGTGTATATATATATATATATATATATATATATATATACACACACACACACACACATATATATATATGAATATAATTTTATGGATTTTTCTTGTGCTTTGGTAAAGTTGTTTATTATCTCAAGAAATTTTTAATAAGTTTCTTTGGATACTCTAATAATATAATTATATGCAAATAGAAAATTTCACCTATTTATTATTTATGATTACTCCTTTAATTTTTCTTCATTTTTATTGGTATAGCTAGCACTTTAAAAACCATATGAATTTAAAGCTGTTAAGATATGGAATCTCATTTCATATCTGTTTCTGATGAAAATGTTTTTCCATGATATGTAATATTCTCTTTGTTTCAAACAAATTTTTTTTTATCATGTTAAGAAAAACTCTTTCTATTCTCATATTTTGAAATTATTTTCTCATAAGTAAAGACTATGTTTTATCAAAGGTGTTTTACTTATAGGATCATATTATATTGCTTATAGGATCATATCAATGATTTAATGAAGCAAATATATATTCAGTATATACTGAATCTATGCAATGAATACTGTAAGGCACTGGGGATACAATAAGAAAAATGAAGAACTCTTGACCTCATGAAACCTACCTTCTAGTAAGAGAGAAGAGAAGAGTGAATATAATTCATACCCACATAAATAAAGGAAAAGACAATTCAGGGAAAGTGAGAGCACCAAAAGCTGAAAGTATCAAGAAAGATTACAAGTAGGAGGCAGCAATTAAGTTCATCTTTGAAGGAAGTAAATAAAAGACTATAAAAGGGGATGGTTAGGAAATTATGCCTTCTAGGAAAAGAATACCTTGTGGAAAATTGAATGGGGAGTTCAGGGAACAGCTAACAGACCAATTTGACTGGTTGGAAAATTTTGCTAATGTAGTAAATAGAGGCTAGAGGCAATTTGGTGATACAGTGGATAGTATTATATCTACAATTAAAAAGACTTGGATTTAAATCCTACCTTAAACGCTTTCTAATTGGGTGGCAAATTTCAATATCTGTCAGCCTCAGTTTCTCCTCTCATTTGATTATTTCCTCTCATTTGATTGTGAGAAGAGAGAGACTATCTTTTGTCTTTCTTTGTGTTCCCAACACTTAGCATAATATCTAGAAGATAGTAGGTGTTTAATAAATGTTTATTGACTAGCTGAGGAAGTTCTCCCATCTATCCACTAACTAATGGTATATTTACTTTCAAGGTTTACCAAGAAAAAAAACAAACATTTTCTACCCCCAACTACACTTTCCCCTATACTACCTCAATTTCTGGGAGACTAGGCTGAGATCCAAAGCAGTTTCTGTATGGCATTAGTCTCATCAACATCACATCCAAATATAATTTCAATACTGGATGAATTCTTGTCTCACCTACTGCTGGTCTGGGCCCTAGATCCTCATGCCCTGGAACTTCAAAGCTGGGCTAATTCCAAAATCTGACTAGACTCACTTGCCTCCTGGATTCTCTGCACCTCAGGTGGTTCACTCTACTGATCTTTTGAAACTCACAAAATCATAATCATCTCCAATCTCTTTCATCTAAAACAAAGAAAATAAATAAACAAACACTGTATTCACAGGCCACATCTTGGCCTGGGACAAGGAGAATCTAAAATCTCTCCCTTGATGGCATTATCTCTTTTCTCATCAAGCACCATCTGCAGGAAGAAGTCAAAAGACAGAGGGGGATGACATCAACTAGTGCCATTTGAATGCACCCTCAGTTCCTGCTATGTAGCTGCAGCCAATCAAAGAGGCTCTTATTTCTCCATGAGGTTAGCAGAATGTCTTCAAATGCTTCAAAGTCCACGTGGTAAATGCATCAGCCAGATACTCTGCACATATTCATAAAGAGCTGGCTCATTAGCCAGTCCCTCAGCACTCTGAGCTTCTGAATGGTTAGGGTAAGAAGAGGTCAATCTGAACCATTTGTATCTCTGATAAAAATCCTGATTAATTGTGTTAACAGACATAAAAATCCTGGTTAGTTGTGTTGAATGACATATATTCTTTTTGCTATTATCTATGTTATTCTTGTTTCTCTCTTTCTGGAAATCCTCCATATGGTACTTAACCATCACATTGGAAGCTTCTAGCTCTTTTCATAAAGATCATAGAATTACTAATATAATACCAAGGATGTCTTTCTTTTTTGCCTTGTTCTCACTATCTGACCAGTCTGGTTTCTTTCCTGGTCATAGGAAAGATGGGTACTGAATTTGTGATTTCATTAGTATAGGGAATTCTCCCAAAAGGGGATTTTTCTCTACCAATGCAGGTTAGCATTTTCTCAGCAATTTTTAGTTGCAGAGAATGGTAGAGGTGCCTAGGATACCAAGAATTTAAGTGATGATGATATGATGATGATCATCCAGGATCATATAGTCAATATATATCAGACCTGATATATATTTCATGTCCAGCTTTGAGTCCAGCTTTCTCTTTTCTCTCTTTTTTTTTTTTCCATCCACTAGTCCATGCTGGCTTTCTCTGATGATGTGGAGCTTAAATATGTTCTTTTCCCTATTTCTTACAAACAAGCAATCATTTGTAGCATGCCTCAGCTTATTTACTTTCACCATGTGTTTTTCCATTGCCCTTTGGGTTATTTGTAATTTTAAGTCTCTTGGGGCTGTAGTATTCCATGATCCACAGCATATAACATCACTGGCAGAATATGAATGTCAAAATGATGGATGGGTACTAGCCACAGTGGGCACTCTGGAATAACTAAAAGTAATTCATATTTCCCAAATGCAATCCAATCTGATCTCTTTGGATTGCTCAATTCTCGTTCCAGTACTTGTCTCTTGTAATCTAATTGTAATTGTAATATTTAAATATAATATATATGTAAATATACACATAAATATGTATATATCATAAGTATACTTATGTACATGCTGTACCTCCCTCTCCTCAGTGGAATATAAGCTCCTTGAGGGGAAAAAATTTCCTTTTTTTGTTTTTGTTTTTTTGTGTGTCTAAGTTCTTAATTCAGTGCTTTGCACAGATTTTTGGTTTTGATCCAGATCATTTATTTAAGGAACTACCAGTATAGAAACTTTCACTAAAAATGCATATAAAAAGCTGGCATATATAACCTAAGAAAGATGCCTCAATTTGGAATTATGCTCAAAGGGCTATCAAACTGTGTAACCCTTTGACCCAGACATGTTTCTACTCCATAAAAGAGGGGAAAGGACCCACGTGTGCAAAAATGTTATAGCAGTTCTTTTTGTAGTGGCAAGGAACTGGAAATTGAGTATATGCCCCTAAATTGGGGAATGACTGAGTAAGTTATGGTGTATTAATATAATGGAATACTGTTGTTCTATAAGAAATGATGAGCAGGGTGATTTCAGAAAAGCCTGGAAAGAGTTACATGAATTGATGCTGAGTGAAGGGAGCACCTTATAGGTGATAATATTGTACACTGTAACAGCAACATTGTGGAATGATAAACTGTAATTGACTTTGCTCTTCTCAACAATGGAGTGATTCAAGACAATTCCAATAAATTTGGGATGGAAAATTCCATCTGCATCCAGAGAGAGAACTATGGAGAATGAATGTGGATCAAAACTTAGTATTTTTATCTTTTTTCTTTGCTTGTTTGTTTGCATTTTCTTTTTTATGGTTTTTCCCTTTTTGTTTGAGTTTTCTTACACAACATGACAAATATGGGAAAATGTTTAAAACATTTAATCTGTATTGGATTGCTTGCTTCTCTTGGGGGTGGGTTATAGAAGGGAAGTAGGGAGGAAAAAGTTGGAACAGAAAGTCTTAAAAATGAAATTAATGAAAATTCTTTACATGTATTTGAAAAAAAATAAAATTCTCTTGGAAAAAATGAAATAAATTTTTAAAAATGAGAAAGATGCTTGGATTAAGTGACTTGCTCATGGTAATGTAGCTAGTATGCATCAAAATCAGGACATGAACGTAGGTCTTCTAGTTTTCCTAACTCAAAGACTAGATCTCTATTTATTATGCCATGTTTCCTGTTGCTTTGCTAATACTAAACATTAATAAATATTTGTTGAATTACTAAATGAAGGTAGAAATAAAAACTGATGAACTAACAATGGGTTGCTCTTCCTGATGCATATCATAGTCTATAATAATACTTGTTTCTCATTCACTTAGCTTTTCTGGCTCAGTGTTCTCTTTTGCATTGTGGATTTATTTACTTAGAGAATTTTTATGGTGTTCTGAGGCTCAGGATTTTATACAATGTTGTCTGTGAACAGTAATATTTGGAGAATTCTATCGTTGAAAAGAAATGCTTCTTTTGGTGATATACTAGGGAGTTTCCATAACACTGGCAAACACCTTAGATAAATATATTTCTTTTTTGTATCTTGCTTGATGTCATTATGCATTGCTTCATGAATAAAGGTATATTTGTGCTGTTGTCTATCATAGTAATAGAATTTTAACATATATAGGAGATACTTTGTTCTAGAAAATCTTTAAGGCTACATTTTATTCTACAAACAATAAACATCAGATACATTGGAACTTTTTAGTCTCTAAACTTTTCTATCAACTATTTGATAACAAAGATGCTGAGTGGCTAGGTGGCAGAGTGGATAAAGTGTCAGGACTGGAGTGAGGCAAACTCATCTTCATGAGTTCAAATGTGACTCAGACATTTAATAATTGTGTGAACCTAGGCAAATCGCTAAATTTTTGCCTCATTTTCATCATCTATAAAATGAGCTGGACAAGGAAATGACTCCATCTTTACCAAGAAAATCTTAAGTGTAAGTCATGAAGATTTGGACATAACTGAAAAAGACATAACATAACATAACAAAAGATATGGTCTGTTGTAGAAAAGCATTTGTAAAAGCCTATCTGGTTCCTTTTAATGTTTTAATCAATGATAACTTTGATGTGTGCATAGACTATCTTATATTGATTTTGTAGAGATGTGAAGTAGTTGCCACATTTTTTCTCTGTTCATTGCCTTGTTAAAGCCTATCTTTTCTTCCTAAGATTTTATCTTTAATGTCAGTTACATTTCCTTATGCTGTATTTTAAGTAATAAGAGCCATACTATCATTACCAATGAGAATAGATAAATATAAAATACTGGAAGATCTATTCATTTGTGTGTATTGGTTATCTTCTTATGATTTTATCTACAATTGTTCCTGGTGTTGAATTCCAGGAAAGCAGATTCAAAAGGAAGACATGCATGGAAAATAAAGAGGGCTTGAAGCTGCTTCTAATTAATTACTTCAAAAGTTAAAAAAGAGTATCAAAATGTTCCTTTCATGCTTGTGAACATATTTTTGAGGTAGAAATCCAATCAACCCAACTCAATAAACACTTGTTAAGCATCTACTGTGTGTCAGACACTGTACTATTATGATAATTATCAATATGTATTATCTAAAGTAACTTTTTATTATAGATAATATATTGATTAGTAGCATTTCAAGCACAAAGTTTTAAGTTCTATAGTTTTATTTGATTTTCTCTTTGTACTCCTTTTTGAGCAGACAATCTATGTTATGAAGTAAAAACATTCATTTGCAATGTTATATGTTAAAAAATTATAATTTTAAAAATTAAACTGTCAATATGGAAAAAGAGAGAAGAGACTAGTATCCCTGAAAACTCCCAGTGCTAGAGAATTTACTCAGAATTGAGTTGAAATACAAATTCTCTGTCAATATCTTTGAAAAGAGAAATCCATTAACACCTGGAAACCCTTTAATACTCTTTAAAAAAATTACTATTATTTTTATGGCATTAAAGATGAATGGTAGATTCATAATTCTTTTTTTCTGATATAAACTATATTTAAGATGTTGATGGCCAAAGATGAATTATTTAACTTAGGGTAACTTACCAACATTAGAATTTAACTCAAAAAGCCTTAGAGAATTTTGCTATTACTTCAAAGAAGCTTGTCCTCACCTTGTAAAGAGAGCTGTGGATATTGTAATTTCATTTGTAATGACAGGTCTTTGTCAATTGTAATTTTCAACACTTGTAACCATTAGAACAAAATATCAAAATTATTTGGATATCTTACATGATATGCATGTTGTCTTGTCAAAGACCATACCACAGTTTAATGTACTTATTCAACTAACAATAGCATTTACATTTATATTTTTTAAATGTAAGTTTAAGTTTTGACTTGCTATATCTTAAATGTTAGTAAATATACATATTAGTATATCACAAATTTTAAAATATTTGATCACTGTGAATATAATTGGTTGCCTTTGTAATTTTATATATTTTATTTTGTGCATCTGAGAATAGTGCTACGGAGGCTACACATCAGAGTATCAAAGACCCACACAAAAAAGGTTAAGAATTCCTTATTTCAAGTATTTTGTAAGCAATAAGGAAAGAATTCTAACAGGACTATTCCTGAATGACTCAATTCTGAGCCAACAATAGTCTACACGAAGAGGATAAAAGATTCAGAAAAGTGCCTCCAGGTTACATAATATGAGTAGGTTGTTTTTATACCAGGAATTCAGGGTTAGTTTAATATTAGGAGCATCACAAATGTAAGAGACTGCATTAATAATAAAAACAACACGTTCATATGATTATATTAATAGATGCATAACATTTTTTAAAAATACAATACCCATTTATGTTGAGAATATCAAAAAGTATATAAACAATATAGTAAATAGTATTTACCTAAACTGAAGAGTTAATATTATCTATAGTAGAGAAAAGCTAAAAGCTTTTTCCAATGAGAACAGACATAAAGCAAGGATGTCCATTGTCAATATTTTGTATAGTTCTAGAATGCTAAAGTATTAAAATGTGAAAAGATAAAGAAACTGGGAGAATAACCCCAAGCAAAGAAGAAATAAAATTAAACCTTTTTCAGATGATGTGAGGGTTTAGAAATCTCTAGAGATTCAACTAAAAGCTCATTGAAGCCATTGGTAACTTCAATAAAGTAGAAGACTATAAAATAAAACCACACAAATAATCTGTATATATATATATATATACACATACATACATATATACATATATGTATGCCTAGCCAAATCCAGCAGAAAAACATAGGGAAAAGAATTCTATTCAAAATTACTACAGAATAGATAAAATTTCCAAGAATGTCATTACCAACACACATAAGAATCATATGAATGCAAATATATAACATTCTTTATAGAGACCCAAATAATTGAAAAAATCATAATTATTAATGAGCAGATAATACAAATATAATAAAAATGGCAATACAATCTAAATTAATTTATAGATTCATCACCAATAAAACTCCCAAAGAATTATTATTGTTATGGTGAAGCAAATGGGGTTAAGTGACTTGCCTAGGATCATACAGCTAAGTGTCTGAGGTCAGATTTGAACTCAGGTCCTCCTAACTTTGGGGCTGGTGCTCTATCTACCATGCCATATAGCTGTCCCTCCAAAGAATTACTTTATAGAAATAGAAAAAAAGTTATAACAATTCATCTGGCAGAACACAAGGTCAAGAATCTCAAGGAAAATAATATAAAGAAGAGGATGGGAAAAGGGCCTTTCAAGCAAATCTTTTCTTTTTCTTTAGTGGAGCCAATTGGGGTTAAATGACTTGCCCAGGGTCACATAGCCAGGAAGTATTAAGTGTCTGAGGTCTGATTTGAATTCAGGTCCTCCTGACTTCAGGGCTGCCCCCAGTATAGCAAATCTTAAACTACACTATAAAGCATTAATCATCCAAACCAGCAATGTTGGTCTTAAGACCCCTTTACACTTTAAAAAATTATTGAAGATCCCAAAGAGTTTTTGGTTTTATGTTCTATCAATCAATACTTTCCATATTAGAAATTAAAAAGGTTTTGGACTATTTATGAAAAGTTTTTACCTTTTTAGAAACCCACAAGTCTCTGGAGCACACTTTGAAAACCACTGATCCAAATCAAAATACAAAACAGAAACAATGACCAGTAGAACAGTTTAGGCATATAACACCCAGAAGAAATCAAACAAAGTAGGATTTTTTTTGATAGACCCAAACATTCTACCTACAGGGTAAAGAAAGAGTATTTGACAAAAACTGCAGAAAGCATTTAGAAATTTATTTTAGACTAACAACTCATATCTATATTACAACAATAAATTTCAAATGAATACATAAACTAGTTATAAAAGGTCACATAATAACTAAATTAAAAGAATAAGGAAAAAAGGACCTTTCAGAATCATGACTAAAGGAGCAGTTCTTAGACAAATAGGAGATAGAAATGACCTAAAAGAGAAAATGGATAAGTTTGCTTGCATAAAATGGTAAATTTTTTGTACAAACAAAATCAATAAAGTTAGGAGTAAAAAAGAAATAGTTAAGTGGAGAAAATTTTTATAGCAAACTTTTGTGATGTCAGATAACCAAGATACATTAGGAATTCAAATGAACATTTAAGAAAAGAAAAGCTCCAAAAATTATATATGTGCAAAGGATATGCTGGGGCAATTCTCAGAAGAAGAAAGGCAAACTATCAACGACCATATGAAAAATGCTTGAAATAATTAATAATAAGAGACATTCACATTTAAAAAAAACTCTGAAATTTCAATCAATATTCATCAGATGGGCAAAGTTGACAAAAGCAGAAAAAGATGATTGTTATGTGTGCTATAGAAATAGTCCACAAGTATTTAATCAGTGCTTACGAATGCCAGTCATAAGGCTAAGCACTATCGAGAGACAAAAAAGACAAAAAACTTCCCTTATGAAACTCATGCTTAAATGAGAGAAATAACTTGTAAATAGCTGAGTATGTACAAGATACACAATGAATAGATGAAAGATCACCTGAAAGAGATATTCAACCAACAAAGGGAAAAAAGGAAAAGAAACAAATATTTATTAAGTATCTACTATGTGCCAGGCAATGTAATAAATGCTTTACACACATTATTTCATTTGAGCCTGGAAGTAGCCCTGGGAGATATGTTCTATTATCATCATCATCAGTTTAGAATTGAGGAAACTGAGACAGACAGAAATTAAGTGACTTGTCTATGGTCACAGGTCATATCTGAACTCAGGTTTTCTTGATTCCAGGCCAGGTGCTCCTCCATTGCACCATCTGCATGCTTCTCCTCCTCTTGAGATGTAGATTTCAGCCTCATTACTAAATTGAACCTGCTTTTATCAAAGCATATATAGGATAAATGTGAATCAAAAGAGAATAGAAGCACTAAAATTAAGGGGGATTGGAAAAGATTTCCTATAGATGGTGGGATATTATATTTCTTTTATGAACATGTAAAATGTTCTTTAAAGAATTTAATTAGAATATCATTTGGTTTGTATGTATTTAAAATTAAATTTGGGGCATTGATTTTTCATTTAGAATAATATATTACTTTTATCTGTCTTAATGTATTTTCATCTGAATTCAGTTTTGTCTGCTAGTCTGCTATCCTGAGTTTTCTAATGATGCCTGTATATTAGACTAACTTTTCTATTTAAATATGTATGAATCTTTTCCATTAAAAGGAGTTAGATAAAATGTACAATAAATAAAATATTTTTTCAATCTATTTCATAACCTTATTTTTAGGTGAGAATTCATTGTGTTTATGTTCTGTTATAGTTGTTTGATTTACTTTTAGTATATCTTTATTATATTTGTTATATATGTTGGAAAAGAATAAACTTTCTAATTTCATTTATTCTTTGGAATTCATAGCTTATCACTATACTCATTAGCATTCTAAATTGTTTTTCTTCATAATGTTGTTATCATTGTATAAACTTTTCTAGTCTTGCTCATTTTTCTCTGCATCAGTTCAAAAAGATTTTCCCAGTCGCCACCAAAACTGCTTTTTGTTTTATTCTTCTCAGGTTTGTCTGAAACCATCTCTTTCATTAATTTTCACAGCACAATAACATTCCATCATATTCCTATTCCATAATTTATTTAAACAATTCTTACCCCATGGATGTCACAATAAATATTTTTATATGTGAATCCTTTTCCTTTTTCCTTATTATTTTTAAAAATATAAGCCTAGAAATGGTTCAGGGTTTCACAATTTGGGGGGGCAAAGTTTCAAATTTCTTTCCAAAATGGCTATACCAATTCACAGTTCCACTAACAATGCATTAATGTGTCTATTTTCCTAATAGTAGAACCAGCATTTAACAGTTCCCTTTTTTGTCAACCTTTGCCAATCTGATGGGTGTGAGATAGAATATTAGAGTTATTATAATTTGTATTTCCCTAATTATTGATGACTTGAAGCATTTTTCACATGGTTATTGCTAACTTGTATTTCTTATAATACTGTCTATTCTTATTCTTTGACCATTTATCAGTTGAGGAAAGGCTTTTATTCTTATAAATTTGAATCATCTTCTTACATATCTAGGAAATGAGATTTTTATCAAAGAAAGCTGCTGCAAAGATTTTGTCCCCCAGTTATTTGCGTGCCATGTATTTTTAGCTGCATTGGTTTGTGTGTGTATGTATATGTACATGTGTCCACATGTGCAAAACCTCATGATTTTATGAACAGCTAGCTCTCAATTAGTGTGAATAATAAATCCTTAAAGTAATCACAGGTATTTGAATTTATATTCTTAAATTTTAAGTATATAAAACATGGCAACTGATTATAGCCTTATGGAAATACATAGTGTCCATTTAAATGATGCGATCATTTCAGAGATATTTATTATTTACTTTAATCACAATCTGGCTATAATCAAAGCTATCCATTTTATTTTCTGTAGACCTCTTTATCTCTTGTTTACTCATGAATTCTTCCCCTATCCAGAGATTTAAAAGGTAATTTCTTCCCTGCTCTTCTAATTTGCTTATGATGTCATCTTTTATGTGTAAGCGATGTATTTATTTTATCTCTTGTCTTGGTTTATAATATGAGATGTTAGTCACTATCTCATTTCTACCAACTGTTTTCTAGTTTTCTCAGTTTTTGTTCAAACACTAATTCTTATTTCAAAAGCTAGTTCTTTGAATTTGTCAAACACTGGCCTACTATATTCATTTGTGTCTGTATGTTATAAATCTAATCTGCTTCACTGATTGAACTTTATTACTTAAAAAGTTATCCAATCATCTTGGTAATTATTGCTTTGTAGTATTATCTGTGATCTAGCACTACTAGGCATTCTTCCATTATGCTTTTTTCCTTAGGTATTCTTGACTTTTTCCCCTCAAGATGAAAGTAATTTTAATTTTTCTAGTTCTATAATATAGTCTTTTAACAACTTTATTGGTATGGTATTTAATAAATAAATTAACTAGAGTTCTGTTGTTAAATTTATGGTAGTTGCTCAGCCTAACCACAACCAATAAATATTTCTCCAATTATTTAGGTTTGTCTTCATTTTAATGCAAAGTGTTCTGTAGCTATATTCATATAATTTCCATGTGTATGGACTTCCAGATATTTGACATATTCTATAATCATTCAAAATGAAATTCTCTGTCTTTTTCTGCTGGATTTTGCTGAATTCAAAAATGCTAATGATTCAAGTATATTTGTTTTAATATCCTGTAACTTTGTCAGAATTATTGTTTTAATTAAGTTTTCTCCACAGCATTTTGCAAGGGTGAATGTTGAAAATCATCTTTGCATGTATTTTGAAAAATAAAAAGCTATTATTAAAAAAAAACCTTTCTAAAGTTCTCTAAGAAAACTTATTATTTTACTTTCAAGAAGTGATATTTTTTCTTTTTCTACGTAATTTCTCAATTTTTCTTGCTTTATTGCCTTACCTAATGTTTCTAGCATTTAATAAAATAGTAGTATGTGATAAAATGAACATCCTTACTTTACCATTGATCTTATTGAAAAAATCTCTAGTTTTTCCTTATTATATAAAATACTGAGTTTTAGTTTTTAAAAGATATTATTACTTATAATATTAGGGAAAGGCCCATTTATTCCTGTTTCCTAATGTTTTTAATAGGAATATGTGTTATAGCTTGTCAAAGGAATTTTCTGCAACAATGGATATAATCTTTGATTTTTGTTCTTCTTGTTACTAATATGTTCTACTACTTTTATAGTTTTCCTAATATTGAACCAATTTTGCATTCCTAGTATAAATCTAACATAGTCATAGTATGTAATGTTCTGGTTGGTTTTCTGGAGGTCTTTGGATCAGCCTTTGTTTCAGCTAGGAACCACCAAGAGAATAGCCAGGTGTTAAAGTCCAAAAGTCTTTATTGTCTCTTTCACAGTCTGTCTCCTTGCCTGGGGCTCTGCTGGCTTTCTGGAGACTCTTCAGACAGGTCTTGGTCTCAATGGGGGAAACAGGAAGACAGGCCAGCCATCACAAAGGTGGGAGATGGAATGACTGTCTCTCCTTGGCTCTGAGACCTTGAGTGCCAGCCTCCAGTCCTCTGTCTTCCCTGAGTCTATCTCCAAGTCCTATTCTGACCTCTTAAATACTCTATTACAATTACATAATCGTAGGTGTGAATCTTGTAGAATAGGTGTCAATCTTGTAGAACTATATTAAGTACTAAGTACAGGTATTGAATTAGAGAACTATTAATCACCATGTTAAACTAGATAACCATTGTATTATCAATTCCCCTGAATTAATACCTTGTTGTAAGAATTTCTCCAGAATTCTAGCCCATTACAATGGTACATAATCTTTGTGATATATTGCTCTAAGTCTCTTAGCTAATACTTTATTTTAAATTTTTAATTCAATGTTTATTATGGGTAGTGATCTATATTTTTCTTTCAGCTCTCCTTGGTTTAGGTATCAACACCATATTTATATCATAGAAGAAATTTGGTAAGAATTCTTTTTTTCCTATCTTTTCAAACAATTTGTATGATCTTGGAATTAACTGTTCTTTAAATAATTGACAGAAGTAGTTGGACCTGGGGTTTTTTCTTTGGGAGCACCTATCCAGGGTTATTTGTTTACTAAATGCTAAAGTTATTTTAAAAATCTTTGAAGTACTGAAGAGCTTTCTTACAACTCACAGGATTATTGTGAGGGAAGGACTTTGCAAAACATAAAGACATATGTTTTATAATAGAAAGTGGAATTATTATAGTTATTTTGAAGTCTTGAAAGAACTTTAGCTTTTTAAGTGTCCCTATAAAAAGTGAGCTTGTCATGCAGAGAGAATAGATCTCATAATCAGAAAAAAAGTAAATTCAAATTCTACCTCTGACCTCTATTAGCTTTATGACCTGAGCAATTTATCTAACTTCTCTGTGCCTTCTGCAGTACTATGAGACTATAAATTATGAGCAGATACATAGAGAGAGCTTTTTGAAGAAAAGATGGAAAACTGATTCTGACATCAAAACCCAGATAAATATTAAAAATATATGCATATTCCATTCCAATTTTTCTAAATTTTATGGGAACATCTAATAGAATTATGAAGGTTTTTTTGGATATATGGTTTCTTCTTTTCTTTATTACCATCATTTTGAAATTTTATTTATGTGTACCTGTATAAGAGAAGTTTTCCTTCTTGGAATTTTAAGGATTCTTTATCTTTTAGTCACTTGTTCTTGATAGTTCAAGGATGTTTTCTTTCTTTAAAAAAAAACTTTATTGATATCTCTTGTCCTTTACATCACAATCAATTCTGGGAAGCTTAGTAGATTCTTCCTCAGTATTGAACTCACCCTTTAAATGAAGAAAAACAATTAAACAAAAATATATAATATAGCAATCAAATCTGACAGTATCTAAGACATTCTATTTAAATAGTTTTTTTTTTTCTCTTTACTATAAGGAGAGGGATATGTTTCATTATCTGATGTCTTTCAGAATGATCACTGGCTTTTCAGATGCTTTTAATTTACATTGCTGTAGTAGTATATATTCTGATTTTTCTTCTGCTTATTTTAATCATCTCAGAACCAATATTACCATGCTTCTCTAAATTCCCTATATTCATCACTTCTTACTGCACAATAATTTTCCATTATTTTCATAAAACTCAGCTTCTTCAGCCATTCCTCAATCAGTGGGCACTTAGTTTAACTTCTATTTTTTTCCTAACACAAAAGATACTGCTATGAATATTTTTTGGCATATATGACACCTTTCTTTGGGTATATACATTCCCAATAGTTGCACTGCTAAGTATTTTGGATAATTTAATAATTATCCAATTTAATAATTTCTTGCATAATTCCAAAGTGATATCCAGGATAATTCATCTAAGTCACATCTTTATCAATGATGCATTTGTTTGCCTGTCTTCCTATAGCCCCTTAACCCCATTTCTGTTTTTCATTATTTCGTTGCATTTACAAGATAAAGTGAAGTATAACTTGTTTTTAATTTGCATTTTTCTTACTATTGGTTCAGAATTCAAATGGTAATCTATAATGGCAATTCTTCTAGAAATTGTTTTCCTTCCACATTCTACTGCTAATTTTGAGAGTTACTGTGAAGAAAGAACCTATATCTCTTATACTTCTTTTTTTTCCTCTTTCTATTCCTCCTTCTTTTCCTTCTCATCCTCATTTTTCTCCCCCTCTTTCTCCTCTTTTTTTTCCTGCTTATTTATATCTCCAGGGAAAACTAAAACAGGGAAAGTAAAGGTGAATTGTATTTCCACTTCACTGATTTCAAGTGTGGGATTTTTAAGACAGTCATATCACACTGAACACTCAGATTCCTCTGCCACGGTGGGAAAAATGGGAAGAATCCTTCCTCTGTTAGACACTTGTGTTTTTGTTTTTAAGGTGTCATTTTAAAAGTGATATGTAACTTTTTTCTTCTTTCTACCTGAATAAATACACATCACAAAACAATGACAAATGGTATAGAATCTAATAATGTATCCCGCTTTCTAGAGCCCCCCAAGTTGGGGTGACAAAATGTTTCATTGCTTTCTCGAGCCCCCACATCAAGGTGATTAAAATATACCTTACTGGTGGAGAAATGATGAAGTGGGACTCCTGAGGATGGTGGAAAAATGGAGTCTGTTTATTCCAAGGACTTTCCCCTTTATATTATATAACAAAAACAACACTGTGCACTTGGAACCACATAAACAACTTGCTATTGTACGTAGTTTGCCACCTGGTATCACTCTGCTTCAATCTCAACACAGGTTATCACATCTTCTGACTTCTCAGGAAGGCCGAGAGCCTTAGGGGAACCAGACATTGTTAGCAAGTTCTCTCTGGGCTGAAGGTTCTTATACCTTACCCAGAGTTTCCCCACTGACTGTGACCCTTTACATCTTGCCCTTTCTTCTGTTTTAATTAAAACAGGTATATACCAGTTGTTAAATCTGTTACCATGGGAGGAATCACAAGTTGTAATAGCATACAAGCAAGTAGTAACATAAACAGTATGAATAAACAAAATACTAAAGATTTCCAAGACTCCCAGAAGGAAGGTATAAAAAAATAACTATCAATTCACAATCACACATACACCTCCTTCAGCAGCCAAGAAATAGTCCAAAAGCAATATATTGTTCATCACCTCATATGTCAGGGAATATGTTATAGGCCAGAATTTGAAACAAGGTGCTAAGTCAGTGGAATTGATAGAGACAATAGTTATCTAATTTAGCATGGTTCAATATGATTGATTTAATCCTACAAGGAGATGTTATGGGTCAGAACTTGAAACAAGATACTAAGTGGCATTGTTGTAGTTAGCATTGTGTAATCCTACAACAAATAATGGTTTCCTAGTGATATAATGATTGGTGTATACTCAGTGTGGGGCATATAAGCTAGAAGCTCTCAGGGCCAGAAAAGACAAGTACACTAGAAATTTTCGGAGGCTGAAATAGATTCATTCCATTGTCCATATTTGTGGTGGCTGCAGGCTGAAGCACAAACCTTTGGAATTCTGAGAGATTCAGAGGCCAGAAAAGGAGGCAGGCAAGCTCTCAGAACCAAGACTACAGAAGGCCTCCAAGAAAACTAGCCAAAGCCCCAAGAAAAGAGTCAAGACTTTGAAAGAGAAAATAAAGGATTTGGACTTTAACCCTGTGTGGCTACTCGTGTGGTGATTACTAAACTGAAACGAAAGCAGATCTCAGAGACCCCAAGAAAACCTCAGAGAACATTATATTTTAAAGAGAATATTACAGTAATCCAATGATTCCTGCAGGTTTTGAAGTCCTGCATCAGTCTTATGTCTCAGAGAATCCAATGATTCCTGCAGGTTTTAAAGTCCTGCATTAGTCTCATTGATAATTATTTTTGATGTTCATGAGTATGCAAGGGGTTAACTGCCAGGTTCCTTCAGTGGTGGGCACAATCAGCAGATGGAACCATGCAATGCCTTCTGGGTCTTCCCCTTTGCCCTGAGGCTCCTCTCTTTTTCTGTCTCTCCTCAATACGGCATCATCTGATTCCTTTTCCATCTGTATAGATACAAGCAAACCCTCTCCCCCAAGCAGTTAACCTATCTGGTCCCTTCCATTCATTACTTTCTGGGTCTCTTCACATCAGCTGGCGATTATCTAAAGATAGTAGAGCTGCTCACACTAGACACTGCCCTTCTGGTGGACTATAAAACCTGTCTGCTAGGGCCAGTGCATCTCCATCAAAAAAAATTTTAATATATAAAGTTAAATTTAGAAGTTCTCCAGGGTTATCTGTGGCTTTTCATCTCTTATTTTTGGAGGAGCATCTTGAGCTTGGACTCTGTTGTTGGGTGTCAAAATCTGGATAAATATCACCAAATTGCATTTCAGGAGTGCGTATCATTAGGTCTAAATTTTTTTATTGATTAAGGAACACTGTTCCACCCACACTGGTGTATTAATTTTCCATTGAATAGGAACAGGTGAGAGTGCTAGCAAGCCTTCAACAGCAGCCCTGCCTAAAAAGCCAAAGTACTTAATTGTTTCCTAACTGTTGCAAGATGTCTCTTTCCCATAGATTGATGGGGATCCTGTTTTTTACACTAAAAAAGGAGCAAAATCCTCTGCTCCATCTCCAAACCTCCACCTCAAAAGGGCAGCATCAAGTTCAGCTGTTATTGATCCTCCTATGCCAGACATATAGATGTTTACTGTAATCTTTGGCTAGTGAAATCAGTAAAATGATAAAAAAAAAAAAATAAAAAAAAAAAAGCTTCCTTATCTCTGTCCCACATGCTGTAACCTCCATGCCTACAGCACCAACCCTCTGCTTGTTTTTCTCCTCATACTTCCTGGTTTGACCATCTAAGTTAAAATCTTTCCTTGTTTTAAAACTTGTAGCATTCCTTAAAACCAATTTTTCTCCATTGTTTTCAGTTAGTTGTTCTCCCATTAACTTCCATATCTCTGACTCCAAATACTCCTTACAAAGCCACAGAGATGTGCACTCCAGAGCATCTAAGAACTTGGTGATCTGCATCCAAGTTACGAACAAACCTTGCTTCTAACCTAACTAAGCCTGCTTCATACTTCCCTCAGGAGGGAGGCGCATTTCTTAGTATATGCCTCATTTCAGTTGAAAAATGATAGTGACTAGACTATCCCTTATCAATTCTTCCCACTTGCCTATTTCTATACTTACCCTTCTGGGTCACAGGGACTTCTCCATTGAACTCCGCCGATTTCATCAGTCAAGTTGATTTGAATAGGACCTCACCTAGAGCCCCAAGTTTGGGCACTAAATGTTGTGTCCTGCTTTCTAGAGTCCCCAAGTTAGGGTGACAAAATGTACCATTGCTTTCTAGAGCCCTCATCCCAGGGTGGTTAAGATATACTTTCCTAGTGGAGAAATGATGAGGTGAGATGCCTGAGGATGGTGGAAAAATGGAATCCATTATTCCAAGGACTTTCCCCTTTATATAATATAACAAAAACAACACTGCACCTGGGACCACATTAACAACTTGCTATTGTACGTAGTTTGCCAACTGATATCACTTTGCTTCAATCTCAACACAGGCTGTCACTACCCCCTGACTTCTCAGGAAGCCAAGAGTCCTTAGGGCAGATGGGGAGCCAAACCAGACATTGCAGGTTCCCTCTAGGCTGAAGGGTCTTATACCTTACCCAGAGTTCCCCCACTGACTGTGACCCCCTACATAGCAAGGTTATTTCTTTTCTTTATATGTACTGTGTTGCTCCCCTAGCTAAACTTCTTGGGAAAATTGACTAACCCTATATACTCTTTACCTCCTACTATTTTCTCAATCCATTATAATCTGGCTTCTTCCCCACTGTATTAAAATTGATCACTCACATCAACCGTTACTTTTAATCACAAAATACAAATGTCTTTTTTCTTTAAAGGATTCTTCATCTCTGACCTCTCTGAAACACTTGACACTAGCTCATCTCTTCATCACAAGCTCCTTTTTCTCCTGCCCCTCTAACCTATCTTTCTTTATTCATTTTTAACTTTGAAAAATAACATTTATTCAGTCCACCTCAATCCAAACTCCTACAGCTTCCAAACAGAGTGCTCTGCCCAAGAATCAAAGATTTGTGTCAGACCCCGGTGGCCCTGCAAGGTCAGGAATCAGTCAGTAGGGTCTGCACTCCCAATTCTGGACTTGTTAGTGCCTTGAGAAAGAAGCTGAAGTAACCTATCTTTTTTTGTTGTCTTTTCTTACTCTTCCTATAATGGTGTTTCTTATGAGGAACTTCTACATGTATTTTTATTCATTCTTTTTCTGTTAATTTCATTCAATCCTATGGTGGCAAACATATCCTCAACTAAGACCACTCTCAGATTTGGATTTCTAGCCCTGAACTCTCTTTTAATTTTAAAATATGGATGTCTACATGTTTACAGAACCCCACCAGCACCTAAACTTTAACATGTTCAAAATACAGCTTATGAAATTTCCCCATAAACTTGTCCTTCTTAGACTTTGCTATTTCTGTCCATGACAATATAAACTAAACCCGTCTCCCATATTCCAAACCTTGAAATTATCTTGACTTACCTCTCACTTTTCACATCCATTCAATCACCAAGCCTTTTACAAATACATTGTTGGTGGAATTGTGAAATTATCCAAACATTGTGGTTGGATCTGGAGAGCAACTATGCCCAAAGGGCTGTAAAACTGTGCATACCCTTTGACCCAACAGTACTACCACTGGGTTTGTATCCCAAAGAAATCATAAAGGAGGGAAAAGCCATATGTGCAAAAATGTTTGTAGCAGTTCTTTTTGTGGTGGCAAAGAATTGGAAAATGAATAGATGCCCATCAATTGGGGAATGGCTGAATAAGTTATAGTATAAGAAATGAAACCAGAAAAAATACCATAAAATACCACAAAAAATGATGAATAAGCTGATTTTAGAAAGACCTGGAAAGATTTAAACAAACCAATGCTGAGTGAAACAAGCAGTACCAGGGATACATTGTATACAATTACAGCAAGATTCTTTAATGATCAACTGTGAAAGACTTCTCAGCAGTTCAGTAATCCAAGGCAAACCCAATAAACTTTGAATAGAAAATGTCATCTGCATCCAGAAAGAAAACTATGGAGATTGAATGTAAATCAACACATGCTATGTTTGCTTCTTTTTCTGTTTTTTTCCTCTCTCATGGCTTTTCCCTTTTGTTCTAGCTTTTCTCTCCCAACATGATTCATAAAGAAATGTGTATTTAAAAAGTTAATATGCAGGTATAAGCTAAAAAGACCCCAATAAAGTAAAATAAAATGAAGCAATTCCAGGTCCTCTCAACTCTACCTGTATATATCTCTCACATCCGTCCTCTCCTCATTCCTATCCTAGTTATCATCCTAGTATTCAGGCCTTTCTTACCATTCACCTAGACAGGACAATAGGTTCTATCAGCTCTTCCTACTTCTACTCCCTTCTGTCTCTAATCTGTCCTTTATACTACTTCCAGAATATTCATTTTTATGTATGGTTTGGTAAGTCTCTCCCCAATTCAAAAATCTTCAATTGTTGCACATTACTACTACTAAAGAAAATTCATGTTCCTTTTCTTGGCACTGCAGGCTCTCTACCATCTGTTAACCTTCTTTTTCCCCCAGTCTTGTTTCATATTCCTTTCTTTCCAATCAGTCTTTATTCTAGCCTAATTGTACTTCTCAAGTGTGTTATGTGTTCCCCTTACCTGGAAAGTCTTTTGTTCTCCCCTTTGTCTGAAATATATACAGGATGTGAGAGATATATACAAGTAGAATTGAGAGGACCTAGTAATTGTTTCATTTTATTTTACTTTATTGGGGTCTTTTTAGCTTATACTTGCATATTAACTTTTTAAATAAACATTTCTTTATGAATCATGTTGGGAGAGAAAAGCTAGAACAAAAGGGAAAATCCTAGCCATACTTTGGTTGGTTGGTTGTTATGCTTTGTTTTTAGACAGGATCATCATTATGTTGGGGTCAAGATATAGTGCATCTAACCATGGTTGATCAGACCAAAACAATCTCAGAATGCTCTACTGCATGTTGAGCACAAATAATTCATTTAAAAATTTGCAGTGGAGATGTTTCCAAATTTGTGCACCTCAAGTTCTTTTGAGTTACTGCAATTCTGCTTTGCTCATAGAGTACAATGCCTTCCTTGATTCAGGCATGCTGTGTTAGATGGTCCTGTACCAGTGTATCCCATGTGTCATAATCGATTCCAAAGTTCTTAAGAGTGTCCTTGTATTACTACTCCAGACTTCCAAGTGAGCACTTGCCTTGGGTGAATTTTTTGTAAAATAGTCTTTTAGGCAAATGTGCTGTTGGCATTGAAGCAATGTGGCAAGCAAAGCATGTTTGCGCTCTCTACGATAGAATTTGAATGCTTGGCAGCTTAGCTCAAGAAAGGACCTGAGCAAGCAGAACCAAGAGATACATGACAACAAGACTACACGATGATCAATTCTGATGGACGTGGCTTTTTTCAACAATGAGATGATTCAAACCAATTCCAATTGTTCAATGATAAAGAAAGCCATCTACACCCAGAGAGAGAACTATGGGAACTGAGTAACCGAGTGTGGATCACAACATAGCATTTTCACTCTTTCTGTTCCTGTTTGCTTGCATTTTGTTTTCTTTCTCAGGTTTTTTTCCTTCTTGATCTGATTTTTCTTGTCCAGCAAGATAACTGTATAAATATGTATACATATATTGGATTTAGCATATATTTTAACATATTTAACATGTATTGGAGTACCTGCCATCTAGGGGATGGGGTGGGGGGAAGGAGGGGAAAATTTGGAAAAGGGTTTTGCTTTGCAAACGTCAATGATAAAAAATTACCTATGCATATGTTTTGTAAATAAAAAGCTTTAATTTAAAAAGAAAGAAAGGACCTCGGCATATGGTACCTCAACTTGACAGGTGATCTTCAAAATCTTCCTAAAACAATTGAGATGGAAGGATTCGGTTTTAGGGCATGGCTCTGGTTTCACAGGCATACAACAATGAAGTCAGCACAGCTCTGTAGGTCTTCAGTCTGGTAAGGACTCCAACCCCCTTCCCTCCCACACTTTCCTTCCTAGCCTCCCAAACACTAAACCATGCTTTAAAATTCAATTCAAGTGTCTATTCCTGTTAAGTATTTCTTAATCCTCTCCTTGTCAGTAAATACTTAGTCTCCTACTATACTCTAAGCTCCATGACACCTTATTTTTTTTTTCTCTTAATCTTGTCCCCTTCAGTAATAATAGACATTTTGGCTTCTAAAGTTTATTGCCTTTTTAATCTAAACTTTATGTTTTTCCCAGATTCCACCATAGTCTGCTGCATATAGTAGTTACTTAATACATACTTTTAAAATAAATAAATATAAATTGTTAAGTGGTCTTTTGTCTCTATGTTATTGTGTTCTTAAAAAAATCCTTTTGAGCCTGTAATAAGGATAAAAGCTTTCACTCAAGTAAACCATTAGGTGGAGAGAGAAAAAAAAAAAAAATCACAAGCACAATCTACCAATCAATTTATACTACTCTTTCAAAATCATTATCACCATTATCTACTGTTCCCTAAGACCCACTTCCTCATTCTTCAGTGACTTTTTTTTCCTTTTCATCTTGTTCCTGATATAATTATAGATACCCTGACCTCACAGTTCCTCACCCTTCTCGACTTTACTGACCTTCATCTTCACCTACTCCACATCATTCAACCACTAATATAACCACTCCTTGGGCTTATTCATCACACAGGCTTTCTCTTCTCTATAGCTCAAACTTGTTGCTCTCTCTCTGCAATTACAATCTTCACACTCATTGAAACTGCTTTCATTTTCTTTAAAGGAACTTCAGTCATTCAAATCTTCTTATTTCATTTTGTCCACTAACTTCCATCTAGTTATATTCAGGACTAACCCCAGAAAGTACAAACCACTGCAGATATGGCACTACCCTCCACCCCCCAATTTCTCCCATAACCTAGAATATTTTTATGAAATCTTTTTGAAATGAGCATCAATGATGGGTTAAAGAATAGAGAAATTGTGAAAGGGATGCATGAAGAAGTATTTTCCTCAGAAATTACTGCATCCTTACAAATTATATTGTAATTATTTTGTATATGTTTTTATGTGTAATATTTTCTCCCTTGTTAGCTTGTTAGTTCCCTGAGATGTGCAGTTATTTCAATTTTCCTTTGTATATCAAGAGCCTACCATAATGATCAGTAAATATATGGTTACTTAATCAATGATTGGTGACAACAGAAATAATGTAGAAAAAGGGAACCATTTAATTATATAGGAGACAGTCAATCAATTAACATTTATTAAGGTCTTATAGTGACCAAGCAAAATATTAAGTACTGGTTATAGAAAGAAAAATAAAGACAAAGAACAGTCCTTAAAAAAAAAAAAACACAGTTTAATGGGAGAGACAACATACACACAACTATGTACAAACATGATATATATAGGATAAATTAAAAATAATTCACCAAGGAAAGTCACTAGCTTTATAGGGTATCAGGAAAGGTTTCTTATACAATGTGGTATTTGAGCTTAGACTTAAAGGAAGGTCATAAAATCAAGAGACAGAGATGAAGAGGTAGAGAATTCCAGGCATAGGTGATATCCTGTGAAAATTCCTGGAGCTGGAGCTGGAAGACAGAGTAGCTTGTGAAAGAATCAGCAAAGATGTCTCACTGAATTGTAGAGTATTTATATGAGAGGAGGATATGATAACCAGAAACATAAGGGGGCAGGTTATGAAGTGAAGGATTTTATATCTGATCCTTCTGGAGCCAATAGAATTTGTAGCATATGTTAGACCTGTGCTTTAGGAATATTAATTTGACAGCAGAGTAGGTGATGGATAAGAATGGGGAGAGACTTGAGGCAGAGATATCAATCACAAAGTCATGTAGTCTAGGAAGAAGGTTATGTGGGTTTATACTAAAGTGGTGGTAATGTCAGAGGAGAGAAAAATTATTTTATAGATGAGGGATATTACAAAGTTAAAATCAACAGGACTTGACAACAGATTGAATAAGAAGGGTAAGAGTTGAAAATGATGCAGGATATGATTCTGGGTGACTGGAGCTAGATGGTGGTAACCTCCACAGTAAGAAGAAAGTTAGGAATAGGGGAGGTTGACGGGGCAAAAATAAGGAGTTTTTAGATATGTTGAGTTTAAGATGTCTATAGGACATTCAGTTTAAAATAATCAGCTGTACTATGCCCAGAGAAAGAACTCTGGGAGATGACTAAAAACCATTACATTGAATTCCCAATCCCTATATTTATGCCCACCTGCATTTTTTATTTCCTTCACAAGCTAATTGTACAATATTTCAGAGTTTGATTCTTTTTGTACAGCAAAATAACGTTTTGGTCATGTATACTTATTGTGTATCTAATTTATATTTTAATGTACTTAACATCTACTGGTCATCCTGCCATCTGGGGGAGGGGGTGGGGGGTAAGAGGTGAAAAATTGGAACAAGAGGTTTGGCAATTGTTAATGCTGTAAAGTTACCCATGCATATATCCTGTAAATAAAAGGCTATTTAAAAAAATAAAATAAAATAAAATAATCAGCTCTAGATATTTGAGTTTAGAGATTAGGAGAAAGGCTAGGTAGATCAAGCCTACTGGGGAATGTCAATAATTAGGAGATGGAAGGAAGAGAAGGAGATAAAAAAGATGAAGAATCAGAGGTTGAAGCAAATTAAAGTGATATAGTGTCACAGAAACCAAGAAAAGAGTATTTCCATGGAAGGGAGTTGCTAATAATTAAAAGAGATATAAAGAGATCAAGGAGAAGAAAGACAGATAGATATTGTAGTAAAGCATATTTAAAATCTCTGGCATAACTTGCTTTTACATTTTGGAACTATGATTAGTATTATTACTTTTGTTTGCTAATGCATTCAGCAAAAATAATTTCATAATAATGAGTTAGATGCTATGCAGAAACAATGGGATGTATTTGAAAGACTTCTAGACTAATTACCAGAAAGATCTGCATTTGAATTGTCTCAATACCTAGCTATGTCTCTTAATCTTTTAGTATCAGTTTCCCAATCTGTAAAATAAAAATAACAGTATCTATAGTGTCTAAAACTTCTTACAGAGCTTCTGTGAGACTCAACTAAGACAGCAGTAAAGTGCTTTGCAAATCTTAAACCGCTTTATAATTGTCTAATACTATTGTCTACATTTACAATTGTCTACTACAGACTACAATTGTTTACTATTAAAAAGTCTCTCAAGAATGTTACAGACTAGTTCAATTGTTCTCAAGCTAGAAGCTATGGATCCTGGTTTGGGGGAGGGAGTATAATAAAGAGAAGATGTTATTGCAAAGGGTCCATAAACACATACATGCAAAAAGGATTGTGATTTTTATCTTTACATAGCACTAATGAAATATGCAGTGTGAATAATGGGTTATCTGTTGAAAGCTTTCTATTACCAATATAATCACTTTGCATAATAGGGAAAAATTTTTTAAGACCAAACATCAAAAGCACCTTCCTGATTCCTAGCTACATATTCATTCTGAGTACCCAGAGCTACCTGATTATTGCTGTTTAATAATGCCTTTTACCATTGTGAAAGTGGATTTCTTATTCTTGGTGCATTAATCTGATAATTGAAACAAGTTAGAGTGTCAGCCAGATTTTAAGGTTGAAACTTTCTTCATTTCAACCAGAACTTCAAATTATAAAAGCTACAAAACTCCACAAACAATTCATTCACGAATTATATAAGGTGGATGGGATACTACATTTCTTGTCTCTATGCATTTACATTGGTTGTCCCACCCCACCCCACCCCTGCCTGGAACACACTGTTCCCTCACCTCTGTTTCTTAGTTTCTCTGGCTTCCTACCAGATTTATTTCAAATCTAATCTGACTTTTTCTAATTACCAACAGCTGCTAATGCTTCCCTGTTCTGAGGACTTATCTACTCTATTTGTATATACTTAGATCAGTGGATGATTTACTTTCATGGAGAGAATTTCTATACCAGCATTTCCCTAAAGAGATGAGACTATAGGACTGATGCTTCCCTCTCCCCAAATTACTAGTACCTAATATCTAGCACATTGCTACCACTTAAATTGTCAATGAATTGATTAGAATTTTTGTGATATTTCATTTTTCACGAGGAGTTGGTAGAAGGATTCCCATGAGGTTATTGATCACCTATCAGTGTAGGGAGTTTTATACCATTTTTATGATTTTACCAATTTCTATAGATATTTTATCAGTTAAGATGCATAATGAGATATATTTTTGGACATTGCTAATATGAGAATTTGTTTGCTTGACTCTATGCTTATTTGATATAAAGGGTTTTTTTTTTCTTTTTTTTTCCCCAGTGGGAGAGAGAGGAAGAAAAAAATGCTTATTAAATGAAAAAATAAAATGTTTTTTAAAAATCATTTTAAGAGTCTCTACTGATTGACCTTGTGAACTCCTTTAAAAAAATTGTAAACTCCTTTAAAAAAATTCATTTTATCAATAGGTCTTTAAGAACTGGTATGTTTCTTAGAGCGTTTGTTTGTTTTTTTAAAGAAGAGTGAAGAAAGTGAAAGAAAGAAAAAGGCAAAAAAAGGAAAAAGGAAAAGGAAAAATGCAAAATAAAAGCGAAAGATTGAAAAGGAAGATGTGTGTGAGAGAGACAGACAAAGAAAGACCTAGAGAGACAGAGACAGAGACAGAGACAGAGAAGAGAGAACAACCCCTACTTCTCTCCTTTCAACATACTGCTCAGGCAAACATCAAAATTGAGGCAGCCTTTGGATTGGTTTTGCATAGCTACTGCCTCTAACTTGCCAGCAAGGACAATAATTCCAATATAGATTTTTAAAGTCTGAAATAATTTGTACAAATTAAGCACACACTATTTTAGCATTAAAAATAAGGTCCTAAAATGTAGACGTATGACTTCTCAAGTAGTAAGCTATTTAATCACATGATATCTTTAAGGAGGTGATTTCACCCCATTGGTAAGAATAGTGCTCCCAAGATGGTGTTTTACTTGCTCTGTTTACAGTGGTGAAATGCCATTTTGAATATCTGTTTTGTTTTTTCTGATTCACTGTAAGTTCAAGCCTATACTTAAAATCAATTATAATTTAAACACCTACTCTCTGTGTACCTTATAGACCAAGGGAAGTTCTGGAATTACTATAATTCTATCCTCTTAAGAATTCTCTGCCTATCTTATTCTGCCAAAAACTTCAATTTGCTAATCTTCAGGATTTAGTGAAACCTGCCTTTTAACGTTGGCTGCTCTTAATGAAGTGGCTATTTGCAGCTAATGTTTGCATAACAAATCATGCTATTTAACTGTGCTGCTACATGTAGTCTTTTTATGTTGCCACTGAGATGTGATAGAAAAATAATTAAACCAGGAGTCAAAAGGCTAGATTCATATTTTTCTTCTGCTCTTTATGTTATACTGAACAGAACTGTAACTAGGTATCTTAGTGTCTGAGCAAATTCAGTTGAGTAGGCAGGGTAGGAATGAAGACACAGAGACCAAGTCCACTACAATTAAAAATGAATATAGAAAATCTTGTCCAATTCCCTAGGGTGAAGTGAACATAGTAGGACAGGGAAAAAGTGTGCCCCCTGAATATCAGCACCCTGGAAAAAAAGATCTATTTCCTTTGCCTTAGCTATGTTTCTGCCATGATCTAGGGGATATCATTAGCTATTCCTCCCTTTCCTTACCTGTAGATAATATTTAATATAAAATAATATAAAAAGTTCTTTATAATAATATAAAGTTCTATAATAATAAATAATAATAAAAATTCTATATAATAATATAAAAAGTTCTTTCTGATCCTAAGAATCCATGATATAATTTGCCTTATTTCAATTATTCTTGTAAACAACATGATCTATTGGGAAATACAAAACAAAACACTGGGCTTGGAGTCAGAAAGATCTGAATCTAAGTCCTGCTTCAACTATGCTGTGTGACCTTGGGCTCATTATTTTACTTCTCTAATTGACTGTTAGTTAATTATAATTTTCTTCATCCTTAAAGTGAGGGGTATCTGAATGATGATTTCCTAAGTCCCTTCTAACTAACTATGATTCAGTGATTTTAGGATTGTTAAGAGGATCAAGTAAGAATGTAAATAATATCCTAACTATAAAATATCAAACAAATCCGAATTGTTATCATTATTGATAATTGGACCTTGACATAATTCATTCAAAGGAAGTTTCTAATTGCTAACCTTTTTTTTAAGAACATGGATAGTGCTAGAAGATGTGAGGAGGGTGGCAGCTAGATGGTGTACTAGATAGACCACCAGTCCTGAAGTCAGGAGGACTTGAGTTCAAATCCAACTTCAGACACTTGCCTAGCTGGGTGATCCTGAGCAAGTCACTTAACTCTAACTGCCTCTCAGAAAAGAAGAAGGAAAAGAAGATGTGAGGAGATTTAAAGCCAGGAGATATGAGGACAGGCATTGGGAATATTTTACTTGTAAAGAGAAAATGTGCTTCTGGTAGGGATTCAGACTTTAATGGCTATCTACGGTATTTGAAGAGCTATCAGCAGGAAGAGTCTAGATTATTAGTATTGTAAGTATTAGATTAGTAATTTGTGTAACCCAGAAAGACACAACTAGAACTCATGGGGAAAAGTTTCAGGAAGGTGAGGTTCCAAATAGGTGGCATAGTGCATCAAATACTGGAGTTGGCATGAGGAAAACCTAGATTCAAATGTTATCTAGTCTGTGTTACCCTGGGAAAGTCACTTGACATCTCAGTATCAGTTTCTTCACTGGTAAAATGGGGATAATAATAGCATCTACTTTACAGTGTTGTGAAAATTAAGTGACTGTGTTCGCATGTGTGTGTGTGAATTATTTTCTACACCTGTTAAGATCTGTATGTTTGCAGTGAAAAGGAAGATGATGAAGAAAATGATGGTGGTGGTAGTGACGATGATGTAAGGAAAAACTTTCTACTATTTCAGATTTTCCAGTAATAGCATGCTCCACATGAAAAAGTAGTGAAATTTCCATCATTGTACTTCTTCAGGATATTCTAGATGAGATTCATAGGATTAAATGTTTAGATTAGAAAAATACTTTAAGATCATCTAATCCAGTTCTCTCATTTTACAGATGCATAAACTGATGATCTAAGAAGTTATAACTTTCCTAAAGTTCCTAAAGTAACAAGCAATACTGAAAGAATTTTCTCTCCCACCCTCTATCTCCAGAGACTTTCCAAGTCTTTCCCACCATACCATAATGCTTGCCTTCTGTTCCTTCAAAATTGGCTCAGACTAGATAACCTTGAGTTTCTTTTCAACTCTGCAGTCCTTGATTTAATATTTGATCCATGAAATGAAAAAAAGTAAAATATTTACAGTTTCAGAAACATATCCATACAGTTCCAAAAAGTATCCTTTCTGATACTCTAATACAGTGGTTCTCAAAGTATGGTCTAGAGAATCCTGGGGATCTCTGAAACCTTTTTAGAGCGTCTACAAATTCAAAAAATAGTTTTTATTTCCGATATGGTAAATGTCTATAAATATAATCCAGATAAACAAAAACATTTTGGAGAGATCCTCAATAATTTTTAATAGACTAAAGATGCTGAAAACAAAAGTTTGAGAACCACTGCTAGGGAGAATCTTTTCCTTTCTCCTTATAAGAGGTCAAGAGGTCTAAACATTTCTCTTCAATCAGTCTTGCAACTGGATCACTAATCTAGTCAAGGTTATAATTTCTTTACTGGTAGAAAGGTTGGTTAAATGAGGAAGTACTACAAAGAGACAGCTGAAGGGTGTGATAGAATGAGTCTATCTTGGACACTCCTCTTCCTCTGCCTTCTATAAGCCTCAGGTGAATTTCTGGGGCCCATAAGAGCAAGTTAAACAAGGGCAGCTTGCTAATCCCCACAAACCTGTTTTTCTTTTGGACAAATTTTATATTCATATTTATATATGCTGTTTTAGATTTGTATGTCAAAGATGATAACAAAATTTAATCATTTCATTAGAAAATGTTTGGTTTTATAGAGAATCTAAGAGTTTTTCAGACCCACATGAGTAATTTTCCCCTCTTTTTAATTCTTGCTCTAAGTGACTCCTTTTTAGACTATATTGACCTATAATTAAATCCCTTTAGGCTCTAAATCTATGATCCCTCGATTAGTGTCATAGAAATGAGTGAAATGGAGAGAGCAGCTGGTTTCAGAAATACCTGGCTCTTCCTCTTTGATTCTTCAGAAACTGGCTCCACCCTCCAAATCTCTAACTATTTAAAGAAACACTCCTTATTTCATATCTTGCAGCCCATTAACCTCTCAGATTTTCTTCTTGGCAGTGGGGCAGCTAAGATCAGGATATCATGAAATGGAATGGAAAAACATTTAGTAAGTTCTTACTATGTGTTAAGCACTGTGCTAAGTTCTGGAAATACAAATAGAAAATGGAAACAGTCCTAATTCTTAAAGTGCTCATATTCTAATTGGGATTCTAGTATCTAAGTCAGTGTCTGCCATTTAGTTAAATTTTGATAAATGCTTATTGTTTGATTAAGACAACTACCTGTGTCATGTGTATTAAGGTATTGGCCAAGCCCAGCCTTTATGAGCTTGTGTAGCATGCCTGACTAATGCAGTCCCCAGCTTGGTAGATGCTTGAGGAACCAAGTTCTAAAAAGATGTGATGATGTGGGATGGAAAAATTCTGCTTCCTAATTCAGAGTATGCTCAGGTATTCTGTTTCTGGTTCCCTTATTGTGTGGGGGGAGGGGGACAAAGAACTTTTCGATTAACTACTGTGCCAGAAAAGAGACTGCATTCAAAAGATAGTAAGTAACTAGGGCATTTTCTCTTTCTTGCCTGGCTGTGCCTGAGTGAGAAGATAAGAACTACTTCGAGTTCCATGGTGAGTGGAAAGGTCTCAGACTTTTATCTCCTGACCTGGGCTGCTGTCATGTTGTCTGTGAGTTCATAGCCTACTACTGATTCTGCCTATGCTGTGTGTATCCCTCCTTGCCTTAGGTGAAGAATTATTAGAGACAAAATGGACTATGCAGCAAACTTGTGATATTCAAAAGAAGAAATAGAGTGAATCACCAGATGTCTTGGAAACAAAATCTAGACCAGAGTTTACAGTTTGCCAGCACAGTCCTAAAGAGCAACTGGGATCAATCCCAGTAGAAGAGGGGGTGCTGGTGGTTCTAGCAGTTGTGCTAAATTTGGAAGTCAACTTGGTAAGGGTATATTACAGAAAATGTTTTAAATTTGCATCTACTTCAGGAGCCAAGCTAGTATGAGAAGAATATTTATGTATCCAAGCATTCAGAGGAAATGTTTACATTTTTGTTTTTTTGGTAAATATCCCTTCATAAAAGCTTCCTGTTTTTTCAGTAAATGTCCCTTCATAAAATCTAAATACTGCTAATTGTTTAAAGAACACTGAGGACTTATCACTGGGGATGGAACTGATTGGAATGGGGAAAGAGTTAAAGAAATATTACCCCAAATCCTTTCAATTCTTTGAGAACTCCAAAGGGGATGTATAGCCTTGTTCAAAAAACCAGACTCATCAGCAAGGATAGAAATTGGGAAAAGAATCCTCAGTGCTAATAAAAGACATGTATTATACTAAATGTTATACAAGCATATACATACAGATTTTTTCCGCAGATAATCTTGGATATTATAAAGACAAGATGAACTAAACCTGACATCTGTATTGTTTATAATTTTATTTTTAAGACTGGGTCTCTCCATATTGTCCAAGTTGGAAGTCCAGAGGCTAGTCACAGAACTGGTCCCACTACTGATCAGCATAGGAGTTTTGACCTGGCCCATTTCCAATCTGAATCAGTTCATCCCTTCTTAGGCAATCTGGTGGCCTCCTTGCTCCTAAGGACCCCACCATATTACCATATTGATATGGAATTTATTGTGGATCTCTGATCTGTATAGCACCTGTTTTTTTAGGTCTTCACATTTAACATAAGTTTCAATTATCTGGAAAACCACTTATGTGGAATAGTTAATATAAATCCTAGCTTTTTAAACTATGGTTTATGACCCATATGGGATTTCATAACGGGACATGTGGGTCATGAAATTATGAGTTATCAATAAATGTTAGATTTATATACCTATTTACTATAGATAATGTAAAAATTTCTCAGACAACAGAAGTCATGAGTAGAAAAAGTTTCAGAAGCCCTGATATAAATAACATTTCACTAGATTTGTTTAAGAAGAATATTGGGGGTAGTTTCTTTTTAGTTGTTTTATTAATGGGTTACCTCTTGAGACAGGAGTGGGGAACTTTTTTTTGCCAAGGGTCATTTGGATATTTGTAACATCATTCAACAATTATCAGTAACATTTATTTGTTATAATTATTTTATTTATTTAATATTTAAATATTATTCTATTTATTTATTTATTATATTTTATGTATTTATTTTTATTTATATTTTATATATTTATTTATTATAATTATCAGTAATAAGTATCAACCTATAGAAGTTAAACAATAGAAGGTAATGTCCCTAGCTTCTAGATCATCATTGTTTGCTGTTGGTTGTGCAAATAATTTCACAGGTCTTTCACCATCTACAAGCCAGACATTCCCTGTCTCTGGACTAGACTTAAGAAAGACTTACTGCTAAACTTTGAGCATAGAAAAGGAAAAATCAAGTCAGTCCTTATTTTAGGGACTTTACACTATAATTAGAGGAAACAAAACATATTAAAAAATGTAACTGCAGGAGAGATGAAAAGGCCCATAAGTCTTCAAGATTCAGCAATGGGGAGGTTTATGGGGTCCAAGGATATTTAAGACTTACCAGAAAGTCAAACAACAGAAACTGCAGCCTAGAAGAATCACAGGGGTTAGATAGTAAGACCCGGATGTTTTCTTTCACACTGGATAGGTTAATTGGTTTCTCCCAGCTCATCCAAGTAGTGTAAATAGGTTTGTAGTACTTCAGCCAGGCAGTCCCTAGAGATTCTTGGCTGCCAGGGTTTTGAAAGGAAGAGTCAAGGGAAGGTGCTAGAATTTATGGTAATTATTTTGTCATGTTTTCCAGATTTTCCGAATCTCACTTCTTTTATCCATCTAGTTTGGAAAATTAGTATAAAGCAGAGAATCCTCAAAGGAAATTGCTGCCATAGAATATGCCAGGTGTACCCACATATATACTAATGTCTCTAAGGAAAGATGGATTTGCATTTTAGTTGTATGATATTCCCATTTAATTTTAAAGATTGGATTGTTGTATAACAAAGTATTAGTTAAGTTTTAGTTTATTTTGGTGAATAAAAATAATGTCCTTTATGATTAAGTAATCAAGAAAATGTTCATCTTAAAAAATAAATTCCTTTGACATACAACCTAATGAAATGTAAAGAGTGGAGAATTTAGAGAAGGAAGAATCTTTTGCTTGAGTCTTTCCCTCCACTGTTTTATTTTGTTTCTAAGTAACAGGGCTGGGCTAACAGCATGAGGCAACACCCAGAGATTAAAAATAAAAAAAGGTAAACATAAAAAAAAAAAAAAGTAGAGGTTAATGAATAGATCTTTACTAAGTTATCTGATTAATTCAAACTTTTTCCATTTAGATATAAACACTACATCCTATTGGGCAGAACAGCTTTCAAGATAACCTACAAAAGATGACATTGAGGATAGAACTTTGAAGTGAAAGTGTTATTTACAACTAACCTAGTCAACAATTATTTGATAAGAGCTTACTATGTGCCAGGCACAGTGCTGAGTCCTGTGGATACAATGAAAGACTAATATTGTCATTGTACTCAAGGAACTCACATTCTAAGGAAAGAGACTCTGTAAATAACTAGGTCTATGCAAAATATTTACAGCTAGGGTCTGAATAGTATATCTCATAAAGTGGTCCCAGGTTGTACAGGAGAGTGTTAGCTGGGAGAACTAGGAAAAGTTTCCTTTAGAAAGTGGGATTTGAGCTGGTTCTTAAAGGAAGCTAAGGAAACTAAAAAGGTGAAAGCACCAAAATAGGAGATGGCATGTTGAACATATGTGTGTTCTCATGTGAGAGAGAGCTAGACAAAGACAGAGAAGTATAAGAGACAGATAGAGGCAAAGTCTAAGATGGAGAGACAGAGATTGAGGGAGAATAAAAGAAAGAGCTAAAATATGTATGTATATAATAAGCTCTTTAATAAAGACTTGTGTAATAGTCACCCAGCAAGGTTGGAGGAAGAACATGAAGATTCTAAGTTATACTATTACCATCTTGGGAAGAGTAGAAGCTAGCACAAGATCAGAACTGAAGGACAGAGAAATTCTGTCCTAAACAGAGGGAGTTTTGAGGATCCTAGGAAAGAGGACAATTAGAGGAAAGAGTGAGATGGTTATCATCTCTGTTCTGCCAATTTGGAGCAGCAACAGGCTACGGTGAGTGGTATGGATATCTGAAGTTCTGTTTTTCAAACTACAAGCCTCCATAAAAAACCATGAGAAGTGAACGCTATACTAGCAATGGAGAGGTAGATAATTGAACAAAGTAGATGACAGTTTTTGTTGTTGTTGTTGTTTAATTTCAGACTTCAGTACTACTAAAAATCCAGTACTAGATTTTAAAATCTACCAGCTCCAGTAGTCTTGGGAGAAAAACAGAGAAAACAAGACCTGGCGGTCTTTAGCTTCTCCTGCTCTTCCTCAATTTCTTGACTTTTTAATCTGGATGAGTAGGATGAATGCCTACTTATAATTATGCATTAAAGTATCTTTACATTTTATTTATATTTGATGAACCTAGTCTTTTTTTAAATAGTATTTTATTTTTCCAAATACATACAAAGATAGTTTTCAACATTCATCTTTGCAAAACATTATTTCCAAATTTCTCTCCTCTCCTTTCTTTCCCTCCTCTGCCTTCCCCAACACAGCAATGTGATATTGGTTTAAAATGTGCAATTCTTTGAACATATTTCCATATTCAATGTGCTGCACAAGAAAAATCAAATCAAAAAGGGAAAAGATACAAGAAAAAAAAAAAGCAAGCAAACAAAGAATGATAACAAAAATATAAAAATGCTATGCTTTGATCCACATTCAGTCTCCATAGCTCTCTCTGGATGTAGAGGGTACTTTCATCACAAGTCTATTAGAATTGCCTTGAATTGCCTCATTGGTGAAAAGAGTCAAGTCCATCACAGTTGAAATGAACCTAATCTTACTTCTCATAAATACTTCTGTTTGACCTCATGTTTCATGGTTTCCCTTTTGAACTGCTAATTGATTTATGGAATTATGAAATAAAGATAAGTATGTTTAGTTCTTTGAATACTTATCAGGACCATGATGGAGGTATGGAGTAATGCTTCAATTATAGTTCAATAATACACAGAAGACATCGGGATAAATGGAGCAGAAAGAACAGAGACAAGCATTGAACAATTGAGCACTAAAGAGGGAGATAGTGTAGAGGACAGGAATAGGATGGGGAAATGAGGCAACATGAAAAAGAAAATTTGGGGAAAGAATGTGGGGAAAGTCATTTCCATAATGGTGGATTAGAACTGGGAACATTCAGACAGTATAGACTTTTAGGAGTTGGAAAGATGTTGGGGGGGTGGAGAGAGAAACAATTTGAGCTCATTTTTATAGTTTTGTAGGTTGTAACTGTTATCTGTACTATGTAATTATCTAAGTGCTATCTGTGCCATCTTAGGATTAATTCATTAACATTTCTAAAGTTAACACATCCACATCATCTCAACATTATCAGTAACATTTGGTGTTCTCTTGGTTTTACAATGTATGTCTTATCTGAGATTTATGTCTCAAGGTTCTGACAGTAAAGTCTAACTGGCTTCCCCTGATTTAGCACACATTCTCAGGATATCAATTTTGGTTAATATATGACACAGGTTGCAAATTATGATCCTTTGATCTTTGGTGTGGTCTATGTATAACTCACAGGTTCCCCTTTGCAATTTTACTTCCTGCTATTGTTACTTTATGTTGGCTACTTATAAACTTATTGTACTAAGTAGAAGAGCGGTATCATCAGTTTTTACACACCTTTGTTTGGGGCATGAGGTATAGGACAGCTCTGGGAGTGACAGAGGAATAAATTACCTTACCTATTGATTTAAAAGCTCCAGACTAGTCATTGTTGAGGGGCAGTTGGCTGGAGCAGTGGATGGAGTGCCTAGTCTCAGACACTGACTAGCTGTGATCCTGAGCAAGTCACTCAACCCTGTTTGTCTCAATTTCTTCATCTGTAAAATGATCTAAAGAAGGAAATTGCAAATCACTTCATTATGAGGGGCATCTGGCTGGAGCAATGGATGGAATGCCTAGTCATAATATTATTAAGATTGACAAATGCTCAAAGACTAAGCCAGTATGGTATATGCAGGAGGAATTTTTTTTTTTTTAAACAGAACAAAGAACAGTGAATATACTCACTTACCTGTATGACCCTGGACAATCATTTAATCTCCTTGGGCCTCATTTTCTTCATCTGTAAAACAGACAGGGTGATGGAGTCTCTGGGATCCCTTTCAACTCTATCTTATGAACCTATGTTACTATATTTTCTATTAGCTACACCAACACCTGATAAAATTTTATGCTACACAAATTTTCTGTTCTCTGAGTAAAGGATTTTTTTTCAAGGGAGATGGTTTTCATTTGGAAATATGAGTGGAATACATTCAATTGACATACACTTTGATATTTACATGAGTTCAAATGCACTAAACTTTAAGAAAGCAATAAAAATCACCACTTCGTGGTTTATCTGGGCCAATATAATAAAAATTCCAATATTACTTAAATCTATGTAGGTTTAATATTATACCAATTAAAGTACCAAGAGCTTACTTTATAGAGCTAGACAACAACCAAACTTGGAAGACAAAAAGGTTAAAAATCTCAAGATATAACTATATCTATTTTGATATGGACATACATACCCTGCAATTTTAAAGAATTCTCAACTGTTATAAAACAGCTTTTGGATCAGATAACATCATATTAGAGCAGACCAGTTGGACTGTCCATGAGATCTCCACATAGGACTAGCCCTATACAAAATTAAGAAACAATGACTTGTTAACATTTCCTTAATTTCCCTTTCTAAATATTTTTCAGGATTTATATCTCTCCCTTCCTTAACATTCTAACAGATGACCTTTTCTGCTTCAGATTTTTTAGAGTACATTTTTTTCTTTACCTCCTCTTTATCTTTATCACATTTTTCTTGAAGTTTACATCAATGAATTAATATCTGACTGGTGGGGATATTCTCTCCAAAAGTACAGATTGCAACTCATTTCCTTATGTCTCACCCTATGGACCTCTTATCCTTGTTTTTCTGTAGATCCACTATAAGGGGTCCAAATAATATGCTGTCCATCTGTTATTTTTCACTACTGTTGCAATGACTCATCCCTATCTTCTTTTTCAGTCATACATTGATAATATTTATTCATGTCACTACTTTGTACACAAAATTATTCATTGATAACATGCTACAATGTAATTAGGCCTTCTATTTGCCTCTCCATTGTCCCTGGAATGACCATATATTTTCATTCCTCAACAATTATAGATCAAATAAGATAATATTTGTAAAATGTTTAGCACAGTGTCTGGCACATAGTAAACACTGAACAAATGTTTGTTCTCTTCCACATCCTTCACCTCTCCATTATTATCTCCCATGATTCAGAGTCATACAGCATCACCAGAAGAATACTGATGTTAGATGGGACTTTGTGTCTAAAAAAAGTGATCCTGATTCACTGTTCATCTACAGTGTCTGCCTCAGAGTCAAAAAGATCTGTATTCATGGTTTTAATCTGATCATACTGTTGTGTCATTCTGGACAAGTAACACTCAAGTCTCTAAAACATTAAGTAGCACATTACTGTAGAAGAGGGAGTTTGCTTGAGGAAAATTCCTTCTGTCAATGAAATCATAGGTTCAAGCCTAATTCCAAATCGATAATAACATTAGCAACATTCCATTCTTTGTTTCTTAACAAAACAAAACAAAACAAAAAAATACAGGGAACTTACCAGGGAGGTGGTGTGTCAGATAATCTATCTGATGCTTTATTTGGACCTGAGAAACTTCTACCAAGCCATTGCTTCTGAAATATTTAGAGTATAGAGACCTTGCTAGAATTTATATCAAATCAATAGCACAATCAAAATCTCAATTCAGGGGAAGGAATTCTTATGGGCAGAATATTTCTTTTTTTTTTTTTTTTTTTTTTTACAATTAGAGTGCATTTTATTATTATTATTTTTTAATTTAATAGCCTTTTATTTACAGGATATATACATGGGTAACTTTACAGCATTAACCATGGGCAGAATATTTCAACAAAATCTTCATACAATTCTAGGTGCTCTGGGCTGGATCTGGGCAAGGAGATTTTACCTGGAAGCCTTGAAAACAGGCTGGGAGTACTCAATTCTGGATAAAAGCCTCAAGCAATATAGAATGTAGACATTCCCAAGGTTCCATCAAGAATGAGAAGAATTTGGATCATAAATTGAGAGCTGAAAAGTCATCCAGTTCAACCCCAGTTAATAACTTCATTTAGCACTCAAGGAAACTAAAGCCCAGGAATATTAAGCAACTTGCCCACTGATCACAGATAATAAAAGCAAAGGCAGAATTTGAAACCAAGTCATTCCCTGACCCCAAAAAAAGCACTCTTTCTACTACAACAACACACTTATCTCCTACTTGTGTGATATACAGTTCATTGATGTTCCCTCACCCACATTCTCAGTGGTAGGGTTTTATGAGTCATTTATGAACCACTCTATCTTGTCATTCTATAGACCAGAGATGTATTGAGATCTGCACCCAGTGAAACAAGGCATGGTTAGTGAAATCAGTTAATTGATGTTTAGATCTGGGATACTCAATAGTCACAAATTCTTCATTCTACTGACAGGATTATATGGCTAGCTAGATCACAACTAAGAAGCCTAAGTAAAGATGATTTTCTTTCTTTTTTTTTTTTTTTGTTTTTTTTTTTTTTTTTTTTATTTAATAGCCTTTTATTTACAGGATATATACATGGGTAACTTTACAGCATTAATAATTGCCAAATCTCTTGTTCCACTTTTTCACCTCTTACTCCCCCTACCCTCCCTAGATGGCAGGATGACCAGTAGATGTTAAATATATTAAAATATAAATTAGATACACAATAAGTATACCTGACCAAAACATTATTTTGCTGTAGAAAAAGAATCAGACTCTGAAATATTGTACAATTAGCTTGTGAAGGAAATCAAAGATGCAGGTGGGCATAAATATAGGGATTGGGAATTCAATGTAATGGTTTTTAGTCATCTCCCAGAGTTCTTTTTCTGGGTATAACTAGTTCAGTTCATTACTGCTCCATTAGAAATGATTTGGTTGATCCGTGTTGTTGAGGATGGCCTGGTCCATCAGAACTGGTCATCATATAGTATTGTTGTTGAAGTATATAATGATCTCCTGGTCCTGCTCATTTCACTCAGCATCAGTTCATGTAAGTCTCTCCAGGCCTTTCTGAAATTATCCTGTTGGTCATTTCTTACAGAACAGTAATATTCCATAATTTTCATATACCACAATTTATTCAACCATTCTACCACTGATGGACATCCATTCAGTTTCCAGTTTTTAGCCACTACAAAAAGGGCTGCCACAAACATTCGTGCACATACAGGTCCCTTTCCCTTCTTTATAATCTCTTTGGGATATAATCCCAGTAGTAACACTGCTGGATCAAAGGGTATGCACAGTTTGATAACTTTTGAGCATAGTTCCAAACTACTCTCCAAAATGGTTGGATTCATTCACAACTCCACCAACAATGCATCAATGTCCCAGTTTTCCCTGCATCCCTCCAACAATCATCATTATTTTTCCTGTCATCTTAGCCAATCTGACAGGTGTGTAGTGGTATCTTAGAGTTGTCTTAATTTGCATTTCTCTGATTAATAATGACTTGGAGCATCTTTTCATATGACTAGAAATAGTTTCAATTTCTTCATCTGAGAATTGTCTGTTCATATCCTTTGACCATTTTTCAAATGGAGAATGGCTTGATTTTTTATAAATTAGAGTTAATTCTCTATATATTTTGGAAATGAGGCCTTTATCAGAACCTTTGACTGTAAAAATATTTTCCCAGTTTATTGCTTCCCTTCTAATCTTGTCTGCATTAGTTTTGTTTGTACAAAACTTTTCAGTTTGGTATAATCGAAATTTTCTATTTTGTGATCAGTAATGATCTCTAGTTCTGCTTTGGTCATAAAGACGTTCCCCTTCCACAGGTCTGAGAGGTAAACTATCCTGTGTTCCTCTAATTTATTAATAATTTCATTCTTTATGCCTAGGTCATGAACCCATTTTGACCTTATCTTGGTGTACGGGCGTTAAGTATGGATCAATGCCTAGTTTCTGCCATATTAGTTTCCAATTTTCCCAGCAATTTTATCAAACAGTAAGTTCTTATCCCAAAAGCTGGATCTTTGGGTTTGTCAAAGACTAGGTTGCTATATTTGTTGACTGTTTTATCCCTTGAACCTAATCTATTCCACTGATCAACTAATCTATTCCTTAGCCAATACCAAATAGTTTTGGTAACTGCTGCTCTATAATATAATTTTAGATGTGGTACAGCTAAGCCACCTTCATTTGATTTTTTTTTCATTAATTCCCTTGAAATTCTTGACCTTTTGTTTTTCCATATGAACTTTGTTGTTATTTTTTCTAGGTCATTAAAATAGTTTTTTGGGACTCTGATTGGTATAGCACTAAATAAATAGATTAGTTTAGGTAATATTGTCATCTTTATTATATTTGCTCGCCCTATCCGAGAGCATTTAATATTTTTCCAATTGGTTAGATCAGACTTAATTTGTGTGAAAAGTGGTCTGTAATTTTGCTCATAAAGTTTCTGATTTTCCCTTGGCAGATAGATTCCTAAATATTTTATATTATCAGTAGTTACTTTAAATGGAATTTCTCTTTGTAACTCTGACTGTTGGATTTTGTTAGTGATATATAAGAATGCTGATGACTTATGTGGGTTTATTTTATAACCAGCAACTTTGCTAAAGTTGTGGATTATTTCTAACAACTTTTGGAAAAGACAAAGAACTTGCAAGAAAGTAGGATCTGTGAATTGGAAAAGACAAAGAACACTCAAGAAAGTAGGATCTGTGAATTGGAAAAAGAAAATAATTCACTAAAAAAATTAGTGAAATGGAAAAATTCCACAGACCAAAACAATACATTTAAAAACCTCAATTGACATATACAGAAAGAAGTAAAAAAGCTAATGAAGAAAATAATTCTTTAAAAATTAGAACTGAACAAATAGAAACTAATGATTCATTGAGACAGCAAGAATCAGTCAAGCAAAACAAAAAATGACAAACTGAAAAACCATGAATTATCTACTTGCAAAACGACAGACTTGGAAAATAGTTCTAGGAGAGATAATCTGAGGATAATTGACTTTCCGAAAACTATGATGAAAAAAAGAGCCTAGATACTATTTTACAAGAAATCATCAAAGAGAACTGCCCAGATGTAATAGAATCAGAAGGTAAAATAGGCATTGAAAGAATTCATCAAACACCTTCTGAAAGAAACCCTAAAATAAAACCCCAAGGAATATTGTAGCCAAATTTCAGAACTATCAGATTAAGGAAAAATTTTACAAGCAGCCAAAAACCATTTAAATACTGAGGTACCACAATAAGGATCACCCAAGATCTGGCTGCTCTACATTAAAGGAAAGAAGGCCTGGAATATGATATTCCGAAAGGCACAAGAACTTGGGATGCAGCCAAGAATAAACTACCCAGCTAAGTGAGCATTTTCTTCCAGGGAAGAAGATGGATATTTAATGAAACAAATGAATTCCATTTGTTTCTGAAGAAAAACCACAACTAAACAAAAATTTGATCTCCAACCATAAAACTCAAGAGATGCAGAAAGGTAAAATAACTCTTGAGAATTGTATTTCTGTTGTGGATATACAAAAAGAATACATGTATAATTTGATTGTACTGATATAACATAAAAAGGGAAGTAGATATGGAAAAGGGATGATGGCAGAATAAGGTGGGAAGGAGGGATAAAAAGAAGGAAACCACATCCCACAAAGAGGCAAAGGAAACTTATCATATCTGAGGGAATTTAGAGAGGGGGAGGAACATTGTGTGAATCTTACTCTCATCAGAGTTGGCTCAAAGAAAAAATAAATGACATTTGTTTTAGAGAAAATTCTCTCTCGCCTCATTAAAAACAGGGGAGAGGAAAAGGAAAAGAAAAGAGTAATAAGGGAAGGAAGGGGAAAGACCAAAGGGGGAGGAGGGATTATAAAGAGGGTAAGCATCGTGATACAAGAGGGGTACATAAGTTTAAAAGGGGAAAGAGGGTTGGGGAGGCAAGAATAAGTAAAGCATAATCTGGGGTTATTAGGATGGTAGGAAATACAGATTTAGTAATTCTAACCGTAAATGTGAATGGGATGAACTCCCCCATAAAGAGGAGGCAGATAGTAGACTGGATCAAAAGTCAGAACCCTACAATATGTTGTTTACAAGAAACACATTTAAAGCAGGGAGATACATATAGAGTAAAGGTAAAAGGCTGAGCAAAATCTATTATGCTTCAGGTGAAGTCAAAAGTTAGGATAGCCATCCTTATCTCAGATCAAGCAAAAGTAAAAATTGATCTAATTAAAAGAGATAAGGAAGGAAACTACATCCTGCTAAAGGGTAGCATAAACAATGAAGCAATATCAGTATTAAACATATATGCACCAAGAGGTATGGCACTCAACTTCCTAAAGGAGAAGTTAAGAGAGTTGCAAGAAGAAAAAGACAACAAAACTGTAATAGTAGGAGATCTCAACCTTGCACTCTCAGAATTAGACAAATCAAACACAAAACAAATAAGAAAGAAATTAAAGAAGTAAATAGAATATTAGAAAAATTAGGTATGTTGGATCTTTGAGAAAATTGAATGGAGATAGAAAGGAATATACTTTCTTCTCAGCAGTTCATGGAACCTATTCAAAAATTGACCATATATTAGGACATAAAGACCTCAAAATTAAATGCAAGAAAGCAGAAATAGTAAATGCTTTTTTCAGATCATGATGCAATAAAACTACATTCAACAAAAAGTTAGGGGAAATAGACCAAAAAGTAATTGAAACTAAACAATCTCATCTTAAAGAATGATTGGGTGAAGCAGCAAATTATAGATACAATTAATAATTTCACTCAAGATAATGACAATGATGAGACATCATACCAAAATTTGTGGGATGCAGCCAAAGCGGTAATAAGAGGGAATTTATATCCTTAGAGGCTTACTTGAATAAAACAGAGAAAGAAAAGATTAATGAATTGGGCTTGCAAACTAAAAACTACAAAAGACCAAATTAAAAACCCCCAATCAAATACTAAATTGGAAATTTAAAATTAAAAGGAGAAATTAAAAATATTGAAAGTAAAAAACTATTGAACTAATTAATAAAACTAAGAGTTGGTTCTATGAAAAGCCAATAAAATAGATAAGCCTTTGGTAAATCTGATTAGAAAAAGGAGGGAGGAAAATGAAATTAGTAGTCTTAAAATGAAAAGGGAGAACTTCCACCAATGAAGAGGAAATTAGAGAAATAATAATGAGTTATTTTGCTCAACTTTATGCCAATAAATTTGATAACCTAAGTGAAATGGATGACTACCCAAAAATATAGACTTCCCTAGACTAACAGAGGAGGAAGTAAATTGTTTGAATAGTCCCATTTCAGAAAAAGAAATAGAACAGTGCAATTAAACAACTCCCTAAGAAAAATCCCCAGGACCAGATGGATTTACATGTGAATTTTACCAAACATTTAAAGAACAATTGGCCCTAATGCTATATAAATTATTTGATAAAATAGGGAATGAAGGAGTCCTACCAAATTCCTTCTATGACACAGACATGGTACTGATACCTAAACCAGGTAGGCTGAAAACAGAGAAAGAAAATTATAGACCAATCTCCCTAATGAATATTGATGCTAAAATCTTAAATAAGATATTAGCAAAAAGACTACAGAAAATCATCTCCAAGATAATACACTATGATCAAGTAGGATTTATACCAGGAATGCAGGGCTGGTTCAATATTAGAAAACTATCAATACAATTGGCCATGTTAATAACCAAATTAACAAAAACCATATGATCATCTCAATAGATGCAGAAAAAGATTTGATAAAATCCAACATCCATTCCTATTAAAACACTTGAGAGTATAGGAATAAATGGACTTTCCTTAAAATAATCAGCATCTATTTAAAACCATCAGTAAGCATCATATGTAATGGAGACAAACGCAACCATTCCAATAAGATCTGAGTGAAACAAGGTTGCCCACTATCACCGTTACTATTTAATATTGTATTAGAAACGCTAGCTTTAGCAATAAGAGCTGAGAAAGAGATTAAAGGAATAAGAATAGGCAACGAGGAAACCAAATTATCACTCTTTGCCGATGACAAGACAGTATTTCTTTATGTTTATCATGTTGTCAAGGTCTTGGGGTTTTTTAGAGCAGCACATCTACATTAGGGTGTGAAGAGCTAGCAACAAACTTATAACTACAGAGTTTCAAGATTATGTTTCTCACAGTCCAGAGGGATGTCCTTCCACTTCAAAACTTGAAAACATCTACAAAGTCTCAAAAAAAAAAATGCTAATTGGACCAAGTCCAAAAAGAATTACTAGAAGAATTAAAGAAAGAGAAAATTGGAAAAGAAATGAAAATGAGGCAATAAAACGATGAAAAAAATTGACACTTTGTAAAAGAGACAAAAAATACAAAAGAAAAAAATACCATAAAAATTAGAATTGAGCAAGCAGAAGTTAATAACTTCATGAGACACCAAGAAATAATAAAACAAAGTCAAAAGAATGAAAAAAAAAATAGAAGAAAATGTAAAATGTCTCCTGGAAAAAAATAACTGATATGAAAAGTAGATCAAGGAGAGATAATCTAACAATTATTTGACTACCAGAAAGCCAAGATCAAAGAAAAAGACTAGCCATCATATTTCAAGAAATTATCAAGGAAAACTGCCCCAGTGTCTTAGATCCAAAGTATAAAATACAAGTTGAAAGCCTTCATTGATCATCTTCTGAGAGATCCCAAAATGAAAACTCCCAAGAATATTAAAACCAAATTCCAGAACTCCCATATCAAAGAAAAAACATTGCAAACATCTAGAAAGAAACATTTCAAATATCATAAGGCTATAGTCAGGATCACACAAGATCTAGCTGCTTCCATTTTAAAGGAGCAGAGGAATTGGAACATGATAATTTGGAATGCAAAAAACTAAGATTATAGTCAAGAATAATCTACTCCGAAAAACTGATTATAATCCTTCAGAGGAAAAAGAAATGGATTTTTAGTGAAATAGAGGACTTTTGAGCATTCCTGATGAAAAGACTAGAGCTGAATGGAAAATTTTATTTTCAATACAAGACTCAAGAGAAGCATAAAAGGTAAATATGAAAGAGAAACCATAAGAGACTTAATAAGGTTAAACTGTTTATATTCCTGCATGAGAAGGTGATACATATAACTGCTACAGACTTCATCATTATTAGAGCAGCTAAAAGGAGTTTACATAAATAGAGAACAGGGTGTAAATTGCTCATGTTGTAATAATCTACAAAAAAATGAAGGGGTGAGAAAGAAGGCTGCACTAAGAGAAAGGGGAAGAAAGAAGTAAAGGGGAGAAGTTTTTCTTGAACAAAAAAGGTGTGCAAGGAAGCACAAGAAAAATGGAAGGGAAAATGAGAGTGGGGCAGGCAGTGCTTGAACCTCATTCTCACTGAAATTGGTTCAAAAAGGGAAATATATATTTATGTACACACTCAGCTGAATATAGAAATTTATCTTACCCAATAGAGAAATAGGAGGGGAAGGAGTATGAGAAAGTGAAGGTGATAAAAGTGAGAGCAGGCTAAGGGAAGAAGTGATTAGAAGAAAAATTGACTTTTTAATAAAGGCTTTTTATTTTTCCAAATACAAGCAAAGATAATTTTCAGCATTCATCTTTGCAAAACCTTATATTGCAAAATTTTCTCTGCCCTCCCCTAGAAGGAAACAATCCACTATAGATTAAATATGTGCAATTGTTCTAAACATACTTTCATATTTGTCATTCTCTGAAAGAAAAATCAGATCAAAAGGGGGGGAAAAAAAACATCAGAAAGAGAAAAAAAAACCCAAGCAAGCAAATAACCCCCCACAAAAGAAGGTGAAAATATTATGCTTTGATCTATATTTAGTCTCCATAATTCTCTCCCTGGATGTATATAGCTCTTTTCATCACAAGAACATAGGAAATGCCTTGAATCACTTCATTGTTGAAAAGAGTCAAGTCTATCACAGTTAATCATCACATAATATTATTGTGTGTACAATGTTCTTTCTACTCACTTCACTTAGCATCGGTTCATATAAGTCTCTTCAGGCCTTTCTGAAATCATTCTGCTGATCATTTCTTATAGAACAATAATGTTACATAATATTCATATGCCATAACTTATTCAGTCATTCCCCAAGTGATGGGCAGTCACTCAGTTTCCACTCCCTTGCCATTACAAAAAGGGATGCTACAAACATTTTTTTCACATGTGAGTGCCTTTCCCTTTTTTAATGATCTCTTCAGGATACAGATACAGTAGAGAAATTACTAGATCAAAGAGTATGAACAGACTATAAATGAACTTCTTAAGAAAAATAACATCAGGACTCGATGGATTTACAAGTGAATTCTGCCAAACATTTAAATATCAACTAATTTCAACAATAAAGGAATTATTTGTAATAATAGGCAAAGGAGTTCTACCAAACTGCTTTTATGAAATAAATATGATTCTGATGCCCATAACAGGAAGAGCAAAAACAGAGAAAGAAAATTATAAGCTAATTTCATTAATGAATATGGATGCAAAAAAAATCTTTAAAATAATACTAACTGGGAGACTACAACAATATGTAGTAAAGCTAATATATTGTGACCAAGTAGGAGTTATACCAAGAATGCAGAAATGGTTTAACATAAGGTAAACTTTTAACATAATCGATTAGATCAATGAGAAAATTTACAAACCCCATATGATTATATTAAAAGATGTAGAATAAACCTTTTGAGAAAATATAATACTCATTCCTATTTAAAGCACTTGAAAGTATAGATATAAATGGATTTTTCTTTAAAATGATTTTTGAAAAACGTCTAAAACCAAACATTATTGGTGGGGATAAGCTAGAAGTCTTCCTGATTAGATCAGGAGTGAAACTACGGATGCTCATTGTCACCAAGATAATTCAGTATTGAATTGGAAATGCTAGCAATAGCAAAAATATATATATATTGAAGGAATCAAAATAGGAAATGAGGTAATAAAACTCTTTTTTGCAAACAATACAATGATACATTTGATAAGTCCCAAAGACTCAACTAATGATAAATGGAAACAATAATTTTAGCAGAGTAATAGGATACAAAATAAACCCACATAAACCATCTGAATTTTTATATATCACTATCAAATCCTGCAAGAAGAGATAAGAAGAGGTACCCCATTTAAAAATTCTAAATAGTGTAAAATGCCTTGGAGTATACCTATCAAAACAAACCCAGGAACTATAAGAACATAATTATAAATACTTTTTATACTAATAAAATGAGATATAAATAATTGGAGAAATATTAATTGTTTATGGGTAAATAGGGCCAATATAATTTTCATTAATTTATATATTCAATACCATCTGAGTTAAATTACCAAAAAGTTATTTCACTAAGTTAGAAAAAAATAATAAAATTCATTTGGAAATCCAAAAGTTCAAGGATACCAAAGAAATTAATAAAAAGCAATTCTAAAGGATAGAAGTTTAGCAGTACCAAATTTTTAAATTATATGTTAAATTATAATATATATTTAAAATATGCAATTCTTCTATACATATTTCCACATTTATCATGCTGCACAAATACAGTCAGATCAATAGGGAAAAAAATGAGAAAGAAAATAAAAAGCAAACAAATGATAACAAAAAGGTGAAAATATTATATTGTGGTCCACATTCAGTTCCTACAGTCCTCTCTCTGGATATAGATGGATCTCTTCATCACAAGCTGGAATTGGCCTGAATTACCTCATTACTGAAAAGACTCAAGTCCATCAGAACTAATCATTGCATAATCTTGTTGTTGCTATATACAATGTTCTCTTGGTTCTACTCATTTCACCCAGCATCAATTCGTGTAAGTCTCTCCAGACCTTTCTGAAATCATCCTATTGATTGTTTCTTATGGAAAAATAATGTCCCATAATATTCATATACCATAACTTATTCAGCCATTCTTCAAGTGATGGGCATTCACTCAGTTTCCACTTCCTTCCCACAACAAAATGTACTGCTACAACATTTTTTAACATATAGGTTAAGGCAGTAATTATCAAAATTAGTTGGTACTGGCTAAGAAACAGAAAGGTAGATCAGGAAAATAGAATGAACATACACAGTATATAGTAGCAAATGATTATAATAACTTTGTGTTTGACAAACATAAAGATTTAAGGGTGAAAATTTGCTGTTTAGTAAAAATTAAAACAATTTGGCAGAAATTAGGCATAGACCAATATCTTATACCATTTACCAAGATAAGGTCAAAATGGATACATGATCTAGTTGCATAGGGAAATATAAGAAAATTAGAAGAACATGGAACATATTACCAATAAGATTTATATATAGGAGAATAATTTATGAATAAACAAGAGAGAGAGTAGTATGAGGTGTAAAATGGATTATTTTGATTGTATTAAATTTAAAATATTTTGTACACATAAAACCAACATAGCCAAGATTAGAAGTAAAACAGGAAACTGGGAGAAAAATTTTATAGGCAGTTTCTCAGGTAAATTTCTCATGTCTCGAATATATAAAGAACTTTGTCAAATTTATAGCAATATGAGTCATTTCCCAATTGACACATGTTCAAAGGATGTGGATAGGTAGTTTTCAATAAAGAAATTAAAATCATATATAATCACATAAAAATACTCGAAATTGATTAGAGAAATATAAATTAAAACAACTTTGAAATATGAACTTATAACCTATTAGATTGGATAAAATGATAGAGGGGAAAGCAACAAATGCTGGAGGGGATGTGGAAAAATTGAGATATTAATTCACTGTTGATCCAACTATTTCAAAGAGCAATCTGGAATTGGGTCCAAGAGTTATAAAACTGTTATATCCTTTGACCTAGAAATATAGCACTATTAGGTCTGTTTCCTAAGGAGATTGGGGGGGGGGGGAAGGGCTTATATGTTCTAAAAACAGTTTTGTGATGGAAAAAACTGAAAATTGAGGGGATGCCCATCAACTGGGGAATGGATGAACAAATTGTGGCATATGATTGTTATGAAAAATTGTTGTGTTATGGGAAATGATGAGGAGGTGATTTTGGAGGGACATGGCAAGACCTTTGTGAAGAGATGCAGAGTGAGGGGAGGAGAACTGGGAGATTATACACAGAAACAGTAATGTTGTAATGATGATAAACTGTGAAAGACTTGGCTACTCTGATCAATATAGTGATCCAAGACAATGCCAAAGGACTCATGATGAAAAAATGCTATCCACCTCCAGGGAGAGAAATGATGAACTTTCAGTGGAAATTGAAACATCATTTTCTCACTTTTCTGGACATTTTTTGTGATATGGCTAATATGAAAATATGTTTTGCATGATTTCACATATATAATTGATATCATATTGTTTGCCTTCTCATTGGGTGGAGTGAGGTATAAGAAGAAGAAAGAGAATTTGGAACTCAAAATTTAAAAAGAAAAGAATCTTTAAAATAAATAATAAACATAAAACACAAAACAAAACAAAAATGACCCATTCTCTGCTTTCCCTTTTCTTCCCATCTTCAGATCCTGCCAAGACTATCTGAGCCTCTCCCTCAAAGGGTCAGAAAGGATGACCTTATACCATTCCAGTCATGTAATGGTTGCAGGCACATAATAGCTAAAGTATATATCTTTTCTGAGGCAGTCAGACTGAATCTCAGAGAACTAGATGTGTTTTTAAATTTATGTTTCTTTCCTTTATCATAGGAAACTAAGCTGTGATCTTGAAATGGACATTTGTAGTCCTGCAAATGACCTTGTGGGCATAAGGTCCAGAGATTCTGGGTTCTTAACTGGTACAAGAGGTGCTCTCTCAACATTCACCACTTACTTCTTAGAAAAGATAGGAACCAATAAGATAATCTCAGCCTCTGGCCTATTTTGCCAGAAAACATGGACCTGAAGGGAATTGTTTGAACAATACATAGTGAGGGCAAAAAAAAATGGACTTTTACCCATTCGGCAACTCCTCATATTACATTTTATCTTGATGATTCAATATCAACTTTGCAGGGGAGAGTAGTATTAATTTTGTGTGTAGGAAATGTGTAGATGTTCTATATCTAATAGACATTGTACATGGAGTAACCTTTCCCCCCCCCCCACTTGAAAAGATATTAGGCATGATGATTTAAATCTACGTTTTAAGTAGTTCTTAGGACTCTAGGATGATGGTATAAAGAAGCAGGGAGTTCAAGAAAGAGAGCCTAATCTTTGACCTTCCTTAATTGAGATCAAGCTTTCCTATATCTGAACACAACTGGTTCCAGAGTGCATTGGTCCAGAACTGAGACAGGATCCTTAATGGAGAAAGAAAGAGGTGACAGAGTGACCCAGACACTGGGGTCAAGCAATGATTGTTATTATTAGGTAAGTAATTTTTTTTTACAACAACACAGAAGGCATCCTCTTTGATGTGTCTGCCATATTTGACCCTATTTTGCATGACTCCTTACATTTCTTTCCTAGATTCCCATGACATTTTAATTTCCTGGATATTTTCCTACTTTTTCAGCCATTTCTTCTCTACATCTTTTTTTTCCCCTCTACTTCCAATTGCAGCTACCTTGTGACCTTCTTTATTCTCCCTGAATTCACTGACTTGGATAGTTTGCCTTCTCATGACTTCAAATGTCATTTCTCTGCTTATATCAACCATATGTTTTCCAAAACTCATGATTGATACAAGAATTTTGTCATTTTCCAAAAACTCATTTCTGAGTACTCACTATTCCCTGAAATATGTGGTGAAAGCAATTTATCTGGTGATACTGATATTATCCAGTTTCTGCCAGGTGTGCATAAGCCAGTTGCTATTCGGTTTTAGAATAAGTTGATTGTTCTTGCATATGTATCATAAAGCATCAAATTCCCATAAAATAAACCTTTTATGATCAATAATTTTATCATCTCAGTATTTTCAAAATTGCCACATATTTGTTTACCTTTTGCTCAGAGTATAAAATAACACACATATCATAGGTGTAGAATAGGAAAGAACCTTAATGACCATCTGATCTGAACCCCTCACTTTACAGATGGGAAACTGAGGTCCAAAGACATTAAGTGACTCATCACACAAGAAGTAAACTTCATTGTTAGAATTTGAACCCAGATTCTCTGACTTGAAGCCACTGTATATTTCCACTGACAGGTTCTATCATGTTTTAGTCCCTTTGATGGAAGATATCTCAGAACTATAAGTTTACCTAAAGAGAGTGAGTCTGCTCTATTGCTAAGCTATCAAAGATCTCATCCTGGGAAGCCAGATTAGTTTCTGGAACAATTTTTTACCATCTTACTCCTCTTCAATGTCTCCATACTCTTCCTGAGTATGATATGAAATGTTACTACTAAAGAGATGAGAAAGTAAATCTATTTCATAAGCTCTTCAATTTCATTATAACAAATATGCAATATTTAATGCTATCTTTGCCAAGTTCTTTTCAAGGAACTGGAGTCAGGAAGACATTTTCCTGAATTCAAATCTGGCTTTAGACATTTACTAGCTAAGACCTGGCAAAATCACTAAATTCTGTTTGCCTCAGTTCCTCATCTATAAAATTTAGCTAAGAATGGAAAACTCTTTCACTATCTTTGCCAAGAAAACCCCAGATAGGGTCATGAAGAATTGGACACAACTAAAAAAAAGACCAATTTAGTGGGGAGAAGAAGGAGAGAGTTATATTGGTTAAGAAGGAAAACATATTCATGGCTTCTTATTCTGTGCAATTCAGAATTTTGAAGAAATTACAAAATCCAGTGAAAGGAATGAAGGAGCAGGGAATGAGCCTGAATCTGAAATTTTAGGAAAGGTTGAGGAAGACTGGTCTGTGATACTGAATGAAGTATCCTTTGGTTCTAATGATAATGAAGGTATTGATGGTGGTGAAAAGCTTAGAGCAAGTTTTGGAGTAAATCCTTACATGAAAATATAATAAGGCAAATTCCTGAGATGGTGAGGGATTAGGAACAAAAGAGGTAAGTGAAGTAGAAGAGAGAATGGAAACTGATTAGGAAGAGTTGATAGTTGTGTTATTGATGTAAAAAACGCGCGCACGCGCGCGTGTGTGTGTGTGTGTGTGTGTGTGTGTGTGTGTTTTTCAAGTGGTGTACGTAAGTCATGGCTTGCAAACCATTTTCATTTTTTTAAAGTGTTGTCTCAAGCTAAGTTACATGGGAAAAGCCTTAAATTTGTCAACACCTACTGTTTCTTGTATAGCATGTTTGCCTGACTTTCTTGTTACTGACTTCCCAGTTTTTGGATTTAAGAATTCTTTCTGAACCCTGCCTAGACTTTGGGTCTGGTTCATCCATGGTTTTTGGCTTGACCCAACACTGTCTTATCCCCCTATTAGATTTTGTAACTTCTTCAAAATATTAAATTGCACAGAATAAGAAACCATGTATTCTTAACCAATAGCTATGACTAAATCCCTCCTTCTCCTTCCTATGTTGTATTTTTTTAGTTGTGTTCAACTCTTCATGACTCTATTTGAGGTTTTATTGGCAAAGAGATTGGAAGAATTTTTTTGTTTCCTTTTCCAGCTCATTTTACAGATGAGAAACTGAGGAAAACAAGATTTAGTGACTTTTCTAGAGTGTCCTCGCTTGTAAATGTCTAAAGTCAGATTTGAACTCAGGAAGATAAGTCTTCATGACTCCAGACCCAGAACCATATTATGAATGGATTTACACAATATGCCAAGAAATGTAGATTTTATACTAGTGACAACAGAAAGATACCACTGGCTTTTGAACAGGAAATTGATGGGTTTAGGCTTTTGCCTTAGGAAGATTATTTTAGCAGGTATCAATGCCAAAGGATGAATTAATTCAGGATGATTTCATGGAAGTTTTAAATAAGGGATGTGATCTGGAGGCATAATTTCAATAGGCTGAAAAATGGAGGATAAATTAGAGAAGAAAGAAAGTAGAAGGTGGTAAATACAATGCAATAATTTAGGTGCAAAGTGTTGAGGGACTGAATGTGGATGGTTATTCTATAATTAAAAAGAAGAGAATAGATATGAAAGATGTTATAGAGGTAAAATCAATTAGACCTAGCAATTGATTGGTTATGGATGTTGAAAGAAGAAATAGTTCTAGATTTAAATTTGAGAAACTGAAAGGATAGTGGTATTAAAAGAAGTCAAGAAATATGGAAAAGAAAAGGCAATAAATTATGCTTTGGAAATGACAATTTCAGGGATCTTCAACTAGAGATGCTCAACAGGAAATTGATGATGTAGGATTGGAAATCAAAAGTGAAACTATGTTTAGATATACAAATCTGGGAGTACTCTACAAAGAAAGATTAAATGGCTCCATGAAAATTGATGAATTTACCAAAGAAAAGGGTAGGCTAAGGATAGTCACCCTCAAAGGATGATGATCCAGCAAAAGATGATCCACAAAAAAGAGGTTTCAGAAGAAAGAGAAGTCATTCATGCCAAATGCTACAGAGAATTTTAAAAGGCTGAGAATGAGAAAAGACATTGGCTCATTGGTAAACTGAGAGATGACAGTTTCAAATGAGTAATGTCATTTGTAGGCATATTGTAAGAGGATGAAAAGTGAGTGGGATGTGTCAAAGTAGTAGCAATCAGTGTAGATGGTTTCTTTCAGGAGTTTGACTATGAAAAGGTGAGATGTGGGATGATAAAATGATTAGAAGTCAAGTGAAATATTTTTTTAAGAAGACTTAGATATGTTTGTAATAGGTAGAAAAGCAGCTTGCAGACAGAGATTGAAGACTGGGGATGGGAGAGGGAGAATATGGGAGTAGTTGAAATGCAAACATCTCAAAGAGAATAAAGAAGATGTAATCAGATCAGCTTAGAGTGGTTGGTCTTGACAAGAAGAAAGATCACTTTTTTCAACAAAGACTAAAGCAAAGAAAAAATGGAGAACAGAATCAGAGAGTTATGAGTTGTAAGACAGGTGAGAAAAGAAAGCTCATTGTAGATGGCGTTTGTTTTTTAATGAAGTGGGAGGAAATTGCCTCTATGGTGAGGGAAGGGAAGGGAAAAGGGTGATGTAGAAGGCATAAGAATAAAATAAAAATATCTTTTACTGTGTCTGATGAAAAGTTCATTAGGAAAGAATAAAAGGAATACTATGCAGCAATAAAGGCTAATTAAGATTTAAAAATCTATCATGGACTCATTGCATCTGTTATATGACTTCTTCCAACAGTATTTAACAGCACTCCTATGGGAGTGGGAAAGATGGATGATGGAGGTAACCCAAGGTTGAAGTTTAATAAGGCACAAAGACCAGAGTACTAAAGGATTCAAGAACCTTTCTAGTAAGTTTCTATCAACTGATCTCTTACCTTGTAACAAATCCTTGTTTTTATATCCATTTTCTGTATATGGATTCCTTAATTGGGATTCTATTTAGAATTCTAGTCCTGAAGACAATACCTTTCTCCTATCAATCCACCTAGAGACTGCTTTCCTGGCCCTGATCTTTCAAAGGTTCCTGCCATCTGCCACTCAGCTCTATGATGTTGATTAAATCTCTGCTTGGGCCTTTTCTACGTGGCTAGTGCCAGTCACATGTCCATCTGCTTAGTCACCATCAGCCTAACATTATACCTCCTTAGTGCTAATTGCTGGCCTATTCAGATCTCCCCTTGTTATCTCAAATCCAATTATATTCCAACCACAAAATTTCTAAATCAGTAGGAACCTCAGAAGCTATTTAATATAAACTACCTGCAACAAGAGTTTTTAATCTGAGGTCCATGAATATAGACATATTCACGTGTGTATATACTAGAGGTGTGTGTGTATATCTATAAATATGTAAGCTAGAAAGACATATACATATATTTGTGGGTCTACCCTTACATGCATACATATACATCTGTGGTTTAGTATACTTGGTTTCCTTTGTAATCTTCTAATCTCATACATTTTATTTTACATATTTAAAAATATTATTATGAAAAGAAATCCCTAAACTTTACCAGACCACCAGTGAAGTCCATCACATACATATACACATACATAAACACACACACATAAGTATGTGTACCCCTGCCTAGAGCACAGCCTATGAGTCATCAATGACGATTTGCTTAAAGATCTTTAGGTATATGGGGAGAGGGAGGATGGGAAGGAACCGCTACCCCTTGTGTCACTCTTTTCCACTTTCAACTCCAATTATTTAAACGTTTTCCCTTACTTTGCAACTTCTACCAATTGCCTTCCTCAAGAAAGCCTTTTAAAAACTTTGAAGGCAATTATCATATATTTCCTTAACTTTTGTTTCCCCAGGTTAAACATCTGAAATTCCTTCTGCCCTATTCCATTTATTCCCTAAGAGATGAGGGATGATAGAACTATCAATTCATCTATGACTGGTCTGGCCCTACCTTACAATCACACCTTACAAGCTACACAATCATATTTCTCTTTTTATGTTCATTTTTAGCCCCAAACTTAATGACTTTCCTTTTCTTCCTGTTCTAGGATGTCTTTAGCACTATTTGTACTCATCAGATATGATTAGAGATTTTTTTGGTACATATATGGAGTAAAGAAAGGGAAAAAGGGGAAAATTTTTTCAAAGGTACTTAGGCAAGAGTTCTTCGAGAAGAGAGGAAGAAGACATATATTAGAACAGGACTGGGATTCATATATAGCAAAGATTACCTGAAGTGGAATTAACTGAACTGTGAGTATTAAAGATCATAGAAAAAATATGAGGGTGGGGTGGGAGTAGTGAAGTAAGAGTAAGAAAGGAACAGAATAAGGGAAAATTATGAATTCTCTGCTGCCTAGTGAGGTGGCAAAGTAGATAGAGCACTATGTAATCCAGGATAAGTCATTTAATTTCTGTTTAACTCAATATTCTTAACTGTAAAATGGGGATAATAAATCTAATAAAAACTTCTGGGTCATGTAAGCAACAAGATAAATGAATAGGCATTTTCTCTGATCCCCATAAAACCTCTCCAAAATAGAAATTATGCACCAAAGACAAAGCAATTTCAACTGTCTCTGTGATCTAGGACAAAGATTCATAAACTTGGGTTGCAACCCCTTATGGAATCATGTAACTGGGTATGGGGGTCACAAAATTATGATTTATCATCAGTGATTATTTAATTTGTATATCTCTTTTATATACCTTATATACTTGGAATTGCATATAAATTTCTCAGGCTAAAAGAGATCACAAGTATAAAAAGTTTAAAAACAGAACACCCAGAATCTAAAATAAAAACTCCATGACACCTACTCTGATCTCGCTTAGCATTTCTCCCCCACCGCTCATGCTACCAAGCAGGGAGCCTGCATTAGCTGACCAAAAAACCTAACACATGGTCTTTTAATAAAACCCAACCAAACCCTCTGGCCCTTCCTCCTCCACTTTCCAGTACTGTGGAAACCCAGCTTTAGGCCGTGGAAGCTTGGTAGGCCTGTGACAACCAGCTAGACGGAGTGGAACAGAACACCATGAATGAAAGCAGACTTTGCCAAATTCCATTAAGCCTGAGGGAAAGAACACAGCATCCAGGTGGGTCCACAACTCCCCTAGGATGAGATGCAGCTGAGAATCTTGAAGATCTAGGCACCAATGAAACTGTCATCAGAGAGAAAAGAATCAGAAAGTGGAAAATAATGTAAAATTAGTAAACGGTTGGAGAGACTGAAATTGTATGAGTGAGAGAGACCAAAGATCTCAGGAAGAAGTAAACTCAAAGCCCTTGAACATAAACAGATAAGTCAGAAAGAAAATTGGGTTCCAGATCTAGTAAATTAATTCAGTCATTTATGAATAAATATTGTAAAACAAAAGAAAATGATCCAACATTTCATGAGACAAAGGATCCTATGGAATTTGAGGAGAACGTGGAATCACAATAATAGCTTCCTAAACTAAAATCCTCTCGAGTGTTTCAAAAGAAAATTAGAATTATGGGAGCAGATTTTAAAGTCAGCTCAGCAAAACTGATGGGCAGAATAGAAAAATGAAGCTGATGGCAGCCTCATCAAAGATACAAAAGAGAGAACAATAGACTGGAAATGCAAACATATGGAAGTGAAAGAGAATTTAAAAGAAGATAAGCAAAAAAAAATATGTTCACAATGCAGGCAAGGCATATTGATCTTAAAAACAGGCTGTGTAGAGAACCAAAGTATTATAGATCTCTCAAAAAAAACCCGGCAGGATTAAAAATGTGAATACCATTATGCAAGACAAAATACAAGAGAACTGCCAGAACTTCTGAATGAAAAAATGAAATATCAATTGAAAAAATTCAGATTACCTTCAGAAAAAATCCAAAAACTCAATGCTGCAAAACTTCAAGACACATTGAGATTAAATTTAACAACTCAATTTAGAAATAATAAGTTCTGCAAATGGTCAGAAAAAATACTTTCAAATTCAAAGAAAAGGAAATGCAAATAACACAAGATTATTCTGCACTTACTAAAAAATGCAGGAAGGAATAGAATAATGTATTACAAAGTGCAATGGAGTCCAAGATGCAGCCCAGGATGACCTACTCTGCAAATGGGAGCTTAATGATAAATGGAAAAAAAAATATGGATTTTAGTAATAAAGAACATGTGAAACATTTTTAGAAAAAAAAGCAGAACTGAAAATGTCATTTGCTCTTCAAACACCTCAGATGACAAAAACGCAGGAAGAATGAATAAATGCAACATCTAAGGATGGTACAAATGACAGTGTAATAGTAGAGAGACCAGTTAAGAGACTTCTTCCTAAAAGCACATAAGGAGATAGGTGTGAAAATAGAAGTCTGAGGGAGGTAACAGTGAAGAAGCAGGCACAGGGCATTATGAACAGAACAGAACAGGTGACACCCTCCCTACCTGTGAATCAATATGAGATTACAAAGTGTGATTTTATGTGTGGGGGAGAAAAGAGGGAGATTATGATACAACATGGAAAGATACATGACACTGGGTTATGAGAGTAAGGGAATAAAGAATCACATATGTGATATGCCAAAGTCAAAACAAGGGCTAATAATGAGAGAACCATATCCCCTCTGGTTTCAGTAAGAGAAAAGTCTGCAGAAGAGCAGGTGAAGTGGAGGGAGCATTGGGAAAAAAAAGAGAAAGGAAGGAGGCTTTGCTTTGCTTTTGGAGGTGGAGTGGGGGTTTCGACTATTATCTCCTTGTGTACATTTAAAAAGAAGTTTCTTTTTGGTTTTTTACTGTTACTTTGTTGTTTTTACTGCCCTTAGCTGCTGCATTTATTCAGCCTTCCTGCATTTTTGTCACCTGGGGTATTACAAGAAACAAATAACATCTTCATTTTGCTTTTCTTTCTAAAAATCTTTCAAAAGCTCTTTATTATTAAAATTCATCTTTTTTTTTCATTTGCTATTATACTCATATTTACATGGCAGGTCCTCCTGGACTGCATCCTGAGCACCATTGCTTTTTGGAATACATCATGGAACCCATTTCCACTGTTCCTACGAGTAAGAGAGATTATTTTGTGAATAGAGATGGGGAACTTGCACTGGATATGGTCTGGGATAGTTGATACTTGAAAAGTCCATCTGTTCTACTTTGAGAGATTGAAGTTGAAACTTCTAGGGGCAATTGGCACCTGAGGGAGTTAAAGAGGATGGATACAAGGAGGAGATTTTGAGAGATATAGGGAAAAAAGACAACTTCAAGAAGGAATAAATCAGTGGTGGGCAGCATATTTGGGGATATTGGGGAGAGGGTTTACCATGGGACAGGTGTCATAGGACACCTGAAAAAATGGCATTCTTCTGGGAATGAGAATCAATGGAAAAGGGGAAGCCATAGGACAAACTCTACAAGGTAGGGATAGAAACTTCCTAAAGGGGAGAGCCTACAATGGATACTTTGGAAGTTTTGATTGCATAAGGAGAGAGAGACAGAGACAGAAAGACAGAGTAACAGAGAAAGATAGAGACAGAGGCTCCTAGTTGTGTGATCCTCACAAAGTCTTTCCTCTTTGCATGATCCTGTTACCCCCATTCTATCAGCAATGGTGTGTCTTTTATTTAAAGCTTTTTATTTTCAAAACATATATATACATAGCTTTCAACATTCATCCTTGCAAATCCTTGTGTTCCAAATTTTCTTCTCCTTCACTTCCCCAAATCCCTCCCCTAGACAGCAAGTAATCCAATATATGTTAAGCATGAAATTCTTCTATATATATTTCCAATTATAACACTGCACAAGAAAAATCAGATCAAAAAGGGAAAAAATGACAAAGAAAACAAAATACAAGCAAACAACAACAACAAAAAAATGAAAATACTATGTTGTGATCCACACTCAGTGTCCACAGTCCTCTCTTTGGGTGCACATGACTCTCTACATCACAAGACCATTGGAACTGGCCTGAATCACCTCATTGTCAAAAAGATCCATGTCATCAGAAATGATCATCATGTAATCTTGTTGCTGTGTACAATGTTCTCCTGGTTCTACTCACTTCATTTAGCATCAGTTCATGTAAATCTCTCCAAGCTTTTCTGAAATCATCCTGCTAATCATTTCTTATAGAACAATAATATTCTATAACATTTATATATTATAACTTATTCAACCATACTCCAACTGATGAATCCACTTAGTTTCCAGTTACTTGCCACTACAAAAAGGGCTGCCACAAACATTTTTGTACATATAGCTCCTTTTCCATTTTTTATGATCTTTTTGGAATATAGGCCCAGTAGAGACACTGTTGGATCAAAGGGTGTACAGTTTGATAGCACCTTGGGCATGGTTTCCTATTACTCTTCAGAATGGTTGGATCAGTTTGCAATTCCACTAACAATGTATTAGTGTTCCAATTTTCCTAATCCCCTCCAACATTCATCATTATCTTTTCTTGTCATCTTAGCCAATCTGAGAGATGTCTTAACTTGGATTTCTCTGATTAATAGTAATTTAGAGCATTTTTTCATATGACTAGAAATGGTTTTTATTTCATTTGAAAATTATCTGTTCATATCCTTTGACTTTATCAACTGGAGAATGGTTTGTATTCTTTTTATTATTATTATTATAGCTTTTTATTTACAAGATATATACATGGGTAATTTTTCAGCAATGACAATTGCAAAACCTTTTGTTCCAATTTTTCCCCTCCTTCCCCTCACCCCCTCCCCCAGATTGGGGGGTTGGCAGGTTGACCAATACATGTTAAATATGTTAAAATATAAGTTAAATACAATATGTGTATACAGGTCCATACAGTTATTTTGCTGTACAAAAAGAATCGGACTTTGAAATAGTATACAATTAACCTGTTAAGGAAATAAAAAATGCAGGCAGACAAAAATAGAAGGATTGGAAATTCTATGTAGTGGTTCATAGTCATCTTCCCAGAGTTCTTTCACTGGGTGTAGCTGGTTCAATTCATTAGTGCTCTGTTGGAACTGATTTGGTTCATCTCATTGTTGAAGAGGACCACGTCCATCAGAATTAATCATCATATAGTATTGTTGTTGAAGTATATAATGATCTCCTTGTCCTGTTCATTTCACTCAGCATCACTTCATGTAAGTCTCTCCAGGCCTTTCTGAAATCCTCCTGCTGGTCATTTCTTACAGAACAATAATATTCATATAGAATGGTTTGTATTCTTATAAATTTGAGTCAATTCTCCATCTATTTTAAAAATGAGAGTTTTAACAGAACCCTTGAATGTTAAAATGTTTTCCCAGTTTACTGCTTCCCCTCTAATCTTGCCTGCATTGATTTTGTTTGTACAAAACCTTTTTAATCTAATGTAATAAAAATTATCCACTTTGCATTCCATAATGTACTCCAGTTCTTCTTTGGCCACAAATTCCTTTTGTGCATGGACTTGCTCTCTGGAAGATTTTGGTACCAGCCCAAATCCTTGGTCTTAGAAGAAGAGTGAAGAGACGGGACTCACATGGATGGTCAAACATTGAGTCCTGCTTCTTCACTCCCTTTCTAAGACCAAGGACTTGAGCTGGTACCAGAATCCTCCGGAGAGCTAGTCCAGATACAACAAATTCCTTCCTTTTCTGAAGATCAAAGAGGTTGTTCTTCTCATTTGCTTAAAGTATCACTCTTTATGTATAAATCATAAACCCATTTCAACCTTATCTTGGTTGAAACCTTATCTTGGTATAGGGTTTTAAGTATAGGTCAGTGCCTAGTTTCTGCCATACTAATTTCCAATTTTCCTAGCAATTTTTGTCAAGCAGTGAGTTCTTATCCCAGAAGCTGTGGTCATTGGGTTTATCAAACACTAGATTACTATAGTCATTGGCTAGTGTGTCTTGTGAACCTAACCTATTCCACTGATAATTACTCTATTTCTTACCAGAACCAAATAGTTTTGATGACTGTTGCTTTATAATAGAGTTTTAAGTCTGGTATAGCTAGGCCACCTTCATTTGCATTTTTTCATTAATTTTCTTGAAATTCTTGACTTTTTGTTTTTTCAGATGAACTTTGTTATTATTTTTTCTAGCTATGTAAAATAGTTTCTTGGGAGTTTGATTGGCACTTAATTTAGGTAGAATTATCATTTTTGTTATATTAGCTCAGCCTACCCATGAGCACTTGATATTCTTCCAATTAATTAAATCTGACTTTATTTGTGTGGAAAGTGTTTTGTAATTGTGTTCATATAGTTCCTGACTTTGTCTTCGCAAGTAGACTCCCAAATATTTTATATTATTTACAGTACTTTTAAATGGAATTTCTCTTTGTATCTCTTGCTGGTGGCATTTGTTGGCAACATATAGAAATGCTGATGATTTCTGTGGATTTATTTTGTATCTGGCAATTTTGCTAAAGTTTTGAATTGTTTCTAGTAGTTTTTTAGTTGATTCTCTAGGATTCTCTAAGTATATCATCATATCATCTGCAAAGAGTGATAATTTGGTTTTCTCATTGCCTAGTATAATTCCTTTAATTTCTTTTTCTTCTCTTATTGCTAAAACGAATATTTCTAATATAATATTGAATAATAATGTTGATAGTGGGGAAACTTGTTTCACCCCTAATCTTATTGGGAATGGTTCTAGTTTATCCCCATTACATATGATGCTTATTGATGGTTTTAAATAGATGCTGCCGATAATTTTAAGGAAAATTCCATTGATTCCTTTACTCTCTATTGCTTTTAATAGAAACGGGTGTTGGATTTTGTCAAATGCTTTTTCTGCATCTATTGACATAATCATATGATTTTTGTTAGTTTGGTTTTTAATATAGTCAATTATGATATTAATAGTTTTCCTAATGTTGAATTAGCTCTGCATTCCTGGTATAAATCGTATTTGGTTATGCTGTATTATCTTGGTGATAATTCAGTAATGGTGTCTTCTAGCAGAAGTATAAGACAACAAGAGGATTTGTTGGAAGAAATAGACTGGAGATGAGAAGAGGAAATCTATAGTTTTTCATCAAATATTTGAAGAAAGTTCAGGAATTAGACTTATTCTGCTTGGCCTTAAAAGACAAAACTGGAAACAGTGAGTTGATAATGGAAGGATGAAAATGTAGGCTTGATTTGAGTAAACTACTTTCCAACAATGAAAATTATTCATGAATGTGTCAGAAGTATCAGATTCTATCTTTACTTTAATTAAGACTTCATGGAGAGGTCATATAATCATTTGTTATATATTAGAGAACAATTCTAGATGTTGTTGTTCATTCACGTCCAACTCTGTGTGACCCCTTGGACTAGAGAATGCTGGTTCTTCAATCCTCCACTATCTCTTGAAGTTTGTCCAAATTCATATACCTTGCTTCCATGATATTATCTATTCATCTCATCCTCATCCTGTTCCCTTTTCCTTTTCATCAGGATCCTTTACAGTGACTCTAATCTTCTCATTATGTGGCTAAAGTATTTAAGCTAAAGCTTTAATATTTGACCTTCCAGGGAATAAATTAATTTCTTTAAGTATTGACTGATTTCATATCCTTGCTGTCTAAGAGACTTTCAAAAATGTCCTCCAGCACCATAATTCAAAAGCTTTAATTCTGTGGTTGTTCTGTTTTCCTTAAAGTCCCCATTCTTACAGTCATACATTACTACTAGAGAATTCCTCTAGAATCTAGACCAATGCCTGCCATGTGATAGTGCTTAAAAACAGATTTATTAAACTGAATTATGAAGAATAATATCTGTAAATTATGAGTTGCACTAGATGGCCTGGGAGGTCTTTCCAGTTCTGAGATTTCATGATTCTTTTAAATCAGAACTTCCTATAAAAATTATAGTTAGAATTTTATTTCAGATATTTACTAGATGTGTACCATTTCACACACATTTAAATTCTCAGAATATTAATTTCCTTTTTTATAAATAGGAATGATAATTTTTGGATAGCTTCATAGCACAATGGATTGAGTGGTGGCCTGAAGTCAAGAAAATTTCATCTTCCTGAATTCAAATCTGGCCTTACATGTTAGAAATTGTATCACTGTGTGATTCTGAGCAAGTCACTTCACCCTGTTTGCCTCAGTTTTCTTATCTATGAAATGAGCTGAGAAAAGGAAATGGCAAACCATTTCCATATCTTTGCCAAGAAAACCTAAAATGAGGTCACTAAGAATCTGACACAACCAAAAAACAACAGATCTAATAATAAGCTTGTATAAAACTTACCTACCTCATAGAGTTGGTATGAGATTCATAGGAGAATACCTAAACAGAGCACAGTTCAAACTTTAAGGCGGTGCTATATAAATGTCAGCTACTGTTGGGGGGGAGGGTATTTGTTTGTTTTTTTACTGGAACTATTATTTCATTGGTATAAGGAACTTCCAAGAAGGAAACTCTGTACAAATGCAAGTCACCACCTGCTTTATCACTTTTTAGCCTTTCCAACTTATCTAGGGCTCTGAAAAGTTGTTACTTCCTCAAGGCTACAAAACTAGTCTGAATCAGAGGCAGGACTCTCTGACTCTAAGATCAGCTGGACATTCAGCTTACTACTTTGAGTCTCATTATTATTTTCTCAAGCAAAAATGTACTTTTTTGTAACTTCCATTTGTTGCTCCTAACTCTTCCCTTTGGGGACAAGCAGAATAAACCAGTTCTCTCTTTCATACAATAAGTCTTTAATATTTGAAGATGACCATCATGTCCCTAAATTATCTTTTTTTCCAGACTAAACTCCTAGTTCCTTCAAACTACCCTCATCTGATATGATCTTTTATCACTTGTTTGATCTCTCTACAAACTCTCCAAATTATCAGTATCCTTCCTAAAAATGTGACACACAGAATAAAACAGAATTACCCAAGTACAATTTCCCCTAGAGCAAAGAGAGATGGATGCTTGTCCTATTATTTCTAGATGTTGTAACTCTCTTACTACAACCCGATCTGGAGGGTCATAGTCGTTTTTGCATTGTTTTTATTGGGAAGGAAAAGCACAAAAAAGGCCAAAGGATGGACTATAAAATGACTTCGTAAATTTCCTTGTGTTTTATATATATATATATATATATATATATATATATATATTGCAGGTAATATTGCACATCCTCTCAGGACTGAGCTTCATGGCCAGTTTCTAATTACATATACTTAAAGAAAGTTCATTCTACTGCAGTTTGAAGATTAGATTAGAGAGGTGAGAAAGCCTGAAAGTGGAAATATCTGCTATGAGGCTATGATAACAGTCTAAAAAAGAGGCCATGAGGGCTTGCAGTAAGATAGCAATTAGCATAATAGTGAGAAACAAATGGATGTAAAAGATTAAGATAGATAGGCAGGACTGGATATTAAAAATGAAGGAAAAGGGAAGAATAAATGTTAAAATCTGGATTTTGTACACTGGAGATGGCAAAGGACAGGGCAACCAACAACTAGTAAAGTCAGAAAGAGGAGAAGATAGGGAGAAAAAAAGTTTAGTTTTGGAGGTGTTGAGTTTGAAGGAGTTAAAATGGGCTATAAACAAAGGGCCATATAGAACTGGGACTCATCTGAATAGAAGTTACAGATACTACTTTCTGGAGTAATAATAATAGTAATGCTAATTTTTATTTAGAGCTTTATCATTTGTAATTGCTTTGCTTGTGTTAACTCGTTTGATCCTTACAACAACCCTATGAAGTAGAACTGTTATTATATTAACTATATAGTAGTAGTATTACATTTCTTCATTTTCAAATGAGAAAACTAGGACTGAGAGAGATTAAGTGACTTGTTCAGGGGTCTTACAACAGGGGTCTCAGGCAGAATTTAACTTCAGGTTTTGGGGTAGCTAGGTGGTATAGTAGATCAAAGGGTAGGCCTTGAGTCAGAATGACCTGAGTTCAAATCCACTGAGATACTTTTTACCTATATGATTTTGAATACATCCCTTAATCCTGTTTGCCTCAGTTATCTTATCGGTAAAATAAGATGGAAAAGGAAATGGCAATATTTTTGCCAAGAAAACCCCAAATGGAGTCGTGAAGAGGCAGGCATGATTGAAATAACTGAACAATAGAACTTTTTGACTTCAGATTATGCCACCTAGAAAGTATACACAAAGCTCTCAAAGCCAAAAACACAGGAAATTTCAGGTAATAGAATAAATAAGGGAGATACTTGGGGGCTATTAAACCCTTCTGGTATCCTTTAATTTGCTACACAGGTAAGTATTTGCTCTGCCTATGCATATTGCTGACCATGATAGCTCATTATGAGAACTGATGATGCTATACTAAAAATTTGTTTGAGCTGATTATCCCAAAGTCCTTTGAAAACATCTCCCTTATCTACTTCTTAATCTTTCATCGGTTTGTCGGCTTGTGTTTCTGATTGCCTAATTTAAACTCATGAAATACAGTAAGTGTGGAGAGAAATTCCAAAAACAATAAATATAATGTGCTTAACATGTTGTGTTAAATAAAAGTTCAGTTTAAAAATGAAATAGCCAAATAATGAGTTCTCATCATTTATTCCCATTTCTTTCAGCTAGCAACAAATTAATTCCTTTATATCCTGAAACTACATGATGATTTCCCTTTAAGTGAAAAGAAAGAACAAAAAGATCAATAAGGGTGCCATTCAACCAACCTCCAGCCTTCCAAATAAATAGACCAGGTAGCAGTGTTTCATGATGGTTATCACGGTATACCAAGGATTTAAGCAAGATTGCCACATTTTGGTAGATCTAATTTGGTCATAAGGAACTCTTTGTCCCTCCTGGCATAATTTCTTAATACTGTAATCAGTCATCTAGAATGGTAGATCACCAGCAACTGAAGGAATCTTCTGCCTTGTGCCACTTGCACAAACTTCCTGTGGGTGGGTAAGTTCTATTTCAAAAGTTACTGTAAAAGCATCTGTTTCTACAATAAGTATAGAAGTTCAAATTAGGATATTAAGAATGAAAAGGCAGATTGAAGGGTCCTAGAAAGCCTATTCTTATATTTGTTCCCAATGAGATATTTCCTTTCCCTTTATTAATCACAGAAGAGACCTAATCAGACTGAAGTATCCCAAGTTAAACTATAGAAATGGGCAACCCCCCAGGAGGCAGTATGGAACACACAAGTTCTGCCACAATATTTACTCATGTGTTAGAATCTCAGAGTTGGAAAAGATCATCTTGTCTAACCCTCTCCATGATTCTCTTCCACATTACATTTAACAAATAATCTTGCAACCTCTCCTTAAAATACCTCCAGAGATGGAGAACTTAATAACCTCACAATATAACCTTTTTGTGGGATAAGGGAATGTTCTTCAGAATACAATCTCAGGTACAAGTTAAAAACCCAAACTGAGCAACTCTTAATAGTGTCTTCTGCCCCTTGGTAAATTGCCCAGTTCAGAACCTACTAGGTTCACATGAATGCCAATAAGTAGAGAATTACATAAGAGCTCTGCTCTCCCATGGACACTAAGCAACAAACTCATTTCCCCCTTGATTGAAAGCTAAGATACTGGTCCACCAAGAAACAAAAAATCTTTTCAAAAGATAAGGAGTAGAAAGTATAAGATTGAATATTGCTGTGGTGTAGGAAATAATGAATTGGTGGATTTAGAAAACCATAGAAAGACTTGGTCTTATGAAGGAAGATGTTATCCACCTTTAGAGAAATAGGATAAGCAAGCATAGTTCTTACATAGATATATATATGAATGTATTATATGTATATATATATATATGTGCGTGATTATAAGTATCATTATTAGAGTATATACATATATTTGTGTGTACAAGTATATATATATATATATGTATGTGTATATATAAGTGCATATATATATATATATATGTATGTGTATATGTATATGTATATGTGTATGTATATCCATGCCTACTTGTAGCCTTCTTGGGGGAGGAGAAAGGGGAAAAATAAAGAAAAAATTGCATAGCAGAGAACAAAATAAAACTTACAAGGAAGCAAAGAAAAGATAAACAAATCTGAACACAATTTTTAGTGTTTATTATATAGGCTTTCTTGAAATGGAAAGTTACTACTTTGTATTTTGAATCCTCTCTTACATTCTGCTGTGCACATGGCAATTTTTTTTTTCCTTTTCTCACTTTGCATTTAGCTTTTAAATAAATAATAAAACAAAATAAAATGAATTTAAAAAAAAAAAGAGAAAATCAAGACAAAGAGTGAGGGTTGGAATAAGAGACTACCCACCAGGAGCTAGATGAACTTTCATATATTCTATCTTTCAGAGGTACATTTCTATCATAAATCCTCTACTGTGTAAGAGATGCAATATTCTTTATCAGCAGCACTAAAAGCCACCATGTTAGTTGCTCCAGTTGCTATACTATGATTAGTCCTAGAACATAGAGGATAAGTTTCCTCATTGCTTAGGAGCAGGTATTATGGACAACATCATCAATTTCTGTTGATAAAGTTTTACAGTTGCTTCCAGGTCCATAAATTTTCTCTTTACCTTTGCAGAAACTTAGTATGGCTTATGAAAACTCCAGTACACTGGATTTTTTTTCTTTTTTTACATTTGTGGATAGTAGTAATTTTTAGAAAGGTTTTCCTTACATGGAGTCAAAATCTATCTCCCTGTAATTTCTGTCCTTTGGTTCTTTTACTCCTCTCATGATCCATAAAGAATAAAGTCTCTTTTTTCACAGAATATTCTTTCAAGTACCGGAAAGCAATGATCATGTACTCTCTCCCAAGTCTTCTTTCAGTTGTCCTAATTCTTCCTGGAATGTGGAAGTAGTTATGATATGAGGTCTGATCAGGTCAAAGTACAGTTGGGATGTCCTTCCTTGACCTTAATGCAATCTGAAATTGTGTTTTACCCCCCCTAAAATCCTAGTCTAATGTCTATCATGTGGGAGTGACAAAATATTCTCAAAGGTTATACATGCTAGAAACTAGCACAGGAAAATCTTAACAGTCTGGAACTACTTCAAATATAAGCCCAGAAATATCTTGCTTTCCTGTCACCTGAGCACTAGCCTTGCTGAATATAAAGAGGTCCATAACTTTAAAACTGGCTATAGCAACTCAAAATAGAGGTTTTTTTGGCCACAGGAATTCATAAAGATTGTCTACTAAGTAACAGAAAGGGTAGTATCCTCTTTAATATCTATATCAATAGAATGTCAGTTTCTTGAGGGTAGAAATTATTTTGCTTTTGGCTTTGTATAGCAAACCCTTATCTGTCTGGCACAGATTAGGCACTAATAAATATGAATAGAAAACAATAGAATTGAATTGTTGCAGAAATTATCTACACTAGTGAAATCATCAATATTTATTTGCATTTGAAGATGAGATTGTATTATTATGGGTTTTTTTGGAGGTCATTTTACAGTGCTAATTCATTGATCTTGCTAAATCCTCAGATCTTCACATAAATTTCTGTGAAACTGTATCACCTCCATCCTACATTTATGAAATTGGATTTTTTTAAACAAAAGTTGCAGAATTTTGCCCTTGTTCTTTTTCAGTGTAATCTTCTTCAGAATTCAGCCCATTATTTCAGTTTATCAAAATCTTTTAGGATCTAGATTCTATTATTTAACATTGACTCTACCCCAGCTTTGTGTCATGAACAAATTTCTTAAACTTCCCATTTATATCTTCAAATCATTAATTAAAATAGTAAATGTAAGTGGACAGCACCCCCAAAGTCTACAAAAGACATCTTCCTCCTGATCAATGCTGATGCAATTAATTCATACCCTTTGGGTTCAGTCATTAAACTAGTTCTAATGTACCTAACTTTATTGTTTTCCAATCTGTACCTTTCCATCTCATGTCCCTCCACACAAGGATATTGTTAGACTCTGTCATATGGCTTACTGACGTGCAAAAATGCAATGTCTATAGTGGATCTTCCAGCCTTATGATTCTGTCAAAGAAAAAAAATGAAGCTAATGTGGCATCACTTTGTCTTAGTAAACACATGCTGTCTCCCAGTGATCATTACTTTTTCTTCTGGTGTTCATAACAATCCATTTAATTTTGCTGGCCCTGGATGTCCTATTCACCAGTTTATATCGTGTGGAATTTGCCTTCTTCTTCTCTTTGGAAACCAGGACATTTGCCTATTCCCAGGACAGCAGTTCTGATCTCATTCTCCCACAGTTTCTTAATGATCACCAATGTGGTTCAGTAATCACATCTGAAAGTACATTCAGTCTCCTGGGAAGAATCTGCCTGGCCTAAGTACCTTGAACTCCTTTAGACCTACCAGGTACTCTCCTGCTATCTCTCACTTCTGGAGTTTCAGTAACATTACAACCATTATTGTTCTCTCTACTTCACTCTGAGAGTCTTTCTGCTCAAGAAAATAAACAAAAGCAAATTTTCTGTTTCTGTGCATAGGCACAATCTTTCTGGCCAACGCATCAGAGGAGGTGAATAGAGAATTAAGAACTAGAATGAAAGTGAAGCCCAAGGGGTTTGCTAATTCTGTTATCTCAGTTCCACTTCTTAGTCCTCTGTGTACCTGACTCTTCTTTCCATCCTGCCAAATTCCAATTTTTCCAAGTTCCTAGCTTTATTCCTACTGATAAGCTTTCATTGAACTACTTTCAGTCTAGCTGATGGATCTGTAATCTACACTTTTCATATCCTGCTTATTATTGATTTTTTTTGAGACTAGATCTCATTATCTTACATAAAATGGAAGTATGTGGCCACTCATAGGCTCAATCCCATTATCAATCCACATAAAAGATTGGGTCTGTTCCATTTCAACTAAGCCAATTCTCTTTTCCTTAGGCACCCTGGTGAACCTCACTCCCAAAGGTTCACCATATTGATGCCAGATTTGGACACTGCTTAGTCTATTGCAGCTCAAAACTCCTGAGCTCAAGCTATTCACTAACCTTAGCCTCCTGTTAGCAGAGACAAACATATGTCACCAAGCCTGGTTATGCATTGTTTTGATGTGCCCTAGTTTATGGTTATTTTTTACTTACTAATGTAATTTTGTCTTCATGTGTCAGTTAGGACCTTCTTGGAATGGACTTGATTTGGAAAGATAACATTCTTTATTGTACTGCTTATTGCTGCTACCAGGATGATTGTGATGGAAGACCTTGCCCTGTAGGCAAAAATAGAATGACCCAATAGAATGACCAGATGACCCAATATAATAGATGCTGCACAAAGGCTATAGTTTCTAAAGGATGCTATGTGTGAAAGGAGGAGGGCAGACATGTGACTTTGGCAAATGAGCAGGTGGTTCAATAAATGGTAATTATTTCAGCAAGTCTGATCCTTTCATCTTGCTGAGATTACTAGCCACAAAGGTACCTTGCAAACCTGGTACCATTGCCCAGTAAGAACATAGATCTCATCACTGTATAGTCCCCATATGAAAAACAGCATGGCAAACATAATGTTATCTAAACTTGGTATCTAGAAGACCAGCGTTCAAATCCAACCATTGATTCATTTTGGCTACTTGACTTAATCTATGTAAAGTTAATAATAATAATCCCTGTAGCACTGACATCACAGGATTATTGTGAGACTCAAATAGGATAAGGCATATAAAGCACTTTGTCAGTTTACACACTACATAAATGTCAGCTATTGGAATCTGGCCACTATTTGTATCCTCCAGTTAGTCCATAGATTAAATCAACACCAGGTTTAATAGGCATTGTTCTTGCCCTGATTTAGCTTTTTATATCTAGTAGGAACTAGCAAGAGATGTAGCCTATACCTGAAGATGTTTTTTAGACATAATTGTTTGGGGGTGATTGTGCCGAATTTACCGCAGAAACTACAGCAAGATCTCTTCACCCTTTAGCACAAGGTTGTCTTGTTTGGTTAGGGATTAATAGGATCATAAATTTAAAAGTAGAGGAAACTTCACTTAGCAAACCTCCTCATTTTATGAAGGCCCAAAGAAACCAATTAATCATAAAGGAGGCATTTACATTTTCACTCATGAGTATATGTACCCCTGGGAAAGGAACAAAATGTTATATATTTATATCATATAAAAATAGTAGCAGGGTATGCAGCATTTGGAAAATCCAGTAATAGGTAGGTCAAATCTTTTGATAGCTCTGGATTCACCATGACAACATGCAGAATACTCAGATGTGTTGTCTATATCCACATGGATGGCTCTTTTAGAAAAGCTCCATCATTCTTTCCATCTCTTTCTCTACCAGCATGCCATTGTATGACTCTCTCAGTGGACATTATCATAAATTAGCCTGCTGTCAGATGAGATGGTGTAATGATGGTGGTAGATAATTTATCAAAATAGTGTAGTTTCTGTTTCAAACTTTCTATAGGCAGCTGGGATTTCCTCTTGTTTTGCAGAAGACTTTCCCCTTTTGTGGGTCACCTGGCCATATCACTCAAGACCATTATATCTCTCTCACTTTTAGATACTGAGGAGACAAAGTGCCTAGGAGCACAATATCCTCTTTTGACTTAATTTTTGGAAATGACCCTCAGAGAGGCTGAATGTGGAGTATGTTTTGTGGTTTGGGTCATTTATCCTGTGTGTTACAGAGAGATATCTAAATTCTTTAGCTGGATATTCAAAGTTTTCTACCATATAAATTTGGATTAGTGATAACCTCAAGCTATTTTAGCTCTAAAAAACTTGGAAACATCAACACTCCTCTGTTGCAAAGTTCTTTTCCTCTGACCTGGGCTTTCAAAGTATCAAGTTTTTAATTAAACACTTATCCTGAATGTTTAGCTTATGTTTTTTATTTGAAATTGTCTTTCAGGGTCAAGGGAAGATGACCTTGCCTGAGGTGTATCTCTCCTTAATTCTATTCTTTGAATCAGTCATTTAGAAAGCATTAATTAAATACCTAATTTGTGCAAATCATTATCAGGTTTTGGAGTTACAAAGACAAAAATGGAAGAGCCAAGGTACCCTTGACAAAAATTGACAAGAAAGAGGTGGTTTTGAGGGGAGGAGGAGAGAGTTCTTTTTTAATATGTTGCTTCTGAAATATTTACAGGACATTTAGTTCAAAATGTCCAGTATGCCATTAGTAATACTGGATTCAAGTTCAAGGAGAGGGACTAGGTCTATATCTTCTGGAACTTATTTTTATCACAAAAAGAGCTAAGTCCCCCAGAGAAGGGAGAGCATCCAAAAGGAGAGGATAGTCAGCAGAATTGAATGTTTCAGAAAGACCAAAGTGAATGGAGATTAAGAAAAGAGCATTGCATTCAGTAGTTATGATATCATTGATAACTTTGGTAAGACAATTTCAGTTGTAGTGAGACTGAGAGCCAGATTATCAGGAAATGAAAAATTAGTGAAGAGTGGAAGTGCTAAGGACTTGGAAAGTGCTTTCTTCACAATAACATTGTGAGGCAAGTAGTGGGAGCATTATTATTATTCACTTATTTTACAAATAAGGAAACTGAGGCTCTGAGGGCTTAAATATCTTGATTGCTCATTATCACAAGTATCTAAGGATACTTATTCAATTCAAATATAGTTTTCTCATCCCAAATAGTATGCTCTCCTCACTATTAATTAGTATATTAGTATATTAATCACATTACCTCTGGTTTAGTAAGAAGAGATGTATGGGGTGAGGGGAATAGAAAAAGAGTGGTGTTCAGGGAGAGATCTATAGGAGGTTTGTCACTTTTCCTTCAATGAGCATTAGAATTTATCTCAATTGCCATAGTAACCAGCAGCTGATAGTATCTGATAGTCACTTCTAAGTCTTCCGTATTCTAAAAAGGAATCTTTTTTTTTTTAATTCCATTTCTCTCTTAAATCTTCCAATTATAATATAAACTGAAACTTCTGCTTACTTGCTTTTTTTCCCACAAGTTTACTATAAGATCTTAGCAGTTCATAGAAAGTATAACATTAGGCAAATAAAAGTTCCAGGACATTGAGCAAGACAATCCAGGTGAGTGACAGATCATTAGTGACCTATAATTCTGGAACTTGGGAGTAACAGGACTACTTATTGTGTGGGCATGGAGGCCTATTACCCAGTTGTGATAGTTCAATCATTGTTAGTCATGTCTGACTCAATATAACCCCATTTAAGGTTTTCTTGGCAATTGAATACTGGAATGGTTTTCCATGTTCTTCGCTAGCTTATTTTACAGATGAGGAAACTGAGGCAAACAGAGCTAAATGACTTGCTAAGCATCACATAGTTGAATTCATGAAGATGAATCTTCTTGATTTGAGGCCCATATTCTATCTACTTCGGCACCTAGCTACCAATGAGCCAACACTAAAGCTAAGGCACCAAAGCCATAGTCCAAGAACATTACTTGAGAAGAAGAACACCCAGGAAGTTTTCATTATAGACTTAGGAGAATTGCCAGCAAACAGGGCCAAACACTATGAAGGAAATAGATCCAAGATACAAATTAGGAGTCAGGGAATTTTTAAAAACTAATTTAAAGTTACTGAAAATATCAGTTTTCATAATTCCACTTAAAACCTTAAAATTAGGTCATTACAGTAATAGTATAACACTTGGGACAAAATCTTTTTTGTCAAAGAATTTGTTTTATTTTTAAATTTTGGCCTGCAAATGAAAAGAGCTGTTTTAAATTAAATTTTCCATAGCATGCTAGCCTCACATGAGAGAATTTCTAGATATCAAACAAGCCTGCTGAAAGAAGTGTTAGCTGTGAGAATGTTTTTATAGTAACGTGGCAGGGAAAGTAGTATCCTGTAGAAGGCTTAAACTGTTGCTGAGAAAAAATGGGGCTCTCTAAAAACAAATAAGTATGGGAAGAGAAGTCATTCTTATAACCATAGATTTATTCCAATGTTTTTTAGTAAAAGTAACTATTCTTTATTTTTATCCCCTTAAAATCCCATACTTTTCCTTATAGAAGGAAAGAATTCTATAAAGGCTTTGGATCCTAACATGTCTCAGAGATTAAAATAGCTGAACAACCACAGAGATTACATTGAAAAATTCACTTTTGTTTTAAGTTTTTCAATTCTATAAAAATTACTGGGAAGAGTCAGCTTTTGAATTACAGTTCTCAATTTGTTTTCAAATTCATGGTTGGTTTCAAATGTTACTACTTTTCAACTTACTCTTGAGGCTATTGATCACAATTTTTAGAGTTACAAACTCAATTCTATTGGCTCCAAGAGAGACTGTCAGTAATCTGAGCTAAAGAGAAAGACTCATCACCTGTGGATTGTGATGAATTCTTTTTTTTTTTTGTTTGTTTGTTTTTTATAAAGCCTTTTATTTTCAAAACATATACATAGAATTTTCAACATTCATCCTTGCAAAACATTGTATTCCAATTTTTTTCTCTCTCTTCCCCCACCTCCTCCCCAGATAACAAGTAATCCAATATATGTTAAACATGTATACTTCTTCTGCACATATTTCCACAATTATCATGTTACACAAGAAAAATCAGATCAAAAAGAAAAAAATTAGAAAGAAAACAAAATGCACAGAAACAACAACAAAAAAGTGAAAATACTATATTGTGATCCACACTCAATCCCCATGGTCCTGGGGTGCAAATGGCTCTTTCCATCACAAGACTATTCAAACTGGGCTGAATCACCTTGCTGTTGAAAAGAATCTCATCCATCAGAATTAATCATCATATAATCTTGTTGCTGTGTATAATGTTCTTTTAGTTCTACTCACTTTATTTAGCATCAGTTGACATAAGTTTCTCCAGGTCTTTATGAAATCATCCCACTGACTGTGTCTTATAAAACAATAATATTCTATAATATTCATATACCATAACTTAATCATCCATTCTCCAACTGATGGGCATCCACTCAATTTCTAGTTCCTTGCCACTCCAAAAAAGGCTGCTACAAACATTTTTGCACATATGGGTTTTTTATCCTTTTTTTATGATCTCTTTGGGATACAGGCCCAGTAGAGACACTGCTGGATCAAAGAGTATGCATAAGTCTTTGGGCATAGTTCCACTTTGTTCTTCAGAATGGTTGGATTAGTTTACAACTCCACCAACAATTTATTAGTGTGTCAGTTTTCCCACATTCCTTCCAATGTTCATCATTAGCTTTTTCTGTCATTTTAGTCCAATCTGAGAAGTGTGTAGTATACCTTAGAGTTGTCTTAATTTATGTTTCTCTGATCAACAGTGATTTAGAGAATTTTTCATATGACTAGAAATGATTTTAATTCTTTCATCTGAAAATTATTTGTTCATAGCCTTTGTTCACTTAAGTGGTGAATTCTTTAGCCATGATAACCCATGAAATAAAAATGGCATTCAGTTCTGTGCAGTCTGCTTCTATTTCAAAAGTAGTAGTGGAAAAGGAGTTAAAATGAATTGAACTATATTACCTCAGGAACATTCATAAGTAAAACTGCCAGGCAGATAAGAAATAGATAAATAATGGAACAGATTAGTTAACAGTTCTATAATGATACATTTATCAGTGGCAGAGAAACCATAACATTCTGACAAAGTTGGGAAAAGTGTGGGAGTGGGGAGTGAGGCAGGATACTACTCTTATTCTATACTCTGAGCAGTTAAGTAAGTTTCCTACTTTACTGAGAAGATGCAGAGAAACTGGCATAAGCTATCTTATTTACTGTTCTTACTTTTCTTTTAGTCTGGGTAGCAAGGTGGAATAATGGATAAAGTACTGGATCTGAAGTAAGGTAGAATGAGTCCAAATCCTGCCTCAAACACTAGTCTTGTAATATTGGGCAAGTTACTTAATCTCTTTCAGCCTTTGTTTTCTCATCTCTAAAATGGGATAGTAATAGCATCTACCTCCCAGAGTTGTTGTAAAAATCTTGTGAGGTATATTTATAAATTGCTTTGCAAACCTAAAGCACTATATAAATGCTGGTTATTATTTTACTTTCAAAGGTATAGATGTCTTTCTTCCTTGCTAAGGTTAAGCCCCTCATCCTATATAGAGTCTCTTTCTTCCTTTCCAACATTTTCAGGTTCACTTTGCTTCAAACGAGCACAGAATTTTTCCAACATGGGTGGACAGGTGAATCTTTCGGTTTCCTCCAGCTATCATTCATTTCTCTCCTTCATTTTCATCATTTACCCTCTTAAATGACAGATCTATTCTTCCTGATGTCCTACACTTTGATTTCTGTATATATATTGCTCTTCTGGAACTTAATTCTTAAAGGTTCCTACTGATTTCTGAATCACCAAGCAAGGCACTGTTTTTTTTTTTTTAAGTTCTGTTTTTGTCTTTCTTTACCACTTGTTACTATTGAGCATTTTCTGGTTCTGGAAATGCTCTTACACCTTGGCATCCTTGACATTTCAGTTCTCTGAACTTCTCCTACATTTGGCACATTGATCTTTGTTAGTACCCCATTCTCTTCCTGCCCTTAAATTTGAGAATCTTCTAAGATTATTGTTTATCTTTTGTTCTTAAAGAGGACTATGACATCAGCAAGGTGATTTGTTGAATTGGATTTTAGTGAGGGAGGGCTGTGCAAAGCCATCAGCTTCCTTCTCTCCTCCAGAGTTGTCTGGATCCAGTGGCAAAATATAGATTAAGACAATCAGGGATGGCCCCTAATGCAGTGTGAGACCTTCACCTGAATCTCTCAAAAGACAAACTCCCAAAGATCAGTTCATGACCCTCTGTTCTTTTCTCATATATATATATATATATTCAATCCATATGTTAAATATGTAGAAATATATATTAAATCCAATATATATATATATATATATATATATATATATATATATATATTATCTTGAATGGATCTTGTCTCACAACTTCATCTATCACCTCTGTACTGTCAATTCTCAAGTACATAACTCCTACTGGCTCTCTGTGAAATCTAGACCTGCATGTCCTTCTGGTTTACATAAGATTTCCATTCATGATTTTTCATCTTAAGTCATCTTATATCTAATTGAACTCTCTTTCCCCAAAAAACAAACTCTTTCTTTCAAATTTCTTATTTCTTTCAATAATAACTCACATTCCTACTGCTTTGCATATGTTGTGTTGTGTTCTATCTCATTTCACCCTTTATCTAACTCATTTGATCCTCACAACAGCTCTTGGCAGTAGATACTATTATTCTCCTATTAAAGATGGGGAAGTTGAAACTTTAAGAGCTTAAGGAATTGGTCCAAGGCCATGCAATTAGTAAAAGGTAAAGTAGAGGTTTCATGCCAAGCACCACAAACTTCTCAGCCAAAAATATAGGAACTGAAGTAAATGAGGGAAAATACAATATATACTTCTCAGGGAGCTAAATCAAAGGATTGAATAAAAGGACTTGTAAAGATAGAAAGATTAACTTTTACTGAATGAGCAAAGTAGGAAAAAACAATCTTCAAAACTGGTTACTATCTACTGCATATACTTGTTATCCTCTATTGTAAATGAGTTATACCTATACCAACCTCATTTCCTATAGTAAATGATTCTTGTTGCCCTCAAAATAGATGGCTTATATGTTACCTATGTAATAATATGTACTATGTTATCATATGTTACCTATCAGATCATTTAATCCAACCCTCTCATTTTACATGTGAGGAAATGAGACCTAAAGAGGTCTTTAATTAAATAATATAACTAAATAACAATTAATACAGGGATGGAAGAGGTGGAATTTAAATTCAGATTCTCTGCCTCTAGATCCAATATTCTCTGTTTGCTGTACTATGATGCTTTTGTCTCATAGTCTTTGCTAGGCTGATCCAATTGTGATTAATGTGAAAGAAGTCTTGGTATATTTCTGGTCTTGCAGTTTTGGCATATGGTTAGAACCAAAGTCTCATGTAAGTGTTACTAGAATAGCACTTAGCTACTTGTCCTGTAGTCTTTGGTGAACATCAGGCTGGGAGCTCCTCGAGATCTCAGGGACTGTCTTTTGCCTTTCTCTGTATCCACAGTGCTCAACACAATGCCTGACACATAATAGTGGCATAAATACTAGTTGACTGAGCATTCCTCCTTCCTATTATCTTTTGGGCTCATCTTTTTGGCGCCATCTAAATCAGATTATCTTCAGTCTGCTAATACTTAGTGGCTAGGATCTCTCCTAGGTCAGAACAGGCTGATAACTATCATATTCATATGGCAAAAACCAAGAAGAGTAACTCCAAGTTTTTCTCTTCATGTCTAGGAAAGAGCAAAGCTGCCAGTTTCCAGGTAACTATCTAACTTACGTTTCAACACTCATATAGTTCCAAGATCCCTTCTGGTTTAGTATATAAATCGATTTGAATTAGAATAAAAGACAAGCTAAAGAAACAAGTTCACTGTGCTCTATCAAGACCACATTCCTGTCTTTTTTCTTTTTAAACTTTATTTTTTACATTCATTTAAAAAATATTTCCATATGAGTCATGTTGGAAGAAAAAATCAGAACAAAAGAGAAAAACTACAAGAAAGAAAAAAAAAACAAGAAAAAAAAGGTGAAAACAGTATGCTTTGATCTGCATTCAGTCACCATAGTTCTCTCTGGATAGGGGTGGCATTTTGTACCCAAAGTTTATTGGAACTTCCTTGGATCACTGAATTGCTGAGAGGAGCTAAGTTTATCATAGTTGATCCTCACCTGCTGTGTATCTTGCCAATGCTGTGTATAATGTTTTCTGGTTCTGCTCACTTCTTTCAGCATTAGTTCACCACATTCTTATCTTTATACTGTATATCTTTTAGCAACAAAGACTGAATGGTTTGGTATTATATAAAAACTTTAGTCTCCCTACAGAACTGAGGGAACTGTTTACTTTGCTTTCTAATAAAGGTAGCTTTGGTATATAGAGTGATGATAAAATCCTTTATGGAAAACAGACATCAACAAATTATTAAAATCATTTCCTAATTCAACACTTCATTCCACTAAAATACTTCAAGCAAATTTTGTATTTCTTTTATATTCTTTTCAGCAGATACTCATTGGAGGTGGCATGATATGACGGAGTCCAAAGATCATAGCTTGAATCTTGGCTTTGCCATTTATCACTTCTATAGCTTCAGGCAAATTATTTAACCATTATGAGCTTCAGTTTCTCCTCTGTAAAATGAGGGGACTGGACTAATAGATGGTTGAGGTCCCTTCTAGCACTAAGCTTATAGTCTTATGAATGAATTAATTCCCAGAAATTTTTGAGTTATTAAAAATGAGTTTGTGTACCAAATGGACAGGAAAGATAGTATTGCTGTTATTGTTCAGGTTTCTACTTTATCAGAATACATTGATGAACTTGCTCCATGACTGACAGTTACTGGGTAAAATAGAAAACTATACCTGTGGCCTTATCAAGTGACTGGTACATTTTTAACTCTGAAGATAGAGCTTTGGGGCCATTTCTTCCAAAAAACCTTTCTTGGTCTTTCCAGTAGAAAGCAATCTCTTCATATTTTCTTAAATATCTTTTTAAAACTTTGTACTTAATTTCATATTCATTCATTTTTATGTTATTAACTATCAGATTATAAATTCCTTGAGAACAGGGACTATGTTGGAAATTTTTGCAAATCTTTTTATCACTAGTACCTAGCAAAGTGTCTTCAGTATAGTAGGCATTTAAAAAATA